>NW_008794084.1:1108076-1116803 GCF_000699145.1 Aptenodytes forsteri
GTGTTTTTTTCTTAGGGCTGAACGGGAAAATAAAGCCTTTTGCAAAACGTCACTTGAAGAAAAATACACGCCACCACCAGGGACTCGCAAAATAAATAAATAAATGAAAAGTGATAAATTTTGGCTGTCTTAAAAAGACAGACCAGCATTGCTTATCAGCCCCGATTTGACCAGATAGCTGCTTCAGAGAACAGACACTGGTCTTTTTGTAATAAATGAAAGCAATAAAGCCAAAGTGCCTCCTCTGAGCTATAATTAAGCACCGCAGAGCCGGCGGGAGCCGCTCCCCCGCCGAAGGGGCTGCAGTGTGGGGAGCCTCCCGGGGAGGGGGTGCGGGGCTGCAGGGGTCTGCTGCCCCTCGGGCGCTGCCCTGCCTCACCCCAGAGGATGCTGCTGCGCAAATGCCGACCCATGAAGCCATTCCCGCCTGCGAAGGCAGCTCCTGCCGCCGCCCGAGATCTCGGCGAAGAGCAGGAGGGAGCCCAGGGCTGCGCGCCTCCCCGGTACACATCCCCGGAGCGGCTTTTCCTTAAAGAGGTGTCTATTTAACACAATTTCCATCGCAAGCGGCTGCTTTGCATTTCTTCTGGCTTTATTAAAACTGATTTTCTATTTGCACTATACAAGCTGATCTGATTACATTTCCATTTTTCCCCCCAAAGAGAAGGGTCTCGCTCTCCTAAGACAAAATGGAGATCAGGCTTGCCCCGGGCTCTTCTGCCAGGGGACCGGGGATGAGGACCGGCTTCCAGAGTTCGAGCTGCGAGGAGCTCTGTTCTGCAGCATCCCGCATCTGTTTCCATGGGGACGGGGAGGCAGCGATTCAGCAGGCCTGATCCTGCTTTCGCCTGTATAAATATCAGCCAGGAGCCATTTTCAGCAGAGGAGGTGGATTTGCCTTGCAGGGCGACAGAAACGGGTGAATCTGGGAAGGAGCCCTGCAGTAAGGCGTGGGCCGCCTGCCCTAGCACACTCCCCTTTGGGTGGGCAGCAGGAGCATCTCTGCACCCACAGGCTCACCCGCCCGGGGGCACGGACCCCAGAAAGCAAGCTGGGCCAGCACGAGCCTTCCTGCACAGAGGCTTCTCCCCCTGACTTCTGTCCATCCTCATGGAACAGCTTCTAAACTCGCCTCCTGCGTGTCCCAGTGTGGTACTCGGGTCCGGCATCAGCGGGCAAAAATGCCCGTAAAGCAGGTGCTGATAACTAGGTCAGCAATTTGTCCATCAGCAGGGCTTGCCGAGGCTGGGCAAGGCTGTCAAGCAGCACCACAAATTAAATGATGAGACAGGGCCAAACGCGTGGCTCCTCCCGGCTGCTGGCGAGAGGACGGGCCAGCGGCGAGGGCTGGGACAGGCGTTCCCACGGCCGGGGCCAGCCGTCGCGCCCCCGTGGTTTCCAAGCCCCCTTACAGGGATCCCGTGGTTAAAAAGCAATGAGAAGTTTTCGTTTTGGATAAAGACTTTTAAATTTTTTTTTGATTAGGAAGCATCCACTAACATCCCTGCCCTCGACAAGGCTTCATAATTTCTCCCCGTCTTCCCCTCTCGCTCGTCCCTGCCCTCGACAAGGCTTGATAATTTCTCCCCGTCTTCCCCTCTCGCTCCATCACCAACCTTGTGGGAAACCATTACCAGGAAGAGGCTTTGAAGCACCAACTTTATTAAGATTGATTCCGCCTGCCTCCAGTTTTGACAAGTCCAAAGCAAACACACAGGGCCAGGGGGAGATTTGGTAATAATTACCATCTTTAATTACTACTAAAACATCAATTGCTCTTGTTCAATTAGTATCACAGATCCAGGCATGGCAAATTTCGTAGCACAAAATAAGCTGAAAATTGATTTCTGAACACTTAATGCAGATCCAAAATTGCTAACCTGATAAGGGGGCAATGGCAGAACAAGCTCACCGTCAGGGAGGGATCGTGTGCTGATGTAATTGCTTCGGCGGAAGATTAATAACTTGTATACTTACATCTTGTACATCAAGTAGGAGTTACTCATTAGGGGGAGCGCGAAGAAGGGGAGAACATGTTAACAAGGACAGAGGCAATTAGAGAAGAAATCGCGGCGGAAACGCCGGCGGCCCGTTGCCTCGCGAGCGATGCCGTGGCCGGAGAGGGCGATGCACGCTCGGCATCTCCCAGCCAGCCCCGCTGGAGCCGAGCTGCCCCGACCCCCCGCTGCTCCCTGAGCACAAGCATCAGCTTCCAAGACAAGTGCGGAAAACCCTCGCAGGATCCGCGGTCAGAGTCCCTGGTCCCTCCGAGAGATTTTTCTTTCTCCGTAAAAGACAGAGGGAAGAGGATTCCCCCCACTTTCCTGCTGTGAATTGCTGCCTCCCGCGGACGCTCGCTACCCGAAGCCTGGCCAGGCAGTGCTCCAGAGCACACCATGGCGCTTATTGTAATTCAAGATGAACATTTCCACCAGAACATTTCAAAACCGCGCTCGAACACCAAGGATTCACAAATGGCCAGCGTTTCCTTCCCAGCGGGACCTGGGGACGGCGAGGAGGCATCTCCTCCCACCCCAGCAGCACTGAAGGTGCGTGGCTTTAACGTGCGTCGCAGCTGCACGTCCCCACGTCTGTCCTCACACCCACCACGGCCCGTCCGCCCGGGCTTGGCTGGTCTTTAATTCCCAGCGAGGACAAGGAGGGCAAGGGGCTGGTTCCCTCACCTCCGCCCCACGCTGCACGGCCGCCCCACCACCCCAAGCTGCCGAGCACCTTGAGGGAGGCAGCTAACCGCCGCGGCGGCGATGGGCAGAGGCATTTGCATAATGAAGTGTAGATGGGATGTTTAGCTCATGTATTTTTTAGACGGTTTATCTTTAATTTTATTTAGCTTAAGAAGGGCACGTCACTCAAACCCGGCTGGCCATTTATAAAAACGTTTCAATTCTGTCTGTGCGAAGCTGTCTCCAGGCCTAAGTGGCTTCTTCGACCAGCCCTGAATACTAATGGGAACGGCACCGGCACACGGGCGAGCGAGGGATGGAGCCTGCTGTCACGCAGCAGGCCAGCAAGGTTCCTTTCTGCTATTCTCACACACGATTTTGCGGAGCAAAGTCTCTACCTTTTGAGTAGCGGTTTTCTTTCTTTAGCCTTCTGAGCACCGTTTCTGTTCGGGAAATATCAGGATTAAAGTACCAACTGCCCGTAGAAGCCCACGGGCAGTCGGTTTCTGAAGAAGGCTTTAAGCGAAGGCTGCTCGTGGACTCTTTAAGCAATTTGGAGATGGACTGCCTTTGTTTTAAACGCTGTGAAAACTAATTGAGTTAGCTTGACCCCCTCCAGCCTGTCCCAGGGGTGCCCAAAGCCCCAGCACACAGCTGGGGAAGGTGCCAAAGCCCTGCGCGCCCAAAGCCCCGGCACACAGCTGGGGAAGGTGCCGAAGCCCTGCGGTGCCCCCAGGATCGCCCTGTCCCGCCGGGCACCTTCACCCTCCGCCAAGACCCACCGGGCTGCCGAGCAGGAGCCAACTGGCACCGGCTGGGACCCGGCACAGCATCTCTAACCAGCTGGTCTTCCTTTAGCAACAGACCTCTGCAGCAACCCATTTCAGCGTAGGATTGGCCAACGTCTTCCCAAAAGCTGCCTGGGACCCAGCACCCCCTAGCACCCCAAAGACAAGGTTTTCTCTCTCCAAACCCTTGTGAGTGGCGGCAGGCAAACGACGGGAACAACACGAAGAGGGAGCAGTCGCCTATTTCCTTGGCACGTTTCCTCCCCTCTTCCCTCCGCTCTTCCTCCCATCTTCCCTCCCACACTGCTTCACCTCCCACACCTACCCGCAGCTCAAAAGGAGAAGCTCAGCTAAAGCATTGAAAGCCAGAAAGTCGGAGCGTGCCTTTATCCGTGCCACAGGTGGCTCGAGAGGCCTTTTCTGCATCCTCCTCACTCCCACACAACACAGCCCTTCTTTCCCCTCCCGCGCTCCCTGGAAACCTCTCACAGCGTCCATCCGCCGACTTTGCTGGGATTCGAGGAAGTTTCTCAGCACCACGCTGCTCACCAGCATCCCAAAACAGCCTCGGCTGCAGGACAGCGGCACATGCCCACGAGGCAGCAGGGGCCCGTGCACGGCTCCGGCCCCCGACACGCCGAGGCAGGCGATAGCTGGTGCAGCCTCCTAGCATCCAAGGCTGTTTAAATGCACGCATACGGCACAGGGAACTTCTCAGCTCGGGACTCAGGGAGACACTTTGCGGCAAGGAGAACAGCAGCCCATACTCAGGGCTATCCCCACTGCCAAAATACACACTCCTCTCTTTCTACAAAACCCCCGAGTGCTGGGACGCAACTTGCCTGGGGTTTCCACAGCCGGGGAGCAGCTCCTCCTGTCACCGGCAGCGCAGACCGGTCCTGCCTTGCCCGGGTCCTGCAGCCCTGAGCTGGGAGGGGGCCACCCCTATTTGAATGCTCTTGATTTGCCCAATTATTCCTGCAGCAGCCCTGGGTGCTAATGAGCGGAACCCGGCTCAGGTGGGCAGCAGAGCTCGCTCTCACCTGAGAGCTTCTGCCTGCCGCACCGCTCGCAGGCGAGCTGATTAAACCGGCACGCACAGGCGCACCGAAGTTGGAGAGAGGGCTCCAAACTAATTAGCACATGCACAGGCACTCATTACTATTATTACTATGACATTATTAATTTCCCCACCTCTCATCTGCAGCTTTTCAGTCGCTTCATTTCAATCTGCTTTAGCATCGGGAGATGGAAATTAAACCCAAGCATTTATCCCGGAGTCACGCAGCCCTTTCCCTCCTCCTCTCGCTCCATTGCGCCCGCTCCCCGCGCACCGCGGGCTCCTGGCATTCTTAGGCCGGGTCGGAGCTGGCAGTCGCGGCTCTGGTTCACCCCCATAAATCGGGGCTTTGCTAACACCTGGCAGGGAGGCATCCCCATCCTCCGCAGGGGAGCCGGCGCACACGCGAGCGTGCACGGGGCAGCAGCCAAGCAGGGAAAAAGGGTACGGCGACTGAGATGTATTTGTTGGGAGTCATTAGCTACTCTCCGCGATCAATCTATTACCATAAACTTAAGCTTCCACATTCTTTCATTTTAAATGAATTTTCACATCGTATTTCCAAATGAGCTCTGCCTCCAGTCAGCTCCCATTTATCTAATAACGCTATGCAAATATTTTGTTATATTTCAATGAAATATGTCGAGAACTATTACCCAGTGCATTATCTCAGCATCAGCAGGGAGGCTCCGGTCCCTGCCACCGGCAGGCTGTCACTCATCACGCCCCGAGCCGAAGGAGGATGAGCGGCCCCCCATCCAACCTCCGCCCGGCGTGAAGGTCACCCGAGGCAGGCAGCGCTTGCCCGTGGTGGTGGGGGGGTGAGGGGTGTTCTTGGAGGGGGGCAAAACGCACGCAGTGCCATTAAGCACGTGCTGAACGGCTCTCCCCGGGGCAAGGCGCGGGCGGGAGGTGGCTGCTCTCCCGGCGCCCAGCCGTGCCAGAGCTCCCGCGGCTCCGTGGGGTGGCAGCAGCCCCCTCGGACCCAACCTGCAGCCACGCAGGTGCTTACTGCGGGAGGATGGCTTTGCTGGGCAAGAAGGACCATCGAAAGGAGCCCTTGGGCTTTGCAGCCGCTCAATGGGAAAGGCAGTGCAAGCCCCTCTGGCTTTGGCTGGGGATGCTCCTTCGGCCGGGGGCTGACGTGCTGCAGCTCTCCCCTTTTGCTTTGCCTGCAGCGGGAAAATCGGACATTTAGAAGACAGCTTCATGGACACGGATTGATTTATTGATCATATACCCCACGTGCACTTGCTAAGATCCATCATCCTCCCTTTTCCCTGGCCACCAACCCCCCCAGTGCCACCGCAGCATCGGTGCTGTGTAAGGCATAATAACTCCAAGGAGCATTTGCAGAAATGGCTTTTTACACCGCAAACACCTGCAAAAGTGCGAAGACGGTGTCGTCAGAGCCAAGTAACCGGCACAGGAGGCAGAGGCGGCCCCCCGGCGGGCCCGCCCTGCCGCTGTCCCCCCAGCCCCCAACGCCCCGTGCCTGGGACGGGAGCTGCTGCGCACCCCACGCCGGGTCAGCGCTGCTCGCAGGGGCTGCCTCCGCCTCCGTCAGCGGGGAAGGAGGAATCCAGCCTGGCTTGGAGCCTTCTCGTTCCTTAGACGGGAGCCCCTTTCCCCAGGGGCTGCGGTGCTCCAGCCAACGGGCTCTCGGCGAGGGAGGACCACGTTTTCTTTGGCAACCACCGTGCCGGACTGTAATTGCAAGTTGCTCTTTCCTTTCCTGCCCCAAGTACCGACTTCTGGGAGCGGGGCAGCTTTTCAGTCCGGGAGAAACACGCCTGTCTCTTGCAAGCCAAAGGGCTGAGACATCTGTATAAATAACCTGCCTTTGATTTCCAGCAGGCACTGCTGCGGTACCAGAGCTATATTGCTTCGGTTCTCCTCCTCCCTCCCCTCGACTTGTTATTGCCAAAGGACACGATGTGCCATCCCCCCCCAGCCCCCTCTCCCGATCTCAGAACCTGGCTTCATAGAGTTTTTTTAAAAGCACTTTTAGATTTTTAATTGGTATTCTGCAAACTCAGAGCCTTCCCTAAGGAGCTAGGATGTTTGTCTTCAAAAAGCCTTTTTTTCCCAACAAATTTTTTAAAGTACAAATTTTCCTGGCACAGATGAATGAGCTGCCATGTGCCCCACGCGACCTGCCCGCAGACGAGACTGCTTCTCCCGGTTTCGAGCACCAGCGTGAGGGGGGAGGAGAAGCAGAGCGGCGATGCGGCATCTCTCCCGGCAGCGATGCCTCCGCCCCGTACCCTCTCCTGGCCCCAGGCAGCTTTTGCTGGGGCCCGGGGGTCTGGACCCCAGCCCCGCCACTGCCCGGCGAGCAGCCGCAGCCCCCCCTGCTCACGCTCTCCTGCACTGCCACCAAATTAAATAACTGCAACTCCCTTTTTATTTTCCATTTGACAGTAACGTATTGCAAATGCAGCCGGTTTTGACATCCTAATATTCAGGCTTGTAACCCTTGGGATAAACACGTCATCCGTTATCTGAGCAAATGATTTGTACCGGGACAGTAGGGAGCAGGAAAACGGAGCAGACAGGCAGAGCCGGGCAGGAGCAGAGCAGAGCGGAGCGGAGCGGAGCGGAGCAGAGCGTGCTGCCCAGCCCGGCACCTGCCCGCACCCGCGGTCCTGCCCGGGGCAGGCAGAGCATCTCGGCGGGCGCTGCCGAGGGCTGGGGAGGAACGCGTCCTCACCCTGCCAGGGAAGGACGTCCCTGTGCCCTGAGCGTGGGGTTAAATGCCTTTCATCGCCGACGCCGCGGGTCGCATCTTTGCCAGGGTGAATAGGGCAAAGCTGAGAGCCCGGCGGGTGCAGCCGCGGCGATTAGCAGGGCAACGGCCTGGCTCCGGCTTTTGTCTTTCCTCGAGCTCTGCCCGACTGCCTTTTAACTGCCGGGGGAAGCCACCGGCACATTTCTGGGGCTGGTGCAGAGACCCCCACGACGGCGAGCCCGGGCCGCGTGCCCGAGCCTCGCCTCACCTTGTCCGGCTGCCCAAGGGGCCGCGCTTGCATTTCACTGAGGTCGTCCCCCGGGACGGGGGCTGCCTTCAGATGCCGGCAGCGTGGCCGTCTCGTCAACACGGCAACAAAGCGCTTGTCACCAGGCTAATTTTATTAGGCGGGATCTCAAATGGCTAATTTGCCTTTAGTAATGAGTAAATTAGTGGAATCTCTGATCTGTTTTTAAGGCACTTCTACTAATAAGAGGCGGAGCGGTGGCTAAATCCGTTGTGAAGCGTTGTGACGCGTGGTGTTAGAGGCATGAGAAAACGATGGGCAGGGGAGCTGGGAAAGCGAAGGTACCCGTCCGCCGGCTCCGACGGAGCCTGCTCGGGGCTGGGAGCCTCGAGGAGAGGACGGCTCGTAAGCGGTCCCGCCTGCGCCATCCCCAGGCTGCACGCCGGGAGCAGGCAGCGGCATTTCCTTGCTTTCATCTTTAAGGACGCGCTGCAGCCGACGCGCGGGGCGGGCGGCGATCCCCGTGCCGGCCGGTGCCGCTCGGGGAGGCTCAGCCCGCCTCTCCCGCTCACCATCCCCGGGGAAAGGATGGAGACGCGGAGTTTTAACTCCCCCATGGAGCGTTTGGGCGGTAACCGCCAAGCCACAAGCAGCACGGCAGGGTGCTGCGGCCACGTAGCCCTCGGTGGCAGCGTTTGAGCACAAGGCCTTTCCCTCGGAAAGGCACCGAGCTGCCCGTTTAGGCCCCGATCACCAGGAATTTTAGCCGTGGATTTTTCTGTGCGCGTTTCTTTTTAGACCTTAATGCCAGCTCTATCCACTCGCCATTGCATATCCCTTGAAAAGGTTTACCCGGCTTAGGCTATATCAAAAAACCCCATTGATTATTTAGCTATATGTTTAAGGAATGAAAGTGGTGGAGCTTTAACAGAAATCCTCTGAGCAAGCAAGACGCAACCGTGGCTCGTGGCTAAGCGCAGAGCAAACGTAGGCTTCTTTATTTTTCTTCCCAACGCTGTTCTCCTGTGCAGAGGAAATTGATTGTTGGATATTATTTAATCAAAGGCAGGAGCTGATTCCCGGCTACCCGATCTCCCACTCCAAAAAAGCGCTCCAGCGGATGGTTACGCCCGGGAGTCCCGAACCCCCCCCCCCCGCCGCGCCAGGCCCTCCCCGCTCCCGCGCTCCCCCCGCATCCCCTGGCCACGCTCCACGCT
>NW_008794084.1:1116845-1119567 GCF_000699145.1 Aptenodytes forsteri
GCGCCGCCGTGCAGCCTGCTGCCAGCTCGGCAACGGCTGGGCGATCCCGGGAACAACGAGGCCTGACTCCGCTAGCTCCGGACAGAATGGCTCTTTTATAAAAAGGCTTTTTGCTCCTCCTTTTTCCCCGACTCGGAGGGAGGAGATTTGTCACCTCGGATGTTCTCAAGCCACATCTCCCAGCCCAGCAAGGCTGAGGCGGCCGGACGAGGTGTCCCAGAAGCATCCCGGAGCTGCGAGGCATCCTCAGCCTGGGCTCCTCGTGGGGGACATCAGGGCTGAGACGATAACCTCGGCATTGAACCCAAACTACAGATCCTCCCGCCCCGCGCTGCGGCCTCCCGCCTCTCCCTCCCTGCCGGCCGCTAGTTTTAGAGGGGGGAAGTTTGGAAGCTGTTTTATGTTAAAACGTGTGAGGTAGGAGGAAAGAGGCTCGGTGCCCATGAATATTCTGTAGGAGGAGACGGATTAGTGTCTGAGACGTATCTGAAGGGATTTGCGAGGGAATTATTTAGGGTGGTAACAAGTACGCACTCATTTAGCTTATATTATACATTATACAAACAAGGCGTCGAGCTCTGGAAGTTAAGGCAGTAATGCCACTCTGAATTAAATTCATCAGTGCCTTAATTAAGTTCTATATTTAGTTCTTAATTAAGGGTAGCGGAGCTGGGGGTTAGATGCTGCGCGGGGAGCGATCCTGTGCAGCTCAGTGGGCTGGGGGAGCCGCTTCCCACGATGCCCCTGGGAAGACTGGGGGGGGGGAAGGTGAACTTGGCAACGATGGGGATACGGAAGCAGCCGAGGAGGCGGCTTTCTTCTCCTGCCTCCCCTGCACCCGCTTGATCAGTGGCTACAGCGCGCGGCTTTGATCCCAGAAACCAAACCCCCCGTCTGATGGGTGACTTGATGTTATGCTAATCCGGGTTGATTGAGCTGAGATAATTACACTTCATCCAGGTTTCCTGGGAGTTTTGAATAAATATTGATGCACAGCTGTCCCCCCGCTCAGGTACATACAGTGGAGAGCTCTTTCCCAGCTCTGGGCTTGCCTTGCGCCGGCGGACGGGCCGGGCCGGCGGCGGGCGGGAGACGCTGGTACCCGCTGGTGGCCCTCCCGGTGCAGGAATCGAGCCCAAGCTGCCTTTCGAGCTCCAGGCCAGGCATTGTGCTGCCTCCTCCTCCAAAGCGGCACGGCACCCGGCCGCGGGACCCTGCCTGTCCTGCCTTGCCGCGCAAAACCTTCATCGGGAGGTTTTGCAGGGCCACTTCTGCCCGGGAAGCTGCGGGAGAGGCGCCGGGACCCTCCGGTCTGCATCCCCAGGGCTGGTGGCGGGGCGAGGGGCGGCTGCGGCCGGGAGCCCCCAGCAAGGGGCCGGCTGAGCCAACTCGGGAGCGAAAGACACGTGAGAAAACAAGCTAATCAAATTATACATTCCTAAGAAGCATTTATAAGCCGTGCGCATTCTTTAATCTTAATTAGAAATCTTAGCAGCTCCTGCCGACTCTGTAATCAACGTTTGAACGTGGCTGACACCCATCGCGCTAACCTTGAGAGTCTTGAGCAGGTATTTGATGAGGGAGCTGGGGAGAGCGCCGGCTTCGCCGCGCTCCTTGTGGCGGGGAAGCCTGGGGGTACGGAGCCCGAGATCAGAGCGGAGCGACGGGGTAATGATGAGTGTTACGGCTGAGCCCTAATTAAACAGCCCGCGCTGACAACTCCAGGAGCCCCTAATAATCTCGCTCATTTGGCTCGATAACATCCCTATTTGCAAATAAACATGATTTCCTTGCGCTCCCCGCAAGGGCAGGTGGCTGGGAGCCGCCGCCGGCTCGGGGGGCAGCGCCGGCTTTGGGGAAATCAGCCCGGCCGGAGGCTTCTGGCAGCGGCAGGGGCAGGGCAGGAGGCAGCGGTGCGACCCGGCGCAGGAGAAGCCCTCCCTGGTGCTGGGATGAAGCAGCAAGCGGTGTTCCCCCGGGCTGTCCCGTCGCCGGGGACTGACCCCGCAGAGCGCGCGGTGGCCTCCCGTCCTCGCCTGCCCGGCGCAGAGGAGTTCCCGCTGGAAGAAAACAAATGCCGGCGCAACCGAAGAGCCCGCCCTCGTTGGGAAATCACTGGCTGGGCGGGCGCTGCCCGGTAAACAATGCTGTACACAGGCCCTCTGCAAACACCGTCGTCTTCGAAGTTATTAATGGGCAGCGTTCGCTGCCTCTTCATTAGCGCCGAGTATAAACAGAAAATCGTTTGCTTACTGCAGATTCCAGCTTGAGCTAAGCAAATTTGGAGAGGGATAGTCAAACAGGGAGCTGGTTGCCTGGCTAGCTGTGCTCGCAGCGGCAAGCGCAGACGCGGCAAACCCTGTGGCCCCGGCAGATGCCGGGTCCGGCTGGACCCAGGCTGCGCAGGACGCCGGGCTCGAGGCTCGGCAGCACCCCCCCCCTCAACGAGTCCTTCGTTAAGCAAAGCCCCACTTTGAGCCCCGCTAACTCAGCGTTATGGGGTGCTTTATTTTTTCCACTAAGCTTAACCCTGTGGCCCTGGCAGATGCTGGGTCCGGCTGGACCCAGGCTGCGCAGGACGCCGGGCTCGAGGCTCGGCAGCACCCCCCCCCTCAACGAGTCCTTCGTTAAGCAAAGCCCCACTTTGAGCCCCGCTAACTCAGCGTTATGGGGTGCTTTATTTTTTCCACTAAGCTGATGCAAAGGAGCGGAGGCATTTTGG
>NW_008794084.1:1120692-1121012 GCF_000699145.1 Aptenodytes forsteri
GAGGCTGTGCCGGGGAGGGTGACTGAGCCGGCCGTGGGCAAGCAGTACCCGGTACCCAGCCCGGGTGGCGCCCTCCCCGGCGCCGGTCTCTGCGGAGTGCCCCGGTGCGTGGGGTGCCAACGGGAGACCCCCGCGGGCATGCCGTACCGGTCCCCGCGCCCGCCACCCCTCCAAACGGAGGAGGGACAGGAGGGATGATTTGTTAGCATCTTCGCTTCTGGTCATGATAAAAATAAATAAATAAGGGGGGAGAAAAATCACTGTGAACATGAGTAATGGCCCAGGAATGAGCAACCCGAGATAAAACTGAATAAAAACAC
>NW_008794084.1:1121334-1121912 GCF_000699145.1 Aptenodytes forsteri
CCGCATCGTCCCGCCCGGCTCCCACGCTGCAGCCCCCCGAGGGGCGGCATCCCCTGGGGCATTGGCGAGGGGTGGCATTCCCCAGGAGCTCCCCCGCTGCCACTTAACCCGCTGTGCAGATGAGCCCCATCCCGCTCCCCTCCCCGCTGGCGCTTAAACAAGGTGTCGGGCACTTTTCTTTAAATTGCAGCGAAATTACAGTCACATCAATAATGAAAGGCTTGTCCTCCTGAGGGGAGGCTGGCAGGAACCAGCCGTCCTGCTGAAAGACAAATGTACCCTGTATTTAAATCCAGCGGCAGAGATGCTCGCTGGTGTATGGCCTTTCTATTAGCGCGCAGCAAAGCCTGGCGGATAGGTCAGCGCTGTCAGAAAATGAAAGGAGACGCGAGGCCGGGACAAGCAAAGCAGGTAGGGAAAGGTGAACTTTGTCACAGCGGGGAAAAGAGGCTGCTGACAGAAATTTAGCCTCCTTAATGAGCAGCCCCGCTCCTCCGTGTCAGGCCTGACATCTCTCTTTTCCCAAGCAAGTGGTGTCGCTGAGCCTCCCGGCCCCCCTGTGCCGCCGGCTGGGACCG
>NW_008794084.1:1122394-1124721 GCF_000699145.1 Aptenodytes forsteri
CCGTGGCGAAGGCAGCAGCCGCAGCATCCCTTCTCGTTAGCTCTCCCCGGCCCCGCGTGGCCAGCTAACTATACCGGAGCTGACAGAGGAGGATTACCCGCTCCCAGGAAGCCGGCGTGATTGTGTTTACTCCAAAACCTGGGCCGATTTAGTTGTCGGTGCGCATCATTAATCTTCTTCTACAATCCCTTCCCCATCTGCTCCCACTTTTTAATGAACTGCCACTTGCCACACTCAATAAAATCAGCGCTTCGCAAGGATCGCAACAAGAGGGAGAAGCGAAAGGCAACGCAGGGAGGGAGGGGGCGGCGATGAAGATACGCACTTTGCTTTGGGAAGACGCTGTCTCATCTACATGGGCAAATGAATTGCAACATCCCTCCCCGAGACACTTTTGGCTGTCTTGCCCCCGAGCAAGTTACTAATAACCACATCAGACCGCGCCGAACGCGAGCCTTACAACGCAAAATGTCAGCCCAAGTTTGATCCCAGCTACGCTGTTTTACACAATTATTTTCAGTGCATGAATACTGTAGGCGGCACCGAGACTGTAGTTTTCCAGCTTGCTGGCAGCTCTGGGGATTCATCCGATATCAGGCTATTACCTTCTGATTACTTTCCTTGGCAGCCAACCCGTTCGGAGCTGGCAAATAAACAATAGGGAAGAGTGTGATGGGGAGCTTAGCTTTCAAATTACACTTTTCAATCATTTGTCACACCAAAGGTGTATATGAGTGTTTAATACAAAATTCAAAAGACTGCGGGGCTCGGGGGGGGAGGGCGCTTCACTTACGTGGAGGACGCCGAGTTTGGGTGGAGCTCGGAGACTTCATCTCCATTGCTCCGGCTTTCTGTTTGTGGACGTGGCCAGCCCAACCAGGCGGGACCTGCCGCAAAAGCCCCGTGCCCGTGAACTGCGCTGGGAGGGCCGAGCGGGCGCCCGCCCGCCGGGGGAAAGAGCCAGAAACACCCCCCCAGGCATCGCCTGTGCCGGGGAGGGAGGCGGCGGGTGCCGTCCCGACACGTTTACGGGGACGTCCCCGTCCCTGGCGACGGGGAGGGCCGGTGTGGGACGCAGAGCCACTCGCCCGCGCTAATCCTTAAGCATTCGTTGCCTTAACGTTATTCGTGATCAAGACTATGTCATGTTAATGTGGATCTAATGTAGAAATCCATACGAGCTCCAGAGTCGTTTGGTATTAATTAAACGCCGCCATTATATTACTTGGATTGCTTTGTGTTTATTGCTCCCTGCAATTAGCAGACGAGATGTGCTCTGCAGCTGCACTGCCTCCCCGCGCAGAGCATCCGAGCCGGGCGCCCGGTGAGGGCGATGGGCGAGAGCAGCCCCCCCCAGCCCTGCCCTTTCCCGGCAGCCGCCTCTCGCCCTGACCAAAGTTTCCTACCGCAGGCTCGGAGGAGAAGATGCTTTCGGAGGCAGGAGGATGCTGCCTCGGTCTCAGCATCCTCCCCCAAGCTGTTTCGGTCCCGTCTCATTATTCGGGCTCGCAGTCCCTCTGCCCACATGTCAGACGAGAGAGAAGAATAGAAATCACTCCTTAAAGTTCACAACCCGTCACTCCGGCTTTCAGAAATACAAGCAAAAATGGCAAAGCAGTAGGGGGAAAATCCATTTCTTTCGAGATGATCTTTCCCTGGAACATGTCCTGTTGATTTGCAGTCAGGGAAAGGCGAGTGTGTTTGTCTGAGATAGGGGAATCAGATCTGTCTAAACCCTCCTCTACTCCAAACTCCCCCCTTCAAAAGAGCTTTTTAGAAAAAGAAAAGCCTCGAGAGAGAAATTTCTCCTGCTCCAAGACCTCTCCTTATGAACGTGCCCCCTGAGGACCAGCCCTTCTGCCCTTCCCCTGCGCCAGCGGCCCTGGGGAGCCGGAGCTGGCGTTACCCCCGGGAGCGGAGCCGGGACCGGGCTCTTCCCGGCTGGGGGTGTCTTGGGCTGAATGCTGCGATCCCCAAAGGCACTCGGACCGTGCTCAGGACCGCGGCGACCCGCCGCATCCCACTGCGTGGCTGGGTTGAGCACCCAGGAGGACACAGAAAGAGCCTTTATTTCTAAAGGGATAAAAGGACTTTGCAGGGACGTCTCGTGCCTCTGCAGCTCTTCGGGGACCAACACAGCTGCGGGCCATGCAGACAACCCTGCCCACGCGTTCAACGCTTCCTCGTCCCCTTCCAGCATCCTCACTGCAGGGAGAGGGGGGCTGGAGCACCGACCGGGGCCTCCCCACCCCGCCCCGCCTCGGGCTGCTCTCGGACCCGCATCTCGCTCCGGGATGGCTGCGGGAGATGCTGTCGGTCCCCACCCG
>NW_008794084.1:1125039-1127031 GCF_000699145.1 Aptenodytes forsteri
CCGCTCACCCCGGGAGCATCCCTGGGGTCCGGCTCCCAGGCGGGACCCCTCCAGCGCGGGGGGCTGCCTGCGCCCTGGCACCGGCGAGGGTTTGCGCGGCCAGTGCTGCTCCCCGCGGGGAGCCGCTGCTCTCACCTGGCACGGAAAGGGGAAATCGCAACGCAGCTCTCAATTAGCAAAATAAACCGGAGAAAAACAAACTCTTCGTCAAAAAGTAAGGGGAAAAAAAATGCAGAGCGTGACCTATAAACATCTGCTCACGTTCCCCGCCAGTTATTGCAGAGAGAGAAGCCAAAGATATTTCAGGTTTCTCATACATCTGTGAAGGGTTTTTGGGTTTGTATTGGTTTTTTTTTTTTTCTCCTCCCCAACCACTTTTCAGGCTGTACCAACTGAAAGGCCCCACGGAAAGGATTAGAGCGTTAAACCTCCCCGTCATTCCTTCCAGGTGATGCCCCTGGATCCTCGCCTTGAAGGGGCATGCAGCAGGGAGGCCTGGCAGGTCTCGGGAGCCCCTTTCTAGCGCAGGGCGGCATCACACCGGCGAGGGGGGCAGGCAGAAGCGCGCAGCAGGGCTCGGGGGAGCCGTCTCATCTCCGGGCCACGCAGGCTGCCGGGGGGGCTGCGCGCCGCTCCCTGCCCTCACAGCTGCCAGCCCAGCTGCGGCGCTTGCCAGCAAACAGCGAACACTGCGTGCTCGCGTTCCCTCTCCTGCTGCCCCTAATTCCTCTCCAGGATGAGCAGCTCCTCCCTTCGCTTCCCTGAAGGCAGCCCTTTGGGAGAGCCCCGCTCCCCGCGGGAACGCACACCGCCTCGGGGCGGGGGGAGCAGCCCGGGGTCTCCCCAAGAACTGCCAGCCCGGCCAGGATGCCCCGGGGTGGTCCTGGCTGCTCAGCCCTGAGTTACGGGGGCGTTCGTCCAGAGAGAGGCCGATGCCTCCCCTTTAACCAGGCGCGAGGGATGCTCTCCCAGGGGGGGATGCGGCAGCCAGCCCTCCGCCCGAAAGGCACGGGAGAGCCGGGAAAGGCAAGGAAGAACAAAACCCAAACGGTGAACAGTGCCGGGAAATCCCACCGGGAGCTCAGGAGAGGAGAGGGAAGCAGTCAGTGTAACCTTGGAGACGGAGAAAAGGAGCCCAAAGCGGAGGGAGCGCAGTGCCGGGAGCACCGGGGACGGGCAGCACCGCAGAGGGGCTCGGCGAGGAGGGGTGTGCGCCCCTTCCCAAAGCCGCCCCTCAACAAGGGAGAGCCGGACAGAGGGCCCAGGAACGGAGCCCACGGGGGGTCTGGAGGAGCACGGAGAACCCGCTTCGTGGAGAGGGAGCGGGAGGGTTAGGCAGATGAGAGAGCGGGAGAAGAAAGAAGTGACGTGGGAGAAGAAAGGGAGCGAAGCAGAGAAGAGACGTCGACGCAGGAGAAAAGAGAAGAGATCAGATACGAAATACGAGAGAGCAAGGACAAAAGCTGTAAAGAGGCTGCACCGGCGCTCGCCGCCACGACACAGCCAGAATTGTCTGGCTTGTTAAGCGCTGTATCTGTTTCGATAAATCCTAACCATCATCGCACACCGTTTCTCCGGAGCGAGCAACGTCTGCAGTTCCCTCAGAACTCGGGCTGCCTTTTCCTTTTCTCGCTTTCCACCCACCCCACCCCGCTCACTCTTTGGTCCTCCTGTTCGGCACAAACCCCTTCGCGCAAACCTCCAGATTCTCTCCCGCTTGGCCACAAACTCAGCAAAGGGAGCCCTTCACGGAGAAGTTCCCGGGGGCCCCAGCCGCGGTACACCAGCTTCTGACGCACGCTGCTCCCCCGTCGCCACCGGCCCGGGCCCGAGGATGGAGGGGGCTAGCAAACGGCAGGCGCCTGGTCAGACACGTCCGTCGCTTCTGGGAGAGGTCCGCGTTCCTCGGTACTCACGTGGGGAGGAGAGTTTTAAAAAGAACGGTTAAAAAAAAAAAAAAAAAAAGAAATCCGCGAGATTTGGAACAACTCG
>NW_008794084.1:1128486-1130180 GCF_000699145.1 Aptenodytes forsteri
GTGCGTGTGTGTGTATATGTGTGTAGGGAAGAAGGATTAATACGGATATTTAAGTAGTGGATGTATTTCTTTGAATTTGCACATGTTAAAAGAACTGGAGCCTTTATCCTTGGTCTATTGTCTAGATCTCCATCCCCACAATCTACAGTGTGTAGATTGCCTTGTAATCACAGGAAGCCATTGGTATATTATATACTTCATAATGGGAATGGGTGCAAACTAAAACCTGCTACTGCTTATGCCAAGATTCTTGTAAAAAGCTTTCTAATTAAAGATTACCATTTATGGAGGATCATTACTATTAGCCTGTCTGAAATTTTGTGAAGAATTTTCTGTTCTTCCCAGTGCAAGGAATATGGGTCATCAGATAAAGCTATGAGGTAGTTAAACAGACTAAAGAAGTACATTTTGTATAAGCAGCAATTCAGCTATGGAACTTACTGTTGAGGGATAGTGAGGTGCTAACATCCTAGATGAGTTAAAAAATGATAGACTTGGATGAGTCCCAAAGGTAAAGACTGTGAGAAACTGCAAAAGTGTACCCTGCAAGAGTACTGCAGTAAACTGCAAGAGATCTCACTGAGTGATTGACAGTGCCTATGCTTTTTTCCTAACCTTTAGTGGCCACTGTCAGGACATTTGGTCTGTTGCAGTACAGTACATGCTTTTTATAGAGTATTTGAATTCTAGCTGCATCTACAGTAAGTGAGGGAAGAAAACTGTCAAAAATATTCAAGATATTGGTATTATTTGCATTATTCCACTGCATTCATCACTATTTCTTAATGAAATACCATTTTAAATTATATTGCAATTCTACAGCTTTTGGTAGGATGCATGCTATCTCTAAAGCAGATGAATCATCATAGAATCACAGAATGGTTTGGGTTGGAATGGATCTTTAAAGATCTTCTAGTCCAACCCCCCTGCCATGGGCAGGGACATCTTCAACTAGATAAGGTTGCTCAGAGCCCCGTCCAACCTGACTTTGAACACTTCCAATAATGGGGCATACACAACTTCTGGATGTATAGATAACTAATTAGTACAGAATGTATGGATAACTAATTGGTACAGATATCCTGTGCATTTTGATTTTAATTACAAACTAATTTTGAATCACAACTGGAAATAATGTACACAGTAATAATTTATACACTAAAATTATTTGGCTCTTCACATTTAGCGAGATCTGGAACATCTCGGGTGCAAACGGTGGCCTTGCCAGTCTGGGCTAATTAAGGCTGTGCGCTGAGGCAGGGCTATTTCTGCCTTCACAAGCAGCAACGGCGAGGCAGAGCAGGGAGAAGACACTGTGTCAGGGGCAGGTGGCAGCGCTGGGAACTGGCTCCAGGTGCGGTGTCACCTCCCGCCTGGCACCCAGGAGCGGGTTTGGGGAGAGACGTGTGTCCCCTCCTCAGCTCCGGAGCGAGCACGAGGCCGGGGAGCCCAGCCGCTTCCCCACCGGCCCAACCACCCCACGCTCTGCAAGGGACAACTCCGTTAATGTAGGGCATCAAACAGCCCGCAATTAGCTCTTGCTCTTAATTACACACATTACCGATGAGCTCATCAGCTTAATCTAATTAGTCTGCAGAGCTCAATTGCCTGTCCCTTTTTCTTAAATAATGTGCTATGTAAGCCTATTATCCCTTTGGATAAAACCTGTTCGCTTACACGATCTGTCGGCCGGG
>NW_008794084.1:1130222-1131764 GCF_000699145.1 Aptenodytes forsteri
ATAACCGATGAGCTCATCAGCTTAATCTAATTAGTCTGCAGAGCTCAAAATTGCCTGTCTTTTTCTTAAATAATGTGCTATGTAAGCCTATTATCCCTTTGGATAAAACCTGTTCGCTCTTACGATCTGTCGGCCGGGGAGGGTCCCGGGGAGCCCCCGGCGCCGCAGCCCTCGCCTCCCGCGCCGAGTCGGCGCTTCCAGGAACCTGCCCTCGCCCTCTCCCTGAGCAGGAATCAATGAAATCCCCTAAAAGCTCGTAACTCGGAGGTAATTATAAGCAGCATCAATTACCCAGCGATACGGGTTTCATGAATTCAATTAATTTGCATAGTGATCGATTCAGGCGGGTCCTCTCCGGGTCCCTGGAGAAAGTTAGGACATTGTTCTGCACGCTATTGATTTTACAATGTAAAACCAAAGCTCGCTCTCCTCTTATTCAGAGCTGCTCATTCAGCCATATTAACTTTCAGATCATTTATTTTTGTATGTCTTTCAACTCTGTTTGTTGCTATCACACAAATGCAGAGCATTACATTGTAGAGAATAATTGAATCAATACAGTCATGGTGCTCTGGGTCTCCCAGGCTCGCAGGAGCGCGAGCTGGCAGGAGCCCGCGCAGGCTGAGAGGGGTTTGGTTTTTTTTAACCTTTCCAGTTATTAAAACGCTCGCCTGGCTACGTATTAACTTTCTGCACCGCGTGGCTGCTGTTGTTTCGCCTGCACCGGAGTGGGAGACGCCGGCGCCGCCATGAATTACGGGGGGAGGCCGGTTGGCTTTCCCCCAGCCTCCTCGCATCCTCAGCGGAGAGGCTGCCGCCCGGACGGCTCCGCCGGACGGCTGCGCGGACCCCGCCAGCCCTCCGCACGCCGCCAGCCCTCCTTCCCCCTCTCCGTCCTCCTCGGTTGCGGGCGGCCACAGGCGAACGAGGGACTCGGAGAGAGGAGGAAGCCCCTTCGCATGGAAAGCCACCGCATAAAGGAAGAACCCTCCTTCAGATTCAAATGGCTCTGAAGAGAGACGGTTTTTAATTCTGCTTCCCCTCCCACTGGGATATTAGACAGCTAAATAGCGGCGCGCCTGTTTCCTTCAGATAACCAGTTCCCAGTGAGCACCCTAATTGTCCCCGGCCCCTCTCCGGCACCGTACGGAGCAGGTCATTTACCGCCCGGCACACGCAGCTAAACACAAATCCATTTTCCAAGGGAAATTTCTATTCTTATCTGGGCTCTGCAAGAGGGTTGCAAGCGGCCCCTGTTAATTGAAGCTTTGATGTTTGTTGGAGGAGGCCTCTAATCGGCTCCGCACCTGCACCCACCCACGTCCCCGGCCCCTCTCCGGCACCGTACGGAGCAGGTCATTTACCGCCCGGCACACGCAGCTAAACACAAATCCATTTTCCAAGGGAAATTTCTATTCTTATCTGGGCTCTGCAAGAGGGTTGCAAGCGGCCCCTGTTAATTGAAGCTTTGATGTTTGTTGGAGGAGGCCTCTAATCGGCTCCGCACCTGCACCCACCCACACCGGGCAGCGCCGGGCTCCG
>NW_008794084.1:1131906-1133175 GCF_000699145.1 Aptenodytes forsteri
AGCGCTGAGCGCCCGCCCGCGGGCGCTTCCCGATGATAAAGCATCTTTTTAAGCGCTTTGGCTCATCTTCTGCAATATCCTCCAGCAAATCAAGCATCCCCTTCTTGGGATGTTTTCAATCTGTTTTATGTTGATTTTAATTAAAGAATTTGAAACTGAACAAACAGTTCGTAGCAGGTGGCCATACAAGTGTGAAATAAGCAAACTGTTTTATCTGCCACAAACTCCGCCAGTAAATTCCTTCAAATTAATCCCAGCCTCCGAAAGGCTGCTGACTCCGACTGAAACGCCGCGCAAGTTGGGCTCGGCCATTCTCCAAATATTTGCCTTCATCCCGGCGCCAGGAGCAGGTGTGGCAGGGAGCAGGGATGTACGGCGGCTCCGGCACCGGCACCGTCAGGGCTGCCTCTCCGCCTGCCTTCGCTCACACGGCCTCCCGCCCCTTGAGGGCAGGATGGTGGATTTCCTGCCGGGAAAAATCGCACCCCGGATTTGGGAGCGGCTCCTGGAGCCCAGCTGCTCCCTGTAATGCCACCGGCGTCAACCCTAGCCAAAGAGGAAGCCATCCTCATCCTCATCCTCCTCCGGGGCAGCGCATCCCGCCCGAGCCTCCCTGCTGCTGCCTGCTCCGCTCGAGGACCGTCCCCTGCAGAAAGGAGCTCCTGCCGTAACCTTGACGGTACAGAGGCAGTGAAGAGCCTTTACCCAGGTAACGGGCCCTGCATACTGATGGCCCCCTGGGGAAGGCAGGAGCGAAGCACAGATGCCCACAGGCTTTTCTTCTTGCAAGGCTGCGCCAGAGAGAGCTAGGGGGAGAAAAAACAAAGAAGGGAGAAGAAACACACGCAGACGTTCCTCTTCATCTCGCGCTCCGGCCCTTTGTCAGAAATCTTACCGGCATCTTTAAGAGATCACATTTTGCTCTCTGGAAACACCACCTCCCTCGCCAAGGGAAGGCGGAGAGGAGCCACTGGCTCAGGCCGTGCCTTGGGTCCCGTCCCCCGTCCCTGGCCCTGGGGCAGCCGGGGTGCAGGGGGACCCTCGTGCCCTCTCACCGTGCCCGCGCGCTCCCTGGTGCTGGGGACCCCGTCGCCCCGGGGCACGCCGGTGCCTGGGAGCATCATCGCCGGCTGGCAAACAGCCCTGCCGCCCAGAAGCAGCCATCTGCATCTCCCTCCTGGGGAGGCGCGTGCCCGCTCGCTGCCGGGTCTGGCTTTTTAACGCTCTTCTCTTCCGCTCCCCGTCTCCCACCCCAGCTTTTTGTCCCAC
>NW_008794084.1:1133260-1135515 GCF_000699145.1 Aptenodytes forsteri
GGGCGTGCCGCTGCTGCCGCTGCCGCACGCCCGGGCAGCACGAGGCCCTCTGCTCCCCTGCGCCTTCCCAGCGAGGCTTTGGGGTGCACAGCGTTTCCCCTGCTCCGCTGTCCCTCTGGCCTCGGCGAAGGGGAGCGGGCAGAGGAGGGGACTGCTCGCCCGGGCGCCGCGGGAAGCAGGCAGCTCTCGCCCCATCCCAGCCACGGCGCCGCTGAGCAGGAGGCGATGAGCTCCCTGCTCCGCTCCTTTCAGCGGGAGAGCCAATTGTCCGTCAGCTCCTTTTCTCCCTGCAATGTTCAGAGCATGTTTAACATCCCATCTCTCCTGTCTGCCCTCCCCGATGACCCAGAGCTGGGAAATCAGAGCAGCGCTCCTGGTCAGCCCGCGCGCGCCAGCCAAGCTACCTGGATAATTACAAGATGTTCCGCTTTCCTGGGATTACCATCGGTGCTGCTTCTCTTCCCCTCAATAAATATGGATGCACAGCTGCTGCTAAAACGAATCAACAAAAAAAAAGGGGCAGGCTGCGAACCCTGCGCGCTTCCCTCCCAGCACGCGGTCCCAGCGCTGCCGCTGTCCTGGATTCAGGTGGGTTGGAGGGGGGGGAATCGGGGGTTTCCTCCCCAGACGCCAGGCTCAGGGGTCTGTGCAAACAAAACACCACTCCCAGACGCATCGGGAAGGATACGGTATCTAATAGAAAATTAGGCAGCGCTCCCTCGCCTGCAGCCTGGCCCCAAAGCCTGGAAGGAGGCATTGAGATGAAACAGCTTGAACACCTTCCACGAAGGCATCACCGGAGTTCCTCATCCCGATAGTTCCTCCTGGCCTTTAAAGGCAAGGATATGCTCTACTCCATATATTAATCTCCTAATCACTAAATTAATTTCCATCTCAGTTACAGCACATTCAGAGTCTATTAGTAAATCATGTCATAGCTGCTTAGCAACTTTTGTTATAAGATTCCTATTAGATCATGTTTCAAACCGATGGAGATGGAACAGCTATTATCTTAATAAGTTAAACATTAAAGGCACTACAGCGGAGACGGGGAGCGCTCCCGCTGCTCGCAGCCACGCACGCACGCGTGCGCAGCCTGTGCGTGCATGCCCCAGCACGGCCACGGCGTGGCGGGGACCCCTGCACCTCCCGCCCTTGGGGGAGCCCACCCCGCGTCCCGAGCATCCCTGGGGCCGGCTCCGTGCCGGAGCGCACGGCTCTCCTCGCTCCTGAAGCCCAGGCAGAGCCGGTCCCCCGCTGGGCTTCATTTCAGAGTCCGGGGCTGTCGTTACGGGGAGAAAAAAACAGAGACATGCTTGCCCACTCATCTGCGCACCCATTTTCATCCAACCTCGCAGCACATCCCCCCTGCGCGGGGGCAGGACGGGGGCGCGGGGCAGCGGGGGGCCCAGCCGAGACCGTGCCCGCGCGCCCCCATTTTCATCCACCCTCACCTCGCAGCCCCCCTGCACGGGGGCAGGACGGGGGCGCGGGGCAGAGGGGTGCCCAGCAGCGACCGTGCCCTGCTGCAGAGGAGCTCAGGACCAGCGCCGCGGGACGGAGCCCGGCTCGGGGGTGCCCGGGAAGCACGCAGGCACGGCCGGGTACCATATGTGCTCACGGAGCCGGGGCGAGGAGGCCGCGCCGGCAATCGCTCGCTGCAGATTGCCTCCGCCATCCGGCCCTCTTCCCCTCTCGCCGCGCCGCACGCCGACTCCTCCAGCTCATTGGCGTGAAATTTAATTTGCAGCAATCAGCCGGAGGTGAGGCAGGCGCCGAATTAGCTCGACGTGATGCTCTCGCCTCCTCCCAGACCCCTCCCCAGCTGGCCGGCGGCGGAGGCACGCGGCCCCTCTGCCCGGCTGCCGCCCGTCACCCCAGCCCCGTCGCACCCTGGCCAGGGGGGTCACCCCCAGCCGGGGCTGCGCCGGGGCAGAGGGAGCTGTAAGAAGCCGCCACGCTCCTCCTGTCTGGTTCCACGAGCGACGCAAAGGGTGAGTTATGGTGTGGCTGGATGCACGCATATTCTGATAAGGAAGAATAATAACTTGTCAAAGATATATATGATATGTGTTTTCTTTCCAGACAGAATATGTGTTGGGATAATTCATCAACGCGCCTGGCACTGGCCAGAAGAGAGAAGGAAGAGAGAGAGAAGAGAGAAAGGATCGCGATAAAAAGAAGCCAACGCAGAAACACCCCTTGGCGTGGAGCGCCGCCTCCCCGCCGGATCCCCCCTCTCCGAGCCACGGCGG
>NW_008794084.1:1135542-1135792 GCF_000699145.1 Aptenodytes forsteri
TGTAGGGCTGCAGCCGGCACAGGGTGGGCGCTCCCTTCGCCCGGTGCCAGAGCCCGCGGCCGGCTGTGAGCGCAGGCCCAGGAAGGATAAAGTCGTGGGAGCACGGTCCTTACCGTAGCAAGTCCTAAATCCAGCTGAAATGCTACGGCAGAGCAAAGCGGCGTTCCCTCCGGCGAGAGAGGAAAAGAGAGCTCCTGCTGAGCCGCCGTCGCCCCCCTGCGATGCCCGCCCCGGCCACCCGCAGCCCCCA
>NW_008794084.1:1135923-1138616 GCF_000699145.1 Aptenodytes forsteri
ATCCGTCGGCAATTGCCTGCTCCCCACACCGGGCACCTGCTCGCCGTTTGCAGGCAGCCAGATGCTGCAGCCACGAAGCGCTCACCACCGACGCAGGCGCCCACAGAAACGGCCGGATTTCCCTCCCGTGAGCCGAGGGATTAGAAATAAAGCTCCTCGGCAATTAATTAGTAATTACTTTGTTTGAAAGAGAAACATGCCGGTAAATAAAAGTCATTGCAAGGCAGAATGACGCCGAGCAGGTGCGGGGGAAAGGGGAGGCCGCGTCCCCGGCCGGGGGACAAGGGCTGTCGCCCATCGGGTGCTCGAGCGAGTCCCGTCCCCGCGCCCTCCCCTCCCTCAGTGCCTCTTTGCCAGCGGAGGGTCCCCGGTTGCACCTCTCGTGGTCTCGGTGAGCCAGCGGGCACGGCTGCCGCCGCTCCCCGGCCGCCGCTCCTAGCTTGCCGTGACCACCACGGCGTGCCGGAGGCCCTGGCCCCTGGCCACGCTATGGCTGCGAAGAGGCATAAAACGTGAACGGCGGAAAGAAATGCTCGTTTGAGCCAGGGAGAAAATATAAATACCCAACAGCCCCGACACCCCGCTGCCTAACCCTGCTCTGAGCCAGCACCAAGCGAGCACAACAGAGCTCTGAGGAGGAGCGTGGCACAAGCCACCGAGACACGGGGGGCTGAAAGCTGCCACATCCCGAACCGGCAAACCCAGGGACCGCAGGACGCCGCAGAAGGGGTTTGTAAAGTGATTTGTCAACCGGTGAGCAAAAATGTATTAGCTATTTAGGATCGTGATTTGCCTGCAACTTTTTAAGCCGTGAGATGTTATTGACTAGATTGAAGTGCTGGCTTTGATCCACGCATTTCGATGGAAACATAAATATCACCAGCGCTTATCCTCCTGGCACAGTCGGTGCCCCCGCGCGGGCCGGCGTGCCGAGGGGTGCTGCCCGGCCATGCCCGCCCTGCCCCGCAAACCCCACGCCGGTTCCGCAGGGACCGTTTGCCACCCGCTCTCCTTTGGCAGCCCCTCTCGGGCTGCTCCTTGTCCAGTTGATTTGACCGCTGCTTGCAGGGTTGTGTTCGCGTGGGAGGCGGCCACCGCCGCCGAGCGTGAGAAGGAGCAGGATTTGGGCGGTAATCCCCTCTCTATCCTCCCTGCATGCTCGGCTGATCCCGTCAGCCTCCTCCACTGCCGGGCGGCGCAAGCGGGCTTCACGCCTCAGCCCGGCTCTCGGAGCAAATCCTGCTCGCATTGAGCTGTCAAGTGGGGCTGCGAGCACACACCATGGAGGCTTCCCTCTGCTCCTGGGGAGCCGCTGCTCACCCGCTTCGGTCCCTCCATCCCGCAGCCGTGGCACAGGCAGAGCAGGCAGCTGCCCCGCAGCACGAGCACGGGCTGAGCATCGCCGACGCAGCCCCGGGAAGGGGCTGGCTGCGACAGGGAGGTGGGCTCTGCCGCGGGACCACCCAGCCGGGAGCTGCTCCTGCTCCCCACCGCTGCGCCCCACTAGGCATTGCCTTTAAAACGCGTCTGCGTCCTCCGGGATCTCCCCTCCCTCCGCTGCCTGCACCGCAGCAGGCCAAGGACAGCGGGGCCATTAGCCCCAGGCGCGTTTTCCTTCTCCCCATCGTCAGCCCCAGGCGCGTTTTCCTTCTCCCCATCTCTGCCGTTTTGCTGAGAAAACGTCTCACTCTGGCTGCAGCCATCGCGCTAGAAAGCCTCCCGCGAGGAGCACTAGCAAGAGCCGGGCCCTATTTTTACCTGTTGCAAGCCCCCGGGAGCAGGCGGGGGCGAGCAGGGGGATGAAGGTCCTGGGCAGCACCAAGGCAAGAGTGGAGGCAGAGAAGGTCTGGGGCAAACAGCTTCCAGCAGCAGGCAATCAGCGCTCAGGCGCTACCCCCAGAAATGTCAGGCTAGCAGGGCGAGGCGCGGAATTACGCTGACGTTTTCTTTAGGGGAAATTTGGATGGGCCTGCCAGTGTTTTAAGCCTGGTCTAAAAGGGCGGGCTTGGCTGGAGAGTGCTGGGGGGCTTTTGTTCGCACGGCTCAGGTGGAGACTCCATCAGGAAATGGATGCACCTGGGATGTGGGATGCACCTGGGATGTGGGATGCACCTGGGATGTGGGATGCACGTCCCCGGGTGCAGGACGTGCCACCAGGACCAGGACCGCTCCCACCCGCGGCACCACCACCCGCAGCCACGCAGGACCTGGCCCCTGTGCGGTGCTGCCGTCACGCGAGCCAAGCACCTGCTCCTGACACAATAAGCAGAGATCAACGTTCTGGGTAATTTTATGATGCAGAAATATGCAGCACAATTCAATTTTCAGCGAGGGAAACAAATGAATCTCTGCTTGATCCCCTCTCATTTTTTCCCCTCCTTCCCGCCCTCGTTCGATACCGCTCCATGTGGCAACATCAAACGACCTTTGAATATTTTAGCTCCTGTAAAATATTTATATTATAACGCAAGGCAGGAAACCGGTCGCTTCCAAGCCATGTAAACATATGCCTTCTAACAGCTGGATCCCTGGCAGCGCTCGCCAGGCAAGGAAGCGGCTGCGCGCCTGTCCCCCTCCCAGGTATTTAAAACACTTCCCGGCCGAGCATCACCGGGGAAGGGCAGGGGAGGACCAGGTGCTCCAGCCCCGTGCCGCCCCGGTGCCCGCGGCGGGCAGCGCCGGGCACGCACCGG
>NW_008794084.1:1138751-1140029 GCF_000699145.1 Aptenodytes forsteri
GCCCGGAGGAGGCAGCGCTGCCTCCCGCCGACCGGAGATTAATTGAGGACTGCCATGAAAATGTCACCGAGAAAATTATTAAGTTAAGGTAAACCACTTCCACGCGTCAAAAGCAAAGGCAATCAGTCCCAGGCCTGTCCCCCTAGGAAATTACGTGGAGTAATTAATCAAAAAGCTAATGAGAAATGTGTTTTCTTTCCCAGCCTAACACCACATCATATTCTTATTAGCCAAGGTTATTACAATAGTAATCATGCATGCTCCGAGTTCAAATTGGGTTTTTTTGCTCCACTGCCACCGATTTAGAAAGCCGTTAATGGAAAAGACAAACCCCGATACACGAGCCAGCCCTTTGTGTTTATTCACCTGGCGGGTGATAACGGCCGCGCGGGACCTGCGCCCCACCAACATACGTTCGCCGTCACCCAATTAGGGGCCACCGCCTCCCCCTGCTCGCCCGGGCCCCGGCAGACCCGTGGGAACGCTCCTCCAGCGGCACAAACCGGGGAGCTGCCGGGGCGAGGCTGCCGGCTCCCCCGCTCCCTCCCGCTCCGCTCTTCCAGCCCTTTCCCGGGAGGGAAAGAAACGCTGGGACTTCAGCAGATTTTCTGGCTGCGCAGAGGGACAGGGAACGGGGTGGTTTGCCAGCGCCGGGTCCTGGCAGCGGCTCGGCAGAGCCCCCGCGGGCCCGCCGCCTCCCCGACACCGCGTTTGGATGCCTGGAAGTGGGATGGGAGTTGTTCCGTAAATCCGGCCGTAAGCGGGCAATTTGCTCGGTACGACGGGTTCCCCCTCCACCCACCTCGGAGAGCAGCCATCTGCCAATCTTTCCATCCCTAAAGTGCACAGTCAGCAGCCCGGCAAAGGGAAAACATCTCTGCTTGGTATTCAGCATTAAGTAATTCAGCCCCCTACAGAGAGACCGGGGAGAAGAATGAGTCTGACAAAAAAATATAAAGATTTCCTGCGCCACGTTCAAAACGCATTGACCTGATTAGCTCGCTGGAGGGATGCTGAGCCACAGCGGAGCAGAGCAGGGAAACTCGGCCTTGCACTGACAGCGGAGCAGAGAGGACCTCAGCGGGGCAAACAAAGCTCTCCGGCGTGCGGGAGCACCTTCTCTTCCTTTTTTGTGTTTTCTTGCAAAAATCTGTTTTTCTTGCTTGCACAGAGGGGGTGCATTGGAGGTCTCGCTGCAAAAGGGCGTTCCCTTGTCCGGGAGGCATCTCGCACCTTTCCTTCGCAGCTGCGCCGGCCGCCTCCCTCGGGGCTTCGTGT
>NW_008794084.1:1140117-1143511 GCF_000699145.1 Aptenodytes forsteri
CTGCCGATGACGGCAGATGCTCTGCCCCGAGCAGCCCAGCTGCGAGCCTCCCCGCACAGCTTGCCCCTCTGCCTCCCCTGCCTGCCTGCCTGCCCGCGACGCCGCTCAGGAAGCCAGCACCATCTTCCCGGGACGTTTGGCAGCTCCGGCTTTGATGTGCGGGCTAACGAGAAGTGACACCGCGGGAGCAAAGCCTTCAGAAGCCCGAAGGCAGGGCCCGGGGCAAGACTGGAGGGGACGACGCGCTCTGCGCGCTTCCCTTTGATTGCTCCACGCTCAGCTTCGCCTCCCGGCAGTGGGGCGAGACGGCGGCGTGGGGCTGGGAGACGCAGCTTTGCGAGGCGATGGCAGAGAAAGTCAGGCTGCCCAGGGCTGGCTGGCTGGCCTTCAGCGGGTGCTGCGGCCGCGCCGAGAGCCCTGGCCAGTCCCGCTGGGCACCGTCACTGGGGCTGGCTTTGCAAAGGCACCCTGGCACGTCAGCCCATGCAAACACCAACGTCCTAGCGAGAAGCAGGACCTGGGGTGCTGCGGGAGCCCAGGCTGGAGCCACCCAGCGCTGCTTCCACGCTTGCGGCGGGCTCCCTCCTCCTCGCTGCCCAACCGTGGCACTGGCCGAGGTCGCGGATGCTCACCTGCAGCGCTGGAGCGGCACCGGCTGAGAAAGGGATGCAGTGTCCCCGTGTCCTCTGCCCGCTGCATGGGACGGGGCTCTCCTCCTCTAGGCTGGAGACCCCGTGGCGCGGTGCTTGAGCAGGGCTGGATTTGGCCGACGTCCCGGCACAGCGCACTTGCTCGCTCTGCGCAGCGCTGGCCCGGCTCTGCTCGCAGGGGAGCCCGGGCTGCAGCGCATTCAAGCGCACCTGGAGAGAACAACAAACAACAACAACAACATCATCATCATCACCATCATCGTCGCCATCGAAACGCCTCAAAGAGGAGCCGACGCAATGTAATAAACTCCCTCCTAATCTGCTAACTGAATAACCTCCGGGCATAACGCTCCCTGGCATCTCAGCAGGCAGGCAAGGAGCACAGCCAGGGGCGAGAGCTCCGCTCCGTTCACGCTGAGCAGGACGAGGAAGGTCGCAGCTTGTGCAGCAGCCGAGAGCCTCTAATCCCCCCCTGCAGCGGGGATCCCTTCTGCCAGCATCCGCTCCCCGGGGCTCTCCGCAGCCCCCAGCCGACATCCTCGTCGGAAAGGGGTCCCCCGGGGCCGCGGCAGGGGGGTGGGAGCCCCTGCGCCCACCACCTGAAGCACTGGCACCACAGAAGCGGTGGGTGGGCAAAGCCCTGGGTGCCCGCAGCGCTCGGCAGCCGGGGCCCCTCTCTGCATTAAGCCCTTTAAGCAGAAATCTATTAGCTGGTAATTACATGCAGGCTAGAACGCTACTATTTTATTACGGCTATAAAGCACTCCACAATTATAATCTGTAGTTTCTGCTGTAAGGTGTTTACTGTCAGAGCGACACCCGATTTACGGCACTGCACCAGCCTGGCCCCCGGGGCCGGAGGTGCCAAGCAGGCAGAGGGTCCTGCCCAGGCGCTGCTCTCGGCCGCCGCTGCCGGCATCCCCCAGAGCAGCCGAGGCCGCCCGGGCCGCGGCCGTGGGCTTTGCACCGCCCTGGGATTACAGCCGGGGAGCCAAGGTGGGGGCCCTGAAGGGCGAGGACGCGGGCACAAGCAGCGGGGAGGTGTTAAAGCAGACCCTGGCAGGAGCTGGACCGGCTCTGGCTCCCCACAGGCGACGCTCGAAGGTCAGCCTTGCTCCTTGCAGGCCTGCGATCCCCGGCCCCAAAGCCTCGGCCCCCCCCCGAGGGGACCAGGCTCCTGGCGGCCGCGGAGGACAAGCCCTCGCCGCCCTCCTCGCCTCCTCCGCTTGAACGGGAGCCCAGGCTGGAGGGCTGCGGCACGGGGCTGGCTTGGCGCATGAAGTTATAATTTCTGAAGTTCCTCCAAAAGGAATAGGGATGCACATCTGCCCCCGCTCAGGTGTAACAAATTGTAAGAGATTGTGTTAAATTATCCCAAAACCGCGTCCGCCGCTGAAATCCCAACTACCCCGGGCCTGGAGCGGTCGCGGCCCGGAGCTGCCAGGGGATCTTTCATCGCCTGGAAGAAAGAAACGCTGCAGACTCAATTTTTTCATCGGTATCGTGCAAAGTCCTCCACTGCCTCCTTCTCCCGGAGAGGGCGAGCGGCCATTCTCCGGGAGGCAGGGGCCGCCAGGCTGCCCCCGAGACCCCTCTCTGAGCTCGGGGACACGGCCCTGGCCCCGGGGGCGGCAGCAGGGCTTAGGGCACCGTGGGGAAACCAAGGCAAGGGAAACCTCCCACGCCCCGCGTGGGCGGCGGAGCGGCGCACGAACCGCGAGCCCGACTACTCGGTGCCTTGCTCCACCGCCAGATAACACGTCTAAAACGTGTTTATTTCCATCCAGGCTGCTTTTTAATTTGATTATTTATCTCCCGTTTAGCCTTTGACAGATCAAAGGCTCGGCGGAGGGGAAGCGGAGCTGGGCTGCGCATGAAAATGAGCCTTGATACATAATTAATTAACATAAAACAGTTTCATTAGGAGATGGTGTTACACGGCTGTTTGTCTTAAAGATTTAAGCTGTGTAAAGGGCACGAGGGAAAAAAAGGCATCTCCCCACCCGGGCAGCTGGGGAGCCCCGACCCCGGCATCGCCCCAGCCCGGCCCCGGCTCCCGCACCCTCCCCGGGGGGCACGGCGACGGGCCGGAGCGCGGCCCCCTCTTCCTTAACCACGTGCAGCGTCTCCTACCCTTGATTATTAATCTGTTTTTAATTCTATTAAGAGATGGCCGGGAGAAGGAGTATCAATTTTAGATTAACAAGGTTATTAGCACTTAATTATGTGAGGTGTCTTTGTAATTGAAAAGGAAAAGAGGAAGCGCCATAAATATCCCCAGCCCCTGAGCTCCTGGGGGTTTGCGGGTGGCTCTTTATTCACGAGGCTGTGGAACCATAAATATTAAATATCTCGCGAAAAAAATTACAAGGCAGAGAGAGGATGCCCTCTGGATATTCCGGCGCCGAATGTTCTTGCATTTACAAATATTCATTAACTGGGATCTGCAAAGTTATTTCCACCAAGACTCGGCGAAGGGGGGAAGAGAGAGAGAGAGAGAGAGAGAGAGAGAGAGGTTATTTTAAAAAAAAAAATAGAGTCTAGAGTAAATATTATTAGTAATTTTTATCTCTGCGTGTCCCTAATTATGGAATAATTAGGGAAAGCGCACATATGCATATACAATCACTAACCTGCCAGTCTCGGGGATTTTCGTTTCCGGCCCCGCTGCGGGAAAGCGCTTTTCCCCCGAAACCAAAAGGGGGCCGCCCGCCCCCCGGGGGAACCCCGCTGCGGCACCGCCC
>NW_008794084.1:1143929-1144186 GCF_000699145.1 Aptenodytes forsteri
GGGGTCGCGGGGGGGGGCCGGCGCCGGGAATTAAGCTCTTAATCTTAACTAAACACATGACCGATGAGCTCATCAACAAAAATCTAATTATGATGTGCGAGGCCGAGCTTAATTGCTTGTCCTTGACATGAATAATGCACCGCGTAAGCCTATTAGCCAGTGTAAGCCTATTATTATCACTATCGTGCTCGCTGTCAAAAGTATAAAAGTAAAACAGTCGAACGGGGGGGGAAAAAATAATGTCGCGCAATTAGCAG
>NW_008794084.1:1144544-1145018 GCF_000699145.1 Aptenodytes forsteri
GGCAGCGGCCCGCGCCGACCCTCGACCTCCCCCCCCCAAACGCCGCTCGGCTCCTTCGCATCGTCTGCTAATTAAATCCCACTAATGAGAAAGTGGGGATGCAGGAGCTGGCTGAGCAACACCGCCTCCTGCGCACGCACTCCTCCCGGACTTATCACTAGTCACAGGATGTTTACAATAATTTTTAATTTGCGCAATTATTAATCATTTTTCTATCTGCCTAATTTGCATAATAATTACTCTGCTCGCTGTTTGCCATGACTGTGAATTGACAGTGTTTTAAATTAAGATTTTAATATTCATTTTTTTTGGTTAAAGCTAATCAAAGTTGCCGCTCGTTGCCAAGACCGGGGCTGCTGCCCTTCCAGAATCGCTAATAGAGAGATCCGCTTCCCCGTGTCACTCGCTTTATCTCCATCGCCCCCCTCATCCCAGAGGATCCCGCGGCGTTTTCCCAACTGCTCTGCTGCCAGA
>NW_008794084.1:1145428-1154575 GCF_000699145.1 Aptenodytes forsteri
GCTTTCAGGGGGCGGACGACAGTTTCACCCCCCCCACCGCCGAACTCAAACGTGCTTCGGATGCCGCGCCGCCAGCGATGTCCCATCTTCTGCTCCTTCGCACCCCACGCTGCCTCGGCGGAGCAGCAGCCCAGGAGGCACGCTTGACGCGGACACCCCGCAAGCCGGGTCCCGGCCTCTTTCACGAGAGGCGCAAGCAGCGCTGCTCCGTGTTTACAAAGGGTGCGTGCCGGCCGCTCCGAGAAGCGCTGGGATAAGCAAGAGCACAAGTGAGTACGCGCCAAACGTAACTCCGCTCTTCAAGGCTGCGGCTGCCTCAAGTTACCGGCCAAAAAAATTTTAAAAAAATAAAATAAATAAAATACAATAGGACCTTGGTGACAGACGGTGAAAGTACAGCTGGAAAACAGGCACGACTGAAGAGCAGGCTCTCAATACGCTGCAGCAAGCGGCTCTGAGCTCTCGCGGCTGCCTCACACTATTGCCCCGCACTCCCAAACCGTTTTCCTGCCCGACAGGCTGCAGCAGGGCCCAGGTGAGGAAAGCCTCCCCCACACCGCCTTCGTGCCCACAACAGGAGCAAGACCTGCTCGGGGGGGGAATCCTTCAGTTTGGCTGTTAAAGTAAAACGCCGCCGCTCGCTCCCACGGGACCTACAGACGGCACCCGGCTCCCCGTTCCTCTCCCGGCCTCAGTCACCGGCTGCGAGCAGCAGTCCGCGGCTTACGCGCTTGCCAGCGGCGACGGAAGAGTGTCTGTCCCCAGAGCATGCGGTGACGCTTAACCCACTACCCCGTAGACACAGGCGGGACCGTCAGCGCAGCTAGGGTGCAGCGGGTTCCCACCTGTAGCCGGGATAGTTAGCGAGAGACTTGGCAAAAGACCTTAGCAAAGCACGATTTGTTTGGCAGAGGTAACCGCAGACGGCAACGTTACATCCGATCCTTTTACCGGCAGGCTGACGGTTATTTACCCTCCCTTGGAAAAAAAACACCACCACACAAAATCAAATTAAAAAAAAAAGGCAAGCTGTTATTTACAAGCGTACGCACAGATTCCAGGACAGCTAGAAACGTAACACAGTGAACCAAACAGAGGGAAGGAAGTCCCAGGACCCTCCCGCTCCAGAGGAGGCTTTACACCTCTCGCCCGCAGCCCTCCTAGCGCTCGAGAACCACCGCAAAGAGCAATTCCGAGGACTGGCCCCCGACCACTGCCGAAGACAAGGCATCTCCATGGAAACCGCTGGCTGCATTTCACACGCGCTCCCCAGGACCTCAACAAGAACGACTGTACTTATTTCCACAAGTGCTTTCTCGCAAGCAGGGATTAAGGGAAGCTCTCTGCCTGACCTCCGGCTCCAAGCCCGACAAATCTGATCCCAAGCGAGGGGTCACGCTTCGCGCCGAAGGGAGCCCCCGGGCAGCAGCGCTAGGGAAGCGTCAAGCTCTCAGCCCCGCTGCCCGGAGAGAAGTCTGGGGGGGACACCAATCCACCACCCTGGGCTGCTCCGAAATCACCGTCGGGGGAAGCGATTTAAACGCCCTCCGTATGTTTACTTCCACAAGAAATTGACCCCCAAAGAGTTGCGGGGGCTCCTGAGGATTTTGCTGGCAAATACAGCGTTGCAGGTTGGTCCCTCGACCTCTCGTAGGAGAGGGCCAGAGCGACACACAGCAAGCAGCCTCCTGCCCCGACGGGGCGAGGAGAAGCTGAGCTTCACTAACTTCACTGCACGCCGGCGACTCCGTGAACTAGAGGGCACGGCAACGACGCAGACTTAACAGAAGCCCTTTGGGCGCACGTGGGGAGGCTCCGACATCAGCCCCCAGGCAAGTCAGCTCACAGTACTAAGTTGTCGTAGGGTGCGGTTGCTCTCTGGAAGAACTCGAGCACCACTGAAACTGCAGCCGAGTTCTGGGACAGACTGGCCTACTGGGTGAGGGCAACTCTCCAGCGACCAAGCGTTCGGCATACTTTCACCACGAAGGAAAACCTGAGATTTAGGACACCTGAGGACTTGTGAACCGCCCTCAGAGGACAAAGCATTTGGCATCAAACAAATTAAGCATATAGTTTCTACGGTTTGCTAGAAGACAAATAAATGGAGCAGAAACCGGTGCCCGCAGCACCTGGCGGGGGAGCGCCGGAGAGCCGAGGTGCTCCCGCAGGCAGCGGCCCCCGCACCTCTCCTCCACGCTCAGCCACCGCGCTGCTCCAAGTAGCACCGCTGCAGTTCTCCGTGCTCGTCCTCTCTGGCTGACAGGAAAGTCCTCTGCCAGCAGCTCTCCTCTAAATTCAGCCTCGCCTCTCGGAAGACGGTCCACCGGGATGCTGAGCGCCGAGGGCGGGGCTCGGTCCAGGCAGAGCGAGCCGTTCCTCTCAGCTCTGGCAGCGGCAGCAGGCGGACCTCCGCAGCGCCCGTTCAGGAGCGCTGCTCTGCGTGGTTCTTCGTCTCGCCTACATGTCCTCGACGCTCCACTTGTACGCAAGCTCCTGAACCGCCTTCTTGTTGGCTATCCTGGCAAAGCGCTGCTGCTCGAATCCGTTGGACCTACAAAAGTAATACCGAGCGGACCGTGGGCTGCTGCGCAGAAGCTTTTCTGAAGCAATGAAACTTTTCAGGGACGTCACGAGTTTTCCGCTGCTTCTACCCCGGCTCAGTTTCCACCTCAATCTGTGGTTACCACCACTTAGCCTCTCAGAAGCGAGTTCCTGAGGATGAGCGGGTCCCTCCCTGCCTGCTGCTGGGTGTTTGCTTCGCAGAAGCTATTGACACCCTTGGTGACAGCGCCAGCCCCGCGCCCTTCTGTCCCGGACGAGCACGTATTCATCACCCATTCGTAACTTAACACATTCAGCCTTACTAGTGCTAACAATCTCATTCACCCGATAACTGGGAATCTTTACGCTGCGAACTCTTTGAAGGAAAAGCTCGTTTATTTTTACTATTGTTCTACCACATCACTGTATCGGGAACACGTACCTGTCCACACCATCCCAGCGATGCCCGGGCCATATATTAAATCTGTTGAGCGGAGGGGCTGGTCCATTGTACCTAGGTTTTTCTAGAACCAGAAAGAGCGATACAGCCGTTTACTACTCCAGCGCAATCACGCAGTGACATCGTCATCAACCTAAGAGGTGTCCGCAGGCACAGCGCGCAGGCCGCTTAACGGCCAACGACGTTTCCTCGCAGAGGAAACTTCCAGAGATAAAAATCACCAGACTCCGGGGTGGTGAAGTGTAAGTCGCCTGATCCTGCTCTTTGTCAGCTTAGGCTAACAAACAATCGTAACCGTTACTGCTGACCAAGCCAGGAAGGGCAAACGCCGCTACTACGCCGACTCCAGAGAAGCAGTCCTTCAGGACCAAGCTGCTCTGGCAGCCCTAGGCCGTTTATTTAACGGCAGCTGCATTTCTGCGCTGCTGGGGCCTTAAACCATGCACCGGTGCAACTCGGCATCCAAACCTTTCTTTTCTTTGTTCTCTTTGGCCTTCCTTTTTTTGATGAAGTCAGCCATGGGGTCTCCTTCTCTCTCTTGCTCTCTCAGCATTCGATCCAGATCCTGGTCATCAATGTAACGGGCCAAGGGCTTCTGCATCTCTTTTATTGCATCTTCCACGTTCTGCTGCTGTTGCCTGCCCTGCGCTAGCCTGAAAACAAACACAAAGTTTCACTCCAAAACCAAGCAGTCGTTTCCCGCGACTTGCTCCGTTTGCGGGATCGATCCGAGTCCTGAACCTCCACCGTGCACGCAGCATTCCCAACGCACATCCAGCAACGGAGGGAAAAATTGAATTGAGGGGGTCTCTCAGACATAGGGAACACGTGCTCTCCCGGTCCCGGGCTCAAACTCAGAACGAAGTGGCGTGCCACCACCGCCCCCGCCGCCAGAAGCCGTATCAAAAGCAGGGAGTGGAGAGCCCCAAGCTGTAACGCGAGGCCCAAAGACGGCGCTAGGGAGCTCCGGAGAACCTTACCCTTTACCCCATTTGGCGTACTGCTCGTCTCTCTCGGACTTCGCTTCAGCTTTCTGCCTCTGCTCCAGCCGCTCCTGCGCGAGGTCCCTCTCGCGGCGTGAAGTGTAAGTCGCCTGATCCTGCTCTTTGTCAGCTTAGGCTAACAAACAATCGTAACCGTTACTGCTGACCAAGCCAGGAAGGGCAAACGCCGCTACTACGCCGACTCCAGAGAAGCAGTCCTTCAGGACCAAGCTGCTCTGGCAGCCCTAGGCCGTTTATTTAACGGCAGCTGCATTTCTGCGCTGCTGGGGCCTTAAACCATGCACCGGTGCAACTCGGCATCCAAACCTTTCTTTTCTTTGTTCTCTTTGGCCTTCCTTTTTTTGATGAAGTCAGCCATGGGGTCTCCTTCTCTCTCTTGCTCTCTCAGCATTCGATCCAGATCCTGGTCATCAATGTAACGGGCCAAGGGCTTCTGCATCTCTTTTATTGCATCTTCCACGTTCTGCTGCTGTTGCCTGCCCTGCGCTAGCCTGAAAACAAACACAAAGTTTCACTCCAAAACCAAGCAGTCGTTTCCCGCGACTTGCTCCGTTTGCGGGATCGATCCGAGTCCTGAACCTCCACCGTGCACGCAGCATTCCCAACGCACATCCAGCAACGGAGGGAAAAATTGAATTGAGGGGGTCTCTCAGACATAGGGAACACGTGCTCTCCCGGTCCCGGGCTCAAACTCAGAACGAAGTGGCGTGCCACCACCGCCCCTGCCGCCAGAAGCCGTATCAAAAGCAGGGAGTGGAGAGCCCCAAGCTGTAACGCGAGGCCCAAAGACGGCGCTAGGGAGCTCCGGAGAACCTTACCCTTTACCCCATTTGGCGTACTGCTCGTCTCTCTCGGACTTCGCTTCAGCTTTCTGCCTCTGCTCCAGCCGCTCCTGCGCGAGGTCCCTCTTGCGGCCTGACTTGTCTCGGAAGACGGTCTCAGAGTGTCGGGATTCCTCTGGAGGGGGCAGATGCCTCAAGTCACGCGCTTTGGAACATTTTGCCACCTTTCAACAACTAACCGCGACTCATTTCAACATTTCAACGTTACTTCTTCTTGCCTCTGAGAGAGCTTATCATCCAAAACCAGGCAGGATCACCACTCTTGCTTTTAGCCGCTGCCCCACGCAGCCACGCTCGTACCCTGAGCTCTTTGAGTATCGGTCTGCTTCTTCAGGCTTGCAGATGGGGCAGACAGAGAAAGCCTCTCACCCTCCCTGCGATTTCACTGGCATTGCTTTGAAATCGCCGTTTATAAGCCTTTTCTTTCAGAGGCTCAGCGACCCTACCCGAGGAATCCATCAGCGTGTCTAGACGCTGCTCCGCAGGGACGCTCTCCATCAGCACCCTAACACCAGGGCCTGACACAGCATCAGGAGACAGCTGAAAGCGGCGAAAGGGAAAGCGAGCGGGTGCTCGTGCAGCGTGGTTACGCCCCTACCTTCCAAGTGCTTGTGATTTCTCTCGTGCCTCCTGAGCTCCTGCTGTTCCCTCCGCAGCACATCAGCTGACACCAAGCCAGCTTTGACCCCAGATAACATCACGTTTGCCTGCAAATCAAACGCAAAAAAGTCACATTTACTGCGGGCCGAGAGCTGTCCAGCGATCCAGAGGCGTAACGAGGGCACGGCCCGAAATCAAGAGAGACGTGTCAGCGGAGACGGCCGCGTCACAAAGCCGCTCTGCTGGCATCCTCGCGAACAGCTTCCCCAGACCTCCAGAAACAGAGCGGACTGAGGCGGAGCTCCTCTCTCGCGCCTACCTCCCGCCTCTTCTTACTGTGAGCAGAGGGACAGGCACAGCCGCATCCACGAGGTACATGAAATTTCTACTCAGCAATCTGTAAGGCGTTGGGCTTCTACAGTTTTCTATCACCAGGAAGTAACCTACAGCTTCAACGTAACAAGGAAACTTCTACCTTCTTGGGAGACCCCTTAGCGTCACGGTGGCGATGAGGCGAGAGGTCAGGGGGACCCCTCGAACCGTGCTGATCCTTCCCGGCCGGCACAGTCCGTCGCGGGGGAGATAAATCGGAGCCTGAAGATTTGCCCTGATCTTCTTTGGGAGGACCACGCTTCGGGGAAACGCTGCGTACACGGCCTAGCCTGCGGTCTGCATCGGAGGCGTTCCGGGCACCCCTCCGTGGAGATGGAGAGTCAGAGTCGCGCCTCAGGCACCTCTGAGGCGAGGGCACCCGCCTAAGCTTTTTCGTGGCTGGAGAAGCACCTGGAGTGAAGACATACACTAACTAAAAATCACAGAATTAGACAGAATTAGTCCCACAAAAGGACTAAACGTGGTGGTGCACGAGGCCAACTCCCAGACAAATCGAGACCTTAAAGAGACGACAAGCTGCGGGGAAAAGACAAGTATGTGACACGAGTCTGTGAAGTCTCTTCCTTCTGAACACGGAGACAGGGTTTGAACTCTGTTTTCCTTCCGGACATGTTTAAGCCTTAGCCGGCTAACCCTTCGATTAATTCTAGTCCAGCTGATGAAAAAACAGGATTACAAGAACTAGCTGTACCAAAGGAAACGGCCACCTGTCCTCCGCCATTCCACGGCCGCAGACTCCTAACTCCGCGCCACTCACCTCTCGGGAGCGTGCGAACACGATCGCAGAGCGGGCAGCCAGCAAGGCACAGGACAGACGGAACAAACTCTTACGCACGCTTACCTTTTGTTCCGCTCTGCTTTTTCAGACTCGGTGACCCAGTCCTCTTTCTCCGAGGCGGTGACGAATCTGGGTCAGAATCGTACCTCTTCTTCCGTGGAGGGGACAGATCCGGAGTAGCCTGACGCTTCTGACGTGACGAGGACTTGTCAGAGACGCCGTGCCTGAGCTGAGATTGCTCTCCTTGGACTCCCCCCGATTGTGACTTGTCTGTGGCTTTGCAGCCCTTTTTCCCCACGGCGGAACCGACTCTCGTTGGGGAGACGTCTGGGGGGTCGTGGCGCTGTCGCCTGGGAGGCGACAGGTCTGGGGAGTCGTGACGCTTCCGTCTCGGGGGAGAGAGGGCCGGGGAGCCGCTGTGCTTCCTTCTTGGTGGCGACAGGTCCGGGGAGTCGTGACGCTGTCGCCTGGGAGGCGACAGGTCCGGGGAGTCGTTGGGGGGCGGCAGGTCCGGGGAGTCGTGACGCTGTCGCCTGGGAGGCGACAGGAGTCGTGACGCTGTCCGCTGTCGCCCTTCTTGGCGGGGAGAGGTCCGGGGAGTCGTGGCGCTGTCGCCTGGGAGGCAAGAGCTTGGGGGAATCGTTTCTCTCTCGCCTGGGAGGGGACAGATCCGGGGAGTCGTGGCGCTGTTGCCCGGGAGGCGATTTCTCTGGGGAGTCGTGCCGCAGCCTCCTTGGCGGCGAGCTGTCCGGGGAGTCGTGGCGCTGCCGCCTGGGAGGGGAGGAGAAGGTGAAAGCGAGAGTTAGATTTTTGTTTGTTCTGCTGTCTCCAGACTGGAAACAAAAACCAAGTGGGACCTGTAAAGCTAGCAGTAGGCGTCGAGGACGAAAACAACTTTCTGAACACAAATTCATACTTGATTCTGCACCTCCGGGTAGCGACCCGCAGAATTCCCAAAGGAGATCCCAGAAACCCTCCGAGGCAACCTGGATCACAGGAAAGCTGTAATTTTAAAGTCTCCAGGGACCCTTGCGACACTCGGGCTACAAAACCCACTTTGTGCCCTTGTATAATCATCTTCTCACAAGGAAACGCCCCAGGAGAGCCTGGACGCCGTGCGACCGCGGAACACCCCCCAGGATGCTTTCAGAAGAGAGGCGTGCTGTAACGCCACCATCCTCGGCACGTTCCGGGTCTACAGCGAGCCATCACCCAGATTTCTCTGACGCCGTCAGAGGACTGCGGGACAGCTGTTCGCGTACCGTCTGGAAACCGAGGCAGCATGCTGTCTGCCAGTTCCCCCCCCGCCCCGGCCCAGGCAGAGGTTCTTCAACAGCGGAAGAGGAATCCCTGCGTATGCCGCTTCTCACATTTCACAGCGAAGCACTTAAAAAAAAACCCGCAGAACAAGACAGACGGTACCAGAAAACCCGAAGTTCACCAAGAGAAGAATTTCTAGTTGGAGCCCCATACCTCGCGGTAGATTTGGCCGGTACCGAAATATCCGAGCTTTGCGAGTCTTCATTCTGGTCTAAAGAAAAACAATCAGAAAGTCACCGTCGTTAGGGTTCTCCACAGTTCACAATCTCTTCAGCGTTTCAAGGATTTTTTTATTTTTCTTAGCTAGTATTATTTTTAACTTGCGATGTCGTGGTTTAGAGCGGCTAAACGTTCAGGGAGAGAGGGTGGAAAGGCCTGGTCTCACCTCCTAAAAGTCGCCATTTAGTATTTGTTCGGAACTCCTCCATGAGCTTCACTTCGTCTGGACGCTCATCAATGAATTCCGCCACCTGAAGATAAAACACCAGAGTAAACAACACGGCTTTAAAGAAAAAGGAAGGAAGGATTTCCACCCTCTAACACCAACAATTAAGCGCAACTGCACTGGCGGGCGCCTGACGTGTGACCATCGTTTAGCTGCCTTCCTACAGCCGGGTCTCGAAACAGCCTTCGCCTCCAACGTTTCTCTCTTCGCTGCCAAGGCTTCCAGCCCGTGCCGCAAGCCACGCCGCAGCGGTCAGCAGGCTCCGGCAACCGCACGGTCACCTTCTGCCTCGCCTCGGGCGGCTGTTTTACAGCTGCGAGAACCACCGTACCGGCCCTACCGCAAGCTTTCGGCGCTTGTGAAAACGCGAATACGGGAAGAACAGGCTGCTGCTATCTGCAGGGAGCTAACTGAACCCCCTCGTGCTTAGAGCAGGAGAAAACACGCACCCACCCCTGCCGCAGAACCCACCAGAAGAGGAGGCAGCGAGGAAGGGTTTGGCACGCGCTGCCCAAAGAGAGCCGCCAGGCGGGCCGTAAGGAGAACGGATTTCGCTCGCGAAACCGCGTTCGGCCTAATTCCCCCGCTCACCACCGGCATGTCCCCTTCGTCCTCCTCCTCCTCCTCCTCCTTCTTCTCCTGGACGGCAGCAATGCTGCTCCAGCTGACGTCGTCGTCCACGATCCGCATCCTGGGAGCGGGGAGAGGGGCCCTGCCGTCAGGCCGCCCGCAAGGAAGGGAGCCGCCCGCAAGGAAGGGGG
>NW_008794084.1:1155163-1159239 GCF_000699145.1 Aptenodytes forsteri
CCCCCGGCCCCGAACAAGTCCTGGTCCCCAGAGCCGTCGGGGGAAGAGGCTGAAGGGGCCCGGCTGCGCCCGGCTACCGGCCCGAGGCTCCCTCCGGCTCGTAGCCCTCCGTCTTCATGTCGTTCAGGCCCAGGTCTTCGTTCTGCTCAAACGTACGCTCGTAGCGCTCCACTTTCAGCTCCGGGCCCTCTTCGGGGGCGTACACGTTCTGCGGGGCGAGAGGGAGGCCTCCGTCACACCCCTCCTCTCAAAGTCTCAGGCACCAGCACCCCAGCAATGGCAGGGGCCTTCGGGCAAGACTTGTCCATCACCCTACGGAGAGCGTGACTGGGGGCCAGCGCAGACCACCACATTCCGGGGAGCCGAGACCGCCCCCCTCTTCCTTCCCACAAAGGCACGGGCACTTTCCTTGCCCCGGACAGAGCCCGCAGCAACCCACTGGCTACCGGAGGCCCGAAGGGAACCCTGCCCGCCAACACGCAACAGGGAAACGAAGAAGAAAAGCCACGCAAACCGCTCGGGAGACCTCAAGGAGGTCACCCTTCGAGCGCGCGACGCTGTACCTGAAGATAGCTGTTGCCTGCAGGGTCATCCATGATGAAGTGAGCCTTTGTCTTTCCCTCTACGATCTGCAGAAAGAGAGCACGTCCAGGCATTAAGGCTCCTCCTGATCCTTCAGCGCTTCCGGCACCGAGACATTCTCAGCACGCTTTAGCCGGTTCTAACGCTTCCCTCAGTTAAAAAGCAGCAACAGCTCGATAAAACAAGCAAGGACACGGCAGGGCAAGCGTGGAACCGCTGGAAAAGGTAAGGCAACACTTGCCGAGGAGTTCAGTTAAACACACCTCAGGGCTGCAGCGACGGTGGCGAAAACCACGTTGCAGAGCGTGGAAAACGAAGAGTGCGCTCACCTCATGCAGTTTCCCGACGAACTCTCGCAGCTTTTCCGTTTTGCTGGGCCTAGAGCTGTCCCCCAGAGTGAAGGGGTTTCTCTCAACCTGCAAGAGCAGACCCACTGGCTCAGCCAGCTGAGAGACACCCGGCCCCGCAGCCAGGCCAAATATTACCGCAGAGGGGTCCGAGCTCCACCAGGCAGCAGCGCAGGACCACTCACCAGGTCTCCGATGTCCTTCAGCAGCCCTTCCAGCGTGGTGAACTTCCCCCCCAGCACTCCCATCCCCAGCTCGAACTCCAGCTCTGGGATCTCCACGCTGCACGTCTCCGACTGCAAGGGCGAGCACCCCCTGAGTCCCCACGGATGGATGGCTGGGCCCCACGCACCCGCCGCAGGACAGGGCGGGTAACCGAAGGCACCGTACCTTTAGGATATCCCTCGTCATGTCGGAAGGGTCCGTAATCCGAAGGGTAATCCTGGTGCCTTGCGGTTCGATCGCTCCTCCGGACTTCACCTAGGAAGACCCGGCAGTCAGCTCCACGGACTTTTATACTTACATCGCGCCACGATGCTTTAAGAGGGTTCACCCCGGCAGCCCGGAGGCCACTCCAAACCTGGGGACGGTGCCTTATAACCCAGGGGACTTGAGCAGGGGTGGAGATGGCCGACTTGCACCAGATGGAGCTCTTCAAGACCAAATCCCCCCCCCCCCCCTCGCTTGTTTAGGAAGGCAAGTCGGACCCAGCCTGACCTCGCCACACACGCCAGCCTCCGCACAGCTCGCGCGTGGGCTGGCCCCCCACCCAGAAGCAAGGGAGGCAGCTCGACTGCACCCAGCGCAACGCACCTCATGACACTGCCCGTAAATCCAGCCTCCCCCCCGGCCCGGCTTCCCAAACAGCCGCATCGTGAAGCGGAGGCCGGGGACTCCGAGAAACGCCTACCCACGAAAGCGCAGAACACCACTCCCCCTCCCCACTGCCCCCCAAAAAAGGGTCGGCACTTTTCCAGCTCACCTCATTTGTCCGGTGCCCGCAGGAGTCGCAGTTTGTGGCCATGATAATCACTTCCTTGAAGTGTGGGATTTCTGGAGCAGACCGTCAAGGGAAACTCCACGGAAGGAAAGTCTCAGAGCAGCAGCCTGTGCCCTCTTCACAGCCGCAGTCCTTCCCCAGGTATTGCGGGAGCTCGCTGGCAAGTTGCGAGCGGCACCGAGACAGACGTGCACCCCGACAGGCTCTACCAGAAACAATTCATCCGTGCCCCATGGGCGCAGCGGGAAGAGACCTGGGTCAGCACACAGAGTGACTCTCACCCCCGCGCCGGCCCCCGTCCAGACCCCGGCAGAGGGCACCGATCCGCGCCCACGCCCCCGCTCAAAGGATACGCACTAACTTCATATTTGTGTTAGCTGGAGCATTGCACTCGGGGCAGTTGGTGTTGAACTGCAGTACCTGGGTCACAGAAACGGAAAGGAGAATCAGAAAGTCCTGGCCAGCCCACAAAGCCTGTCCTGGGCGTCAGTCACCCAGGCGCAGCCGCCACCGCGCCGCAAAGTCACCCACCTCATTCCTCAGATCCTCCGCGGGACCAGCTGGCTTCTCATCCAACTCCTCTCCCTGCAAGAGGGGAGACCAGAAGCAGCGTTTACTTCTGTTCCTTAATTCAGGGTCTCCCCCGAGAGCGAGGGGACTGATCAGCCCTGCTCCCCCAGGCCGAGAGCACGCACGGGCCCGCTGGCCTCGCGCGTGCGGCAGGCTGACGACACGGCGGCGGCAGCTCCCTATTACCTCCAGTCCCAGCAAGGCAGCCTGCTGGGGAGTCCTCCTGTAGTGAGTGACCGCAAGAGCGTCATCCTTCCGCGGCGCGTGAGGGTTCTCCACAAAGCTGTTCCCTGAAGGATCGTCTATGATCTACGGGGGAACGAAGCCTTAGGAAGGCACCCGGCGCTTCCCCCGCGCAGAAAGGGGCTGCGCTCTTGCGCGTACTCACAAAGGTGAAGGAGGAGCGTACTTCCTTCAGCTGCTTTAGTTTACCAATGAACTCATCTATTTTACTTGCCACCTCTTCGTCTGTCGCCTGCAAAAGGGGACGCGCGATTGAGACTGGTGCCAGGGGCAGCCCAGAGCTGGAGACGACGCTGACAACAGCGCAAACCAGAGAGCCCGTAACACCCCTCTCGCGGGCAGCGTGCCGCGCCAACAGGCGGAGCATGAACAAAATAAGCACTTGCCAAGCAGGCGCCCCTGGGGAGCCTCCCCTTTCGCAGCACCTTACCCTGCGGACGGGCTGGTCCTGCTCCAGGCCTGCGACAGCTCGGTCAATTATCCCTTCAATGGTGGTAAGGACTTGAGAAGGAAAGAGAAACGGAGGCGACGGCGCCGTTAAGTACACCGCGGCGGTGCTACCCACCCTGCCAGCTCGTACATTGGCCCTCTCAAGCTTGTTTGACCCAACGGGCAGGAGGCCAGGTCCTTAACCGGCGTCTACCGCGCACCCGCCGGCACGCCGAGGGGCGCAGGCCGCGTACCCACCTCCCTTCTGGGTGAAAGCGGGGATCTCAAAGTCCAGCTCCGGAATTCGAGCCGTGGCACAGTCGGTCTTCACCACCTCCCTGTTCATGTCCTGCACGCGACAGTCGAGGAGCGGCGTTAGGACCCCCCCACGGGAGCGGGAGCAAAGCGACCGCGCTGGGGCACGCAGCGCCCGCCAAAGCAGCCGCGTGAGCGCCGGGCCAGCTCCAGCAGCCTCTCCCTTCGCGCAGGAGCGCGCCGGGAATACGCACATTTTGGGCTGCAAATGGTTACCAGCAAACAGATAACGCTGTTCCTCGCACGGCACAGAAGATAAACACTTTATTGCTCAAGCAAGACCAGCTTGTGAGGGACGCAGGTGCGCGCAAGGCAGCTCCCCGCCGCCCTGGAGCCCCCCCCTCACCTGACGGGAGGTGACAGCCAGGGTGTAGCGCACGCCCTGCTCCTGGATCCTGCCCGCGGACTGGATCTCCGTGTTGGACCAGGAGCAGCTGTCGCAGGCGAAGGAGCTGACGATGATCTCTTTGAAGAAGGGGATCCTGGTGAGCAGGAGCCGCGTCACCCCCTGCGGCAGCGAGGAGCCTCATGGGAACCCGAGTCCTCGGGGAGCCGTTTCCCCCAGGCCCCCGCTTTCCTGCCAACACCCC
>NW_008794084.1:1160002-1161640 GCF_000699145.1 Aptenodytes forsteri
GCTCAGGCTGCGGGCCAGGTCTCTCCAGAGGGCGTCGAGGCGGGCGTGCAGGTCCTCCACGGGGGGCGGGCCGTCCTGCGGGTCCCCCGGGTGGGAGGGCCGGGAGGAGAGCTTCAGCCTCATCTCCTCCGTCTCCTGGTCGAGGGCGCGGGTGAAGTCCTGGATCTGGAGGTACGTGTCCCTCCGGAACTCCTCCACCCGCCGCTGCACCTCCCGGGCCAGCTCCTCCGCGTAGCCGTCCGTGGGGGCCCGCCGCTCTGCCGGGGTAGAGGCTCAGCTTCGCCTGGAGCTGCTCCAGGTTCCCCTGGATCTTCTGGTGGAGGTCCCTCGCGTTCTGGGTCAGCTTCGCGGAGAGCTCCTGGATGTGCCGGTCGAGCTGCTCCGGGCTGGCCTGGGCGTGAGGGACGACGTTTCTGTGCAGCTCCTCCACGTTGCGGTGGATCTCGGTCACCAGCCTGTCCGCGTAGGGGCGGAAAATGTCCTTCACCTGGCCGGTGTGGAACGCGATCTTGTCGGCGTACTGAGCCATGAACCTCTGGACCTCGTCCGCGCCCTCCAGGAGCTGAGCCGTCGCCTCCCGGCTGGGCATAAGGTGCCGCCGGAGCTCCCGGGCTTTCAGGGACACCTGGTCCAGGAGCTCCTCCGTGAAGGGCTGCAGCCGGTAGCGAAGATCTTCCAGATGCTTGCCGACCTTGTGGTGGACCTCGTCCACGTACGGGGACAGTTTCACCCTCAGGCTCTCCAGCTCTTTCCTGATGAGCTTCCGCAGGCTGTCCGAGTCGTGGTAGAGCCGGGGCTGGAGGCCTCTGTTGAGGGGCGCCAGCTTCTCCAGGAAGTTTCCCATGTAGCTGACCCCATCCTGAATACTCCCCTTCAGGTTTCTGCACGAGACGGCAGGGGTAGTTACTGAGCACCCCTGGCTTACCGCAGCATCTCCGCCATGCCCGAACGCGCCCGCAATAAAAGCTGTTGACAGCCGCCAGGGCCGTTCCCGTGAGCTTTTCCGTCCCCGGGGAAGGAGAAGCGGGGGCCAACGCGTGTTGGCGGGGCCTGGGGGGAGCTGGCGGAGGGACCGCAGGCCGTTACCCAGGCCGGGCGCTGCGAGGCAAGCCCCCGGAGCGGCGTACTCACGCGATGTCCCTGCCCAGCTTGCTGCTCTGGCCGTGCTCCGGGCTGTCCTTGTCGCTCGTCAGCTGGCTGAGGTACTCCAAGAAGCCGCTCCTTGCCAGCTCGGCCGGCGACACTGCGGGCAGGAGGGCAGCGGTTAGCGGGGCGGCCGTGGCGCTGCCCACCCCCGGCTCTGCCCTCCTGCCCAGCCCGTGTCCCGGTTCTGCCCCGTCCCGCTGCCGCCGGCCGTCCCCGAGCCAGCTCCTCTGCTCGGCACCCACCCGGTAAGGTGGCCAGGAGGGCGAGGAGAAGCGCAGCCTTCAGAGGCATGGTCTGCCAGGCCGGCGCGCCGCCGTGCTGCGGGGAGAGAGAATAGGACCGCGTTAGCTCACGCCGCGGTGCAGGTCTCCTCTCTGAGCGCTCACGGGGCGGTGGTCCCTGCGCTTCACCCCCCCACACCTCGCTGCTTTCCGCGAGGACCTCGCTGCCGGGGAGTCCCCGTAACGCAACCGGGACGCACGTGAAATGACG
>NW_008794084.1:1162085-1165964 GCF_000699145.1 Aptenodytes forsteri
CTCCCCGAGCATCTCCCGGGCCGGAGCTGCCCGAACGCCGGCCAGATGCCGTCCCGCTGGATCGGCCCTTGTTTTCCCTGTGATAAGGGAGCCCTCGCTGCTTGCTCTGCAGGTTTCTCGGGACGGGGCTGACCCTGCCCTCGCAGCCGACCTTTGCGTCGCGGAGCAAACAGTGGATGGGATCTGCCAGGGTGGCGAGGGCTGCAGCGCAGCGGGCCAGGGACACCAGCCGCAGCTCGCCGGCTGGCAGCTCCTGTCGCAGGGGCTCACAGCCCAAACCGGGGGGGGAAAGGGAGCCCGGACCCCCGGGATGGGGCCAGGGTGGGTGTGGGAGGATGAGCCCGGCTCCGGCTGTGCCAGGGAAGGGTGAAACGAGCCCAGTGGCCGTGTCTGCAGCCCAGGCGAGAGAGTGCGCCTTCCGTGCGGGCTGCCTGCTTGCAAACTGCCGGCTGCACGGCCCCGCTTCCCGCCGGGATACCAAACCCGCTGCGTTCCGGTGTATTCCCTTTGCAAGTTGCCTTTCCCCCGGGAAAAAAAAAAGGCAGTGTTTTCAGCTCGGGTCTCATCCCCATGAAGAGTGCTGGCTGCTGACACCGGGCTTTCAAATCAGGAGAGCGCTGCAATGTTTGCACTGAAGCAACCCAGCAAACAGGGACCCACCGGGACTGACATCTCCCCGGCGGGGCTGGGGGGCGCGGGGCTGGGGCGCAGGCGCGCACCGCAGGGGTGAAGCTCCGAGCGCTGGCCGACACTCCTCTGGCACCGAAGCCCACCCTGCTCCCTCGCCCGTGCGGACGCGCGGGGTTGCCCCGAGCAGCCCTGGCCAAACTCCCATCCTGCGGCTCCTGCCACTGCAGCCCACGCGGGAAATCCCTCCGCCCGTGGGAGCGGTCCTCACGGGGCACCCACCGGCGGAGTGGCTCGGGGCGCTTGCTGTGGCCATAGCTCCAGTGCTCTTTTCTTCTCCCTGAGCTGGGAAGCTCCTGGGGACAAGGCCCCTCTCCCCGCCAGTCTGAGCCCCGCTGTGTCAGGGCACAGTCCCCGCGGGGCCACGGGGTGGGGGGGATGAGGTGTCCATCCCCCGCCCGGGGCAGCCTGCAGGGACTTGTCCCCCATGGCAGCAGCTGGCCCCGCTGCGGTGAGGAAGCTGGGCCATACACCGGGGCCCCGGCCCCGGGCAGTGCCTGCATCCCTGTGCCGGGGACCCAGCCCCCCACCCGCCTGGCCCCACCTCCGTTCCCTCTCCGAGGTGCCCTGGGACCCGAATTCGGGGGTGATGCTCTCCCCTTGGAGCAGCTGGACCTGGTGCCCCAGGTCGCCCGTCCCGGGGCGGGATGGCGGGGTGCTGCAGAAGAGGACAGACACAGACCAGCACGTGCATCACAAGGGAGCCAGTTTATTTCTGCCGCAGGGAGCGGCCGTGAACACTCGTGGTGTGGGGGTACGGACGGCCACCCCGTGCTGGGGGGGGGTGTCTCAGTTCTCCGCCGGCTGGGCGGTGCTGAGGAAGGCGGCCACCTTCTCCCGCACCTCCTTCTCCAGCAGCTCCAGGTGGTCCTCCACGCCGGCGGTGCCCGCGTCCAGGCCGCTGCTGCAGGCTCTCGGCGTCGCTGCCAGCCACCTGCACCTGCCGCTGGGCCAGCGGGCTGAGCTGGGCGCGCAGCTACTCCGAGCCCGAGCCCATCCCCCCCCACCTCCTCCAGCCGCTCCACCAGCTGCTGCCCGAAGGCCTCGCCGAAGGGGGGTGCCTGCTGCCGGAAAGCCTCCAGCGTCTGCCCCACGCGCTCTCCTGGGCCAGCGGGCTGAGCTGGGCGCGCAGCTCCTCCGAGCTGGCGGCCAGGCGGGTGCGCAGCTCCTCCGCCGCCCGCTCCATCTGCGCCGTCAGGCTCTCCAGCTGCCGGTTGAGGCCGTCCTGCACCTCCTGGGCGTAGGGGCTGAGCCCCCGCCGCAGCTCCTCCACGCTCTGCCCCACCTGCGCCTTCAGCTCGTCGGCCAGGGGAGCCAGCCGCTCCTTCAGGGTCTCCACCCCGCTGTCGATCTGCTGCTGCAGCCGGTCGGCATAGGGGCTGAGGGAGGCCTGGATGCTCTCGGCGTTGTCCTGCAGCCGGTCCCGCAGCTCGGTGGCGTAGGGCTCCAGCACCCGCTGCAGCTCCCCGGCCCCGCGGTCCACCTGGGAGCGCAGCTCCTCAGCGTAGGGGCTCATCTTGGCTTGCAGCTGGCGGATGTTGGTGCTGATCTGCTGGTGCACCTCGTCGGCATAGGGCGCCAGCTTGGCCCGCAGCTCCGCCAGCTCCTGCCGGATCTGCTCCTTCAGCCGCTGCGAGTCCTGCGCCAGCCGTGCCTGCAGCTGCGTGGCGAAGGGCACCAGCCTCCGCTGCAGGTCCTCGGCGTACGAGTTGGCGCTCTGCAGTTTGGTCTCCAGCAGGGTGCTGGGGAGAGGGGGGACGTCAGCACCCCGGCGCACCCACGGCCCCCTCCCCTGCCCAGCACCTCCAGGCCGCCGCCGTGTGCGTGTCCGCCCCGCCCCAGCCCGCGACTCCGCTCACTTGAGCTGCTTGGTGATCTCGGCTTGCTGCAGCTGGTCCACCGTCTCCTTGGCATTGCTGCCCAGCTCGGTGAAGTACTTCCAGAGCACGCTGGCCACCTCGTCCGGGTTGACATCAGCCCGTGCCCCTGCAAGCGGATGCCGGGATCAGCACTGCCATGGCCCCGCTCAGCAGCTCCCCTGAGGACATCAGGTCCCCATCCCTGCCCCGGGGCAGGACCACCCTCCCGGCACCGGGGATCCGCACGCCGCCTCACCTGAGACTGCAAGGAGCACCAGGACAAGGGCGGCCGCCTTGGGAGACATCCTGAGTGCTGGGGATGCCTGCAGGAGCGCAGAGCAGAGATGAAGGGAGCGCCGGGGGCCAGCAGCCCCCCAGCCCCGCGCCGCCTCCCCTCCACCGCCAGCTCTCCCCACCTCCCCGCCTCAGCCGCTCACCTGCGCTGCCACCGGGTGCGGGTACCTGCTGCGCCGGGGAGCGCCCGGCTGCTATTTATGCATCCCGAGTGCCCTCGGCAGCTTCCACGCAGGCCTGTGACACAGGCCCCGGGCTTGGACTTTAGCAAGGTCGCGACGTGGAAGCGCCTGACGTGTACGCAGCCCTGACATCACCCGCAGCCCTGCCAGCTCTCGGCAGGGTGCCAGGGGCCAGGGCAGAGAGGGGATGGGGGTACACATGGGCACCCCGGGGCTGAGCCCCTCCTGGTGACAGGGACCCTGGGGCAGAGGGGACAGCGCAGCGCAGGGGGCAGCCCCCGGCTCTGCACCTCCGTGGGACGCAGCAATGGCCCCACCGGTGCCGGCTGCACAGTACCCGGGATGCGCGGTGTGGCAGGGCACGGGGTCTGGGGTGACGCTTCGGGGACCCCTCAGCCCTGCTGTCAGCTGCGCTGTGCCGGGGATGCGCAGTGGGGCAGGACACGGGCTCGGGGGGACACTGCAACGGATGCACGGGGGCACGTGAGACCGCGAACCTGCAGGATAGCATCGCTCCCTCCGAGCGCAGGCTCCTGGGGGAAGCCCTGCTGCGGGGAATGGCCAGGACCCCGCAGCTGCGGGATGTTGCACCCGCGTGGTGCCAGCGTGCCCTTGACCAGAGCTGGGACCCATGTGCGTCCCCGGCTGTGGGTGTCAGGCTCTCGGCACACGCCCCAGGGATGCAGCCCCTGGCTCAGCCCCCCCACTCCCCGACAGACCCGCTTGGGGCTGGAGGCCGGCGGGGATGTGTCCCGGCTGGGGGGAAGGGGGCGGGTGGGAGGGGGGGGGGGGGGCCCAGCCACGCCTGGCAGCCCTCGCTCCTTTCGTGTGGCAGCAGTCGCTGGACGTTCGCAATT
>NW_008794084.1:1166734-1167948 GCF_000699145.1 Aptenodytes forsteri
CTGGCGCGAATGACCGGGGGGGGAGCACACCCCCGTGGCCCTGTCCCCCCGCTCCCACAAGGCTTGTGCTTGCAGGGGCCGACGCGCCCGGGGAGCCGGAGGCACTGGTGAGGAAGGTGCAGGAGTACGCCCAGAAAGCCACGGCCATGGCCAAGACCGCCTTCAGCGTGGTGCAGGAGTCGGAGGTGGCTCAGCAGGCCAGGTGCCCCCGCGCCCCCCTGCCCGTCCGGGCACCCGCCCCCCCGCGGCCCACGGGGGAGCCCGGCCGGTGCCCTGCTCTGAGCCCCCTCCCCTTGCAGGCGATGGCTGGCGGACAACACCGACCGGGCGAAGCAGCGTCTGGCCTGGCTGAAGGAGCAGATAGCAGAGCTCTGGAAGCAGATGCCGGCCGCGTAGCCCTGCCGGGGGCTGGCTGGGGGCTGGCCGGGCTGGGGTCCCCCCAGCTCCCTACCCACTGTCGCGGTTCTTGCAATAAAGTGGCGCTGAAGCAGACGGCTGTGGCGGCGTCACTTGGGGGGGCGGCGAGGAGGAGCGTGCACTGCGGGGTGAGGAAGGGCTGGGACAGACGCGGAGGTCGTCCAGGAGGGCGATGAAGCGGGTCTTGAGGTTCTCGGCGTAGGGGGTGAGGCGCTCCTTGAAGTCCTGCACCAGGGGCGTCACCTTCTCGCGCAGGTTGCTGAGCTGCTCCACCACCTTGGCCTGGTACTCGGCGGCCTGGGGGATGCCCTTCTCCCGGATCTCCTCCAGCTTCTGGCTCAGCTTCTGCCGCAGCTCGCTGCTGTAGGGCGCCAGGTTCTTGCGCAGCTCCTCCACGTGCCCGCGCAGGCGGTCCCGCACCTCCTCGGCCACCGGGGTCAGCTTCTCCTGCATCAGCTCCACCTTCTGCTTGGTGAGCTCCTTCAGCTCTTGGGCCACGGGCGCCAGGCGCTGGCGGTACTGCTCCAGCTCCTCTGTCCACTTGGTGGAGAACTGGTCCAGGAAGGGACGGATCTTCTCCTTCACCTCCTCCAGGTCCTTGGTCAGCTCCTGGCGCAGGGACTCCGTGTCCTTCAGCCACATCTCCCGCACCTCCTTGTAGTAGGGGGCCATGTCCTCCCGCAGCTTGGCAGCGGCTGCGCTCAGCGTGTCCAGGTTGTCGGCCAGCTTCAGGCTGCGGGGAGCGGAGGGAGGTCACGCACGGCGCCCGGGGACCCCCCCGCCAGCCCCCCGCCACG
>NW_008794084.1:1168458-1168748 GCF_000699145.1 Aptenodytes forsteri
CCTTCCCCGCCGCTGCTATTTATGCAGGAGGGGGCAGTTCCCGCCGGAGATAAGCCAGCGCTGCAGCCCAAGAAATCGCTCCCCGGCGCAGGCGATGTGGCGCGTAGAGTTCAAGGATCGCGCGCGTGGGCCAGCGCCGAGGAGCGCCGGCTTGGCAGGGGCGGCGAGCAAATAGGAGCTCCCCACGGGACGCGGCTGGCCGGCCAAGGAGCCTGTTTACGCTCCCGGTGACCCAGATTCCTGCTTGCCGCTGCGGCCTCGCCGGGGCCTCCCGGCACGCCCCCGGGGTC
>NW_008794084.1:1168835-1169886 GCF_000699145.1 Aptenodytes forsteri
CTGTCCTGCCCCGGGCTGGTGAGACCCACGCCGCTCACATCACTCCCTTTCCCCGCTGCATCCCCCACGCAGGCTCACACCAGCCCTCCCCGGGGAGCTGGGCGGCAAAGCAAAGGCTCAGCTCGGAGCGGGCACCAGCCTGGCCACAGCACCCCGGCACAGCCACCCCAACCCCCCCCCCTCAGCCCAAAGCCTCTCTGCAGCCAAACCGAGGTGCTGCCCCGTCCCGCTGCCACCAGCCCGGGGACCCGCAGGAACCGAGCACGCAGGGCCGAGCCCGGGTGAAGCTGCCTGGCGAGAGGGGACAGGGGAGAAAGGGGGCACGTCCCCCCAGACAGCGCTGCAGAGGAGCGTGCAGGCAGCAGGAGGGGCTGGTTAACGCCACGGGGAAGCTGCCCGCTGCTACGGAGAAGCAACGCTCCCCACTTCAGGGCAGCACCGGCTCTCTGCGGCCCCAAGCCCAGGCCGGCTGGCTGGGCACTGCATCGGCATCCCCGCCCACCGCGGTGCTGCAGCGTGCCAGAGGCACAGCTCCCTTCCCTCGCCTCTCCTCCCCAGCCTCCAGCCTCACGTGTTCCCCCCCCTGGAGCTGCCCCGCTCCTGGGAAAGCCCGGCTTTGGAAGGCCGACGCTTGACAGCGTGGGTTTGACCTGCAATACCGCATTTCCCTGCCCACAGAGGGACAGGGAAGGAGGCGGCTGATGCAGTTGGCTCAACGCTGAAGGGATGGAGCGGGGCGGGCAGGGAGCTCTGCGGCACCCCCGGCCAGCCCAGGCAGGCCCCCGGGGCCCCTCGGGGCCCAGCTCTTAGGGGCAGGACACCGGGCAGGGCTGCAGAAAGCAGCCGGCGATCCCAGCCTTGCAAGAGGCAAGAAGGAGCCGGGTGAAGTCGAGGGGCGCGAGGCCCGGCTGTGTCAAACGGAGGCAGACAGAGCTGGAGGAGGGCTCTGGCTCCCTGGGGCTGCGGGGAAGCGCAGCTGGGTGCTCGGGAACCCTCTCCCTCCCCCCCCGGCAGAGCTGGGAGCAGCAGCGGCGGCTCTGGCGGGGGGCGG
>NW_008794084.1:1169951-1170395 GCF_000699145.1 Aptenodytes forsteri
GCGAGGGCGGCCGCGCTTCCCGCACCCGAGCGCCGAGGCTGTTCCGCCTCCGCAGGGGGCATTGAGCAACAAGGCAAACCCCGAGACCAGGGAAGATCATAATCATGGTTTTATTTGTCATGATCCCACTGTCCAACTAATTGACTAGTTGCAAGTGACCCACAAAAAATGGACTGAAGATTTACTGAAACTTTTTTAGTCCAACATAAATGAGGAAGAAAAAAATACTTCTGACATTTCCAAAAAACAGAAATAATAGCAAAGTATATTAATATACATTCAACATATACTGCGCGTATTGATTACTACAATACAAAGCAATGATAAAAAAAAGTGTGATACTGCGAAATGGCACGGTTAAGCGAGTCCCTGCTGTTTCGGATGCTTGCTGTAGGGTGGCCGTCGTCTCTCCCAGAAATACAGTGTCATGTAAACAAAAGGAAA
>NW_008794084.1:1170737-1171630 GCF_000699145.1 Aptenodytes forsteri
CCCGGCGCCGGGCCGCCGGCAGAAGCGCCGGCCTGGGCGGTGCCGCTGGGCAGCCGCGGGGGTTCTCTCCCCTCCGGTTTATCGGGGTGGCAGAGCCGGTTAGCGTCACTTTTCCCGGGGCAGGGAGGAGTGGGGGGGCGGGAGGAGGCATGGATGGGCAAGGATAGCAAAGTCACCTCTGCCGTGCTGGTTTCACACTTCCTTCTGTGCAAATTCAGGAGGGCTGGGTCGATTTTTCCTTTTTTACAAAAATATGCCAGAAAAGTGTCAATACGAAGAACTCGAGCTGCAGCTTGTAAAGTCCCAAAGGCAGGGATGACACCAAGCGCTCCCGAGCCCCGGCCGGGGGGGCGCTTCACGCTCTGTCCGTCGAGGAAAGGGTGGAAGGAAGGACAAAGAGGAGATCTACGCACGTCTGAACTGTATAAAGGAGAATACCACTGTCGCCACTGGCACGAGAGAGAAAACCAGTCACAAGTACAAAGTCATTAAAAGAAATAAAATACTTTGAACAAAAGGTGCAAGTCACAATTCATATAGAACAGAATCTAGTTAAAAATTTCTCTCAAACAGAAATTCCTTTTGCCTTTTATTAATAACAATAATAATAAAACAACATTTACCAAAAAACAATTCCTACGTGATCGGGGGAGAAGCTAAGAAAACAAAGAAAAAATCCGTCTTCCCTACATTAAGCCAGGAGAAAGAAAAAAAACACAACCCAAGTCGTATGCGGATTCGAAAAGAAAAGGTTGGGGGGGGGAAGAGGTGATCCTTTCGGCACACCGACCAACGGAGAGGAGGAACAAAAGCGGACACAGGCGAGACGAGAAGCGTATTGCACCAGGGGTGGGTGTTCCCCGCCGGCCGGCCGGTTGGTGGGAGCCCCGGGC
>NW_008794084.1:1172269-1173376 GCF_000699145.1 Aptenodytes forsteri
CAGGGCGGGCTGCAGGGAGGCGTCAGCCCCATCCGCTGGCTGCGCCGGGAGCGGGGGCCCGAAGCAGCCCCCGGGGCCCCGCCCGGCCCCGGTCGGTAAGAGCCCTCCAAACCGGACTCGGCGCTCAGGCTCCGCGAATCCTCTGCCGACGTGCGGGACTCCGGCTCTCTGGTTATTTCTGTGATAGCTGGAGTTACAGGCAAATATGGCAAAAATTAAAGAAACCAAAGGAACAACACACTGGATGAACTGATTATGAGGAAAGGGGCCATGGTATTCCAGTTAGTCAGAAATACTACGGCAATTTGGCGCAATGCTGCTAGATACTGTTGGTTTAAAATGGACCTTTTTCGTTTCAAAGCTGTACGTAAAACCTGCAAGAGAGAGAAGAAGCAGAGATGTTAGGAGGCACCAGAGCAACGGCAGTTCTGCTTCCGCAGCCCTCCACCGCGTTCCCCGTCCAGACCCGCAAGCTGCGCCCCGGGAGGGAGGCCCTGCCGATGCAACGGGGCTCTGGAGGAGCAGCAAAGGCCTGGCGAGGAGGGGTGCCGTCCCCGAAGGAACGGGGGGGGGACGGGGGACGGACACAGCAGACAGCCACCAGCGCGGCAGCTCAGAGCCGAGGGCCCCTGCCCCAGCCTCTCCCCTCGGAGCGAGGGGACAAGGAAGGAGACACACAGGGAAGTCAGGCCAGCAGGCCTTCGGGTCTGCCGTCGAGGCAACCCTAGGGGCGCAGCTGGAAAAAGGAGGACGCCGGAATACTCACTCCCTCCTGGTTACACCCCTGCCTGCTCCATCCCAAAGGGCACCTCCGGGTGCTTGTAGCTCAGCAGGACGTCTGTAATACATGTCGACGGGTAACAGGAGGTGTTTAGATGCTGGTTGCCATCACCGAGGTTGGGATGCTCTTGACCTTCCAAACTCTCCCCGCGTTCTGTGAGGTCAGAGAAAAACATCGGAGCTTGCACGAGGAGCACTAAGGAGTTACAGCTCCAGCGCGGGGATCAGGCCAGCAGGCTGCCGTGGCCTAAAGGGTCACATCACAGGCGGAGCTGCCCCGCGTTCCTCCAGGAAGCCTAGATCACTGCTCCCACCAGCCCGGGCTCC
>NW_008794084.1:1183298-1184879 GCF_000699145.1 Aptenodytes forsteri
CCCCGGCTCCCTGCAGGCACTGCTCACTTGGAGGAGAGGTGGCTTTGCCACGCAGGCTGCAAGCTGGTCCTCTCAGATCCTGGCCCAGGCCCTGAACAGCACCCCGCACCCTCCGTGCCGTGCCCTCTGCAGCTCGGCTGGGTCCTTACCCTCGCTCTCCCTGTCGCGCAGCTGCTGACTGGCCATCAGCGACGACTGGCTGAGGACGGCATCGGACATCCGAGCAGAGCTTAGTGCTTTTCCCGCCATTAAACTCATTCCAGGCAAGTTATCTAACTGCACCTGCGGAGACAGCAGGACACAAGTCAAAGGGGGCTGGGGACGAGGCACCCCGCTGCTCCCCCAGCTCTCTGACGGGCTGCCCGGGGAGCTTCTGCCGGCCTTCAGCGAGGGTTCCTAAGTACAAGCAGAAAGCGTGCATCAGGCACAGCTTAGGTGCAGCCAACGTCCCCTCAACACAAGGACGGACTGGGCAGTCCAAGTCCCTTCCGGACCTGCGCTGAACTAACCAGGGAAGAGCCCTTCTCATTCAGAGCGGAAGGGAGCCGTAGCAAAGAACGCATCAAGATTTGGGCAGGACAGTTCCCAGCGGCCCAAAACCCAGGGGAAGCGGGGCAGCCGCGCTCTGCTCTCGGTCAAGGTCTGGGCTGCCACGGCCAGCTCGTTTAGCAGCACTGCAGAACCGAAAGCTGGGCTTGGCGAGCCTGCAAAGCCCTCCGCGGCCAGAGCCCGGCCTGGGGCAGCCCAGACCGTTTCACCAGAAGGACCTTGGGGGGGAACAAGAAGAGATGCCACGGCTACGGCAGCCAGCCCCGGGTCGAACCGCGAGCTCCTCCTAAACTCTCTGCTAAAACGTTTTCGGTATTAAGCAAACGGGACGTGCTAGCTGAAGGGTCCCCACGGCTTTTCACTCCCAGCAGCCCCGCAGAGCGGGGCGCTGCCTTTCCTGCACGACATCTGGTACGTAACCCACGCACATCGAGGAAGCTCTGCACTGCTTTAAGCCCTGCCGGGCACAGGCTTCTTCAAACCTACGTAGGCATCATCGCTGTTCTGAATGGTGTGATGTCTCTGCAGGGTCCTGGGCCGCGGGTGCTCACTGGAGGCGGGTCGCACAGGGTAGCCCAGTCCGTTGTGGTCGGGCACCTGCATCGCTTGGCCGGGGGAACTCCTGTCCATACAGTTCCCTACGATGGACTCTTGAAAAGCAGACAAGACAGAGAAATGACAGGTTAGTACAAGGAACCTGCAGCTCTCAGCGACGCGCGCCACCGCAGAGCTGCGGGTTTGAGGTGTGCCGGCACAAACACACACTCGTCGCTGGCGGACCGGCGTGCTGCTGGCCGGGTGGAACGGGACCCCCGGCTGCTCTTGTTGAAGTGATGCAGCACCAGGGCCGCCCCAGACGGCACTCGGGCAGGCTTCTCCTTCCAGCACTGACATCCCAAAGATCCCAACGCTAGCTGCCTCTGATCAGGTCTACAAAAGCAGCCTAAAGTTGGAGGGACAGGGGCAGGAGCACCACAGCACAGGAACCAGACCCCTTCTACCTGCCTCCCGGCACTGCCGCCTCCCCCTCCA
>NW_008794084.1:1186236-1212084 GCF_000699145.1 Aptenodytes forsteri
TTCTCCGGCTCCCATCTCCGGCAGATGCTCAACAGACAAGCCGGGGCTTTTGGATCAGGGTCAACGTGCTCCCTCGGAAGGCACAGATGCTCCCCAAGCCACTGCGGGGTTACGCCCCACTCTAGGGAAAACGCACTTGGTGAGCTGGGGCAGAAGGGAAGACGCCCCCCGTCGCAAGAGAAGCGGCGGCCTCGTGACTCGGGATAGGGAAAATAACGGGAAAACCCAGGGAGGTGGCTGAAAAAGCCCAGCTGTCAGCACCAGCGCTCAGGGAGAGGAGCCACGCCTGGCCGGGGCAAGTCTCCCTGCTCACCCCTCGGCGCCTGCGCCCCGCGCGCTTGGGAACGCCGGAGCTGCGCTACACGCGAGCGAGCGAAGCGCCAGCACGCTAGTGGCCTGAACACTGAGGTTTTGTAGGATTTAATTGTAGGTAAGGGTACCTAGGCAGCTTAGATGCCGGCTCTGCCTGGAGCCGAAGCAGCGCAGGCCTGATTCCAAGTGGGTTATTGAAGCCAGGAGGAAAGCAGTGCGAGCGGTTGCATCTCAGGACATAGTTTACCACGTGAGCCCTCCAAACAGCCCTGTCAGAAGAGCTTACACAATACTATTTGTAAACATTTACTTGCTTTTACTCATTTACGAAGTCTTGTAGTCTAAAGTCCTTTTCCCTTGTGTAACCGGCTCTAGCACCATCAGTACGGGGGCAGAAATTCAGCTTCTGACTTGGTTAAAGCTTGTCGTTCACCTAACGGTCTACGGTATTAAGATGCAAACTCACGATTCGGCACAAAACGCGCCTCCAGAGCTTCCAACCTCCGCTTAACCTGGGGCGATTCTCCCCTTTCGTGCTGCAAGCACCGCGGGGAAATGGAGGTCCAAGAGCAAACACATCGGTAATCCAAAATTTAAGACGGCTTCAGAAAAGCCGTGCCTTGGCCCTACCCGCCCCCCCGCGCACGCTCTGGGGGGCCAGGGCTTGGCATGCCCGCTCTGCCCTCCGAGCCAGTCTGTTCCAACCCGGTACTTTCCCAACAAACCCGCGCTGTGTCCCCAAACAAAGCCGTGCCTCCTGCGCCCCGGACACTGCTCCTCCGCAATGGGGTCCTCTGTGCCAAGGGCAAGCTGATGGCTTCAGACCAGGACAACTCAGTCCTGCAGCGAATACTGATCCACCCAGCTCAGCCTGGAAAGCCTCTCTTCAAAGCCCTCTTAGCAATGGGCTAGGATGGTGTTTTTCGTACAGAGAAGGCCTGTAATTACAGCTCAGGCAGGAATTTCTTACAGCGCACCGCTGCCAGCGCAGCCACCGAGGAGCAAAGGCGCAACCGCTTCCAACTAGCAGAAAAGGTCTTCAGGCGCTAGTGGCAAGTTTAAACTCACTTTCTTCAGAATCAACCCCTTCTAGTTCAAGCAGGGCTAGAGTCCTGCTGCCGCTTCCCAAAGCGCCAGGGGAGCTGCAAGGCGGCCTTGGCCGCAAGACGTTTACCACCACTCTTAGCGCGCGTGTTTGTGGAAGCTTTAGCAACGGCAGGACTCGGGGGTCTGTTCTTAAGAGAAGGAACACCCCGCTGCCCTTGGGGGTACGCCAGTGACTTAACTGTTTCTAGCCCGTTGTTTGCACAGGACGGGGAACATCGCCAACAAGAATAAAGATGTCAACAGCGCACAGCATCCCTGAAAAGACGGCAGTATTCTGGGACCTGGTCTTTACCTGCCCGCAGAAGTAGGTCAAATTCCAAAGAGAATCAGCCGGTCGGGTTCCCTTCTTATTCAACACTGTTTATTAGAGAGACTATGCCTGCAATTTACGTACGGCCACAAAAGCCAAAAAGAATCTAGGTAATTCCGTGCTATGCAAAATATGTCACGAAACCCTTGCCGTGCTGGGTAGAGACGGTGTCCTCCGGCAGGAAGGCAAGCGGCACGCAGCCAGCACGGAGGAGCGTTTCATCTACGTGAGCAGCAGGAAGCCTTACCTCTGCTGGGCACCTTATTCCTACTGAATCCAGCAGCGGGCTGATGTCTGTACTGATGCGTCCCCAACTCCTGCGCGTGATTAGCAGTTCCTAGCAAAGGTTCGGGGTCCCCGTGCCCTCCTGCATTTACAAGCAGAGGGGTCTCGTGGCAACCTTTGGTCAATGTGTTTGAACTCTTACTGTCTGGAAAGCTGTCCCTGGCACCCTCGCACGCGCAGTCCTCCTCCATGCTCTCCGAATGGAACAGGGCTGGCTGGTGTACGTATCCGTGCGGCGGCACTGACGCGGGTACCTGCTGGATACATTCTTGCGCCCTGATCTTTAAGAGATGCTGGGGGCTGTTCTGTGGGTGGTACGTGTCAGCGCTCTGATAAGGCAAAGACAGCGACTGGCGCTCCGAGAGGTTCTGTCCCACGCTGGTGCCCATATTCCCAGCATCCCCTTGACTCATATGCCTGAACAACTCTTGGAATTCTTGCTGCTGCTGCTGCTGCTGCCGCCGTTTGATGAGCTGTGCAAATTCTGCCTGGGGCAGCCGCATGTCCGTGTGCCCCGTGAGCGAGTGCCGGGGAGAAAGCAGTCCCTGGAGGATGTGCGGTACCTGCTGGTGTCGGCTGTAGTCGGGAGGCGTTGGGGACAACAGTGCTTGCTGTAGTGCCGATGCAGCGTAGTGCTGCTGTTGCTGATGTGCATTTTGAGGGAAACTGGGATACTGGTCAAGCTGCGGGACTTTCAGAGCTTGCTGAGCCGGAGGAAACCCAACTCCTCCCGATGGGCTGTAGTTGCTGGGGGAAACGCGCGGCTGCTCCGGGAACAGGTGGGGGTGTAAGTGCACCTGGTCATAGTTGGCGGGGGGATACCTGTTCACGTTCAGACTGCAAAGAACAGAAAAGAACAAGTGACTGCACTGCAGCAGCTCCGGCTCGGCGAGGCGTGCTGGGCCGCCTCCTCCGGGCAGAGACGTCTGCCCCCGCTTCTTCCTCCCTAGCTCGGAGAAAGCGGTGCGGAGGCGGCCGGCGGCCTTACCTGTGCGACTCGGCGCTGTCGGCGCTGAGCTGCTTGGACAGCTGCCTGTGGCCGTAGGTGAGGGAGGCCATCAGGTTAGCGCGGTGCTGCATCTGGATCTGGTTGGCGCTTGGGCTGATTGGCATGCCCCGCGCGTGGGAGGACATGCTCTGCCCGGCCACGGAGGTCCCTTGCAGGAGGTTGTTGCTGACCATGTCGCCGGGCTCCTGCACTTGGATAGTGACCTGCTGAGGCTGCGACTGCTGCTGCAGGCCCAGGCACGTCAGCCCCATGTTTGGGGGAGGGGAACAGTTACCGGACTGCGGGAAGATTGTGTTGTGGGACGGCATCCCTTGGAACTGGGACTGGGAGGCGGCACCTACAAGGAACAAAGACCCTCAGCACCCGCGCCAGCCTGCGGCGAGGCTCGGGAGCGAGATCTGCCCCGCGTGGGAGCTGCTGCTCTTCTGGGCCACACTGGGAGTCCCAGCAGCGTGCGCCTGTGGGTGGTGAGGAGCGCTGCTCCCGACCGCTCCATCACGCTGCACCAGCATGCAAAGGTCGCAGCTAGAGCCCCTTGCACAGAAAGAGAAACAAAGCGGAGCTGACAGTGATTTGCATAAACCCGAGAATATCAGCCCTTCCTCCCCACCCCCGGGAGCGATAAGTAAGGATCTTATGACAAGAAACCCAACAGCACGTTCCAGCTGGCAGCTCCTCGCAAGCTCTCGATAACACCAGCCCTTGCTGCCAGATGGAGGCTCTTTTACATCATCGGCAAACCGCGCAAGGACTAGGCCGCAGGGGGGAACCGAAGCCCCCGGCACCCCCACACGCTGTTTTGCCCGGAGGCGTGACAGGACCGTACGGTTCTGCCGAGCGGCCCGCCCAGAGGAGCGCAGATGGCTCAGCAAACTGTCAGCGCTTACCGTGGGGCTGGAGCACGCTGCTGCTCACAGGAGGCGGGCTGCTGTTTGGTTGCCTGAAGAGGTGGTTATTGGGGTGGTTCGGGGGCGGGCTGGACGGCTGAATCCGTAACCTACGCAGGGAGACAAGCACCTTTTCAGCATGCCTGCTCCTTATTGAGACGCCCTTCCAAACTGCGAGAGCTGCCGCCAAATGCTGTGTTTCTCTCGTTTCAAATAAACGCCATAAAGCCCTTGTTTGGGATCCCAAGCTCTTTCACAGCTTGGCTTCTCTTCTGAGAGCCACCTGGCTCGCCCGAGTCACGCACACAGGTAGCGAGCGTAACCCGGTGGCTACAACAGAAACCCCCGGGGACAAGGACACCGCAGGCTCGCCTCCTGACTCACTGTGGCCGGTGAGAAACCTTCCTTCCTCCTTTCCCGTAATTCAGCCTGCCTCATCTACAAGTCAGGGTGCTGAAGCCAAGGACGGTTACCTAACCAAAAGCCTGAAAAGGTGTGAGACGTCCAGCGGCAGCTCTGAGTAGAAAGCATGAGCGAAACCGGCTGCTGAGAGTAACGCGTTTTCAAGCCGGTCAAAAGGCAGAACCGTCAATCACCCGTTCAAAGCAGATTCGTGCCTCTGAATCATCTTTGCTTCTAAAGGCCCTTTGGACAGAACCCAGCTAAAAGGACCGGGCACGTTCACCTGGGAACCGGCTATGCCATTCTAACTTTGTACGCTTCCAACTCGGCCCCAGACCCTAAGTGCGTTAGCTCGTCCCCGGGCTTGAGTAAAACCCATTCCCCAGAGCTTCACTAAAGCAGTTTCTTTACCTCTGAAGCTGGTGCGTGAGCAGGGCTGGCTGGTTTTCACACGGAGCTTGCAAGGGTGGAGATGGCTGGGGTGGCCGGATACAGTCCTGAACCAGGCACCAGAAGAAAACAAGAAGTGTTTGCAATCAATAACGTCTCAACTCGTAAATTTAGACAAACACTGATTGGTGAAGTAGGACATATCCAGATTCACCAAATACTCGATCCCTGACCGCAGCTCTGGCTATCGCAGCAGCTGTGCAAACGTCACTGCTGAAGTCCTTCAGGCTTGCTTCTCATTACAGCAAGCTGAGCGGTCTACCCTCCTCCATCCCGCCGGGACCCGCTCGGTAGTTGTACCTGCAGCAATGCAGGAAAACACAGCTAAGGCTTCAGAAGCTCTGGCTCGAGGCTCCGGTACCTGAATCTGCTGATGAAGAATCTGATGGTGCTGCTCCTGCTGGTACAACATGTGCTGCTGCTGTGTCTTCTCCAGCGTCCTCTCGTCCATGTGCCCCCCGTACATCTTCTGAAGCTGCTCGCACTCCTGTAATGAATCCAACACACCCTCTAAGTGACCTTTTTGTGCACGGCACACTTGCTGTGCAGAAAGGCACCCTCTGAAAAAGCCAGTAAGGAAAGCCTAATCCATTTGATTTGACGGATTCAGGTGTGCAGGAACACGGCTAGCTCAAGCCTTAGAGAACAGAAAAGAAACGGATGCTCCTGACGCCAGGCTGGCACCGTTGCGTTCCCTTAAAAATGCAAGCACAAAGCTCTAGTAATGGTCATTTCAAGGTGGAAAGAGCATCTCGCATTTCTACCCCGTTGCAAGGTGAAAGTCCCGTCCTGGGGCCAAATCCCACTCAAGCCACTGATAAGACGTGCGCTGGCCGCGTAGGGAACAGCATACACTACGCTCCAAACTCTGGCGGTAGGAACTGCCCTTTTCCCGGGACACCCTGGAACAGCCCCAAAACTTCGCCGCCACGGGAAATGCGGGAGAGCAGCAGCAGCCGCAGTCTGACAGTGCCGGTGGGACCCACGAGGGCAGGCAGAACCACCCCAACACGTGGGCGCAGCGCGGGGTTTGCTCTCCAGAAGGAGGGGGGTGGAAGCCCCCAGTGTTCCCAGCTTGCGGGTGAACAGCGCGTGCACGTAGAGGACGCTCAGCAGGGTTGCTGCAGGTACACGGAGGGGAGCAGCCCCTCGGCCGGCAAGCCACCGCGCGGCCCCAGCCATTAGCGGGAAAGATTTCACTTTTTGCGCCCTGAAGCAGCAAGGCTGAGACAATAAAAAGCCCTCGCGGGGGCTCTTTCGAGGCCCCCCACCCCTCTCTTTTACCTGCTGAAGCTGTTTGATGCTACTGTTATTGCCCATCTTCTCCAGGTGGGCTTTGAAAGCCTGGATGCTGGCAGCACCGTCAGAGAAGCGCCGAACCGGGGAGAAGCGTTCGGTGGGGAGGTGCAGAGTATTTGAGTCCTTGTAAATAGAACTGAACACATGGGGAAGCGGGTTAGCGATATCAGCTAAAAAACAAACTCCGGTACAGAGACATTTAATTTGCACCAGCCGTGCCAAGTTCTACCTGCCCCCTCACCCGGAATAAATCACGTTTTAGACCAAGAAATAAAATGCCAGCATCATCGTGAACAGGAAACAGGATTACCAAGTATCCTCGGTGCCCGGGCAGATAAATGTGTTTTAAGGTTGGAGACGACTCAGCCACAAACCAGATTCCAGATGGGCAGCAACTCGTTGCCCATCCACACAGATGCATCTATCCCTCAGATGGAAAAGGTTTACAGAAACCATTCAGCATCCTAAAAATGTAAATTCACCTCTTCAGCAGCCACTTCCTGAGCCTTCCAGCTCCCCAGGGCCCCCCGACTACATCTGATGCCCGCGGAAAACAGGAAGGGCCCACGGAGAAAGGAGCCTGACGTGTTCTGCGGCCTCTGAGGAGAAAGGGGGGCTGGCATCCATGCTTAGAGATGCACTGAATTAAAGAAAGAGGGCAGGAACGTAACTCTGCACAGCAGGGGAAATCTTTCTAATGCGTTAACCAAGCTGTCACTTCGCATCCCGAGCCTCCCAGTTGCCTGGATGCTTGGCGCTGGGCAGTCAGAATGGGTACATTTGAAAAGCAGACATAGCCAGTATCGAGGCAACTGTGCCCGGGGAACTACAAGCACTTTCCCTTCACAATGAGGTTTCTTCTTCACCATCAGAGGGAGCCAGATTTTTTTTCAGGAGCTGTTTTCTCCCAAAGTTGGGGCTCCCCATTATCGAAGTCAAGCACTAAGCTCCTGCCCTGCCATTAGGGGCAACCTGTATTATCACTAGCAAAGCTAACTTTCCACACACACGTCGCAATGTGCCTCGTAACAAACAGAATCGGGTTTCTCTGCCCGCCCTGACGGTTTCTGTGCAAACGCAATCTATAAAACCCAGCAAACGATAACTTAACGGTACAGGCTCCAACCGTGGCCTTTGGCTGCGAGAAGGTCGCGGAGATGTGGCCTTTACGAGCATCTCTGACATGCCGGCACTAAACCCAACAGAAGCCCGTCTGGCTGCACAGCGGTGTGGTCCTGAACTGCATTACCGCAGGCACGTTACTGCCGTGGCTGCTCTGAATATGGCTCTTTACTGAAGCCTTTTCCAAGAAGCCAAACTGTTTCTCCTGGAGAGGCTCCCCCTTATCGGAAGGTGACTGATGCTGGACCATTTCCAGCACGCTGGGTTCAGTTCCTGTCGCTTGGTCTGCCTTAGCAGGACGTACTTCAGTTTCTGTAGGTGACAGACAACTTTCTTCCAAGGACAGAGCTGTGCCCCTGCCTTTTGACGCCATCCCACCCGTCATCCCGATCCATTTGATCTCCTGTTGTATTGATGGAAAGCAGAAGCTACAGACAAAACTACGCTGAGGCTCCCAAACCTGCGTGGCCAAGGCAGAACAATCGTACTGCCTTGGCCGATCGTTGTACTTCAATTCTGCTTTCAGCTACTGAGTTACCGTGACCAAAACCGGGCGCTGCATAAGAAGATGGCTTCAAATACGTTAAGTGCTAAAATAAGACCCACCTGCCATTCGATAACTGAGGTCTATTTACGTGACGACACAAGACCGCTAACGGTTTCTGTGCCATACGTGTCTTGGACACAACATGGGGTGATCTGTTCAGGCCACGGTCAGACGAAGTTTCCGTGATTTCGCAGGTGAAACACGAGGCAGGCTCACAGCGCGTTACGACACCGAGGGCGGAATGAGCAGATACCACCCTGTTCATGATGCAACAGCCCCAGGACTCCAAAGCCGAGAGGCAGAGGTGACACCAACGTATTTACGGGGTAAGTGTGCTTTAACGGTCTTGTAAAAAAAAAAAAATCAATTCCTGCAGTGCGTGAGGCACCCAGCTTACCTTTACGATTTGAAGCAATCCTGAAAGCAGGACACAGCACATTCTGGTTGTTTTGCAAGCTGCACTCCTCTTCCTATCAAGCTCTGACCCTAGAAATCTTTCCCCTCCTGCTCTTCCCATCCCCCAAGCACCTTTGCGAGGGAGTAACTTCAGGGTATAGAGGTGCTTATCTTGGTTTTCCGGAGTTCCAGCGTGGCACTAGCACTGTCTCAGTCTGCTCAGAGTTCACCTGTCTCTGCTGATTACATCAGTGCTCAGCTCAGCAGGTATCTGGCTACAATAAAAAGCGCTTTGTCAAGCTTGCCAGGGTGAGCTGGCTGAACGATTGAACACGAGCACCAATCCAGCCTGGTAGGCGACTGCTTTCTCAACAGTCGAGACCAACAGGCAGCAAACTCTGCAGTTTGCAGCCGGTTTGCGCTCTCACCACTGAGAGGTTCAGAGCCCCGGTTTTTAAGCTCCCTCTCTGGCATTAGCATCTCCGGTTTGCTGCTGTGGCAAGGACCCTTGTGTCACTTGAACACCTCTCTCCCTCAGGAGTGCCCCACCCACGCATTTTGAGTGTGTTTGGATCCAATCTGCAGAGGTTCCCTCTTTCCCAGACGTTGTGATTTTTTCTCTTCCCACCCCAGCTTCCTTCCCCCACACCATTCCCATCAGGGGTTCGGATCAGAAGTACAATGACTCTTGAGGAGCTTTGCAAAGAGACTTTGCAGTCAAAACACACAACTCTGGTGCAGAACAGTGAGGTTTTTAAGCTCTGGCGTAGATGACTCTTGGTGCAGCCTTTTGCCTGCGTCTGCCTCCAAAAATGTTCTGTAGAGAATCTGCTCTCTACTGCTAGCTTGACACCTACCATTACAACAGAGAAAAGCTCTCCTCTGAAAGGAATAGCTCATTCCCAACCCTCGTGTGACGGCAGCCATTCTGGCAAATCGTCTCCAGCCACAAAAACGGGACTGGAGGGGAAGAGCCAGCCGATTCCTGCCCCTGCGTTGCTTGTATCTGCAGGCACGGAGCCCGCGCCAGCGCAGAACTGCAGTGTCCCCAGCACGGCCGGACACCCTCTGCTCTGCGGGTCCGCTCTTTGCACACTTGTTCCTCCTCCTCACCCCTCCCTGCCAAGCGGGATGTCCTCAGTGCTCCATTCCAGACGACATCTGAGCAGGATTCCTGGCGCAAAGCTGCCCGAACGGCCGGTGCCATTACTCACCGGTGCTGATCGGGTACCAGGTGTGGAGCCCAAGCCCGGGGTCGGAAGGACTGCTGTCCTAGCTGCCTCTGCAAGTCTGGAGGGATTTCAGCTGTAGGGTTGGTCATTGCCAGAGTGTGCCTTTTTGACCTATTTGCCAAGTATCTGCAACAAGCAGGAGCACATTTTATAAGAGACTGATGGGAGTACTCCAAAAACAGGGAGCGTTAGATAATCCAGAGTAAACGGGAAGGAAGAATGCTTGCTGCAGTGCTCAGAACCGACCGGGGAGAAGCACGCCATGGACACGCTGCCCATGCCCGCCACACCACCGGGTCTTCAGCGCTTAGGGGACAAGTGTAGTTTCAGCTGCTTGTGTGCTACCGCCAGCCTCAGAAGGGAAGACTAGCCATTTGCTCTTCCCAGCAGGAAAGCCATGTTTCATCTCAAGGGGAATGCTGGTATATCCCTTTGGGAATACCCAGGCGACTACCTGCCCTCCACGCGGATTCACTCCACTACAGCAGGTCTGCCTCCCTCCCCCAAGGCCCCACTGAGCCACGGGGAAGTCTGCTGCATGCACGGAGCCGAGAGACGAGTCAGAGACAATCCTAGCAAGAGCTGGCCAGGGAACGGGCGCAGAGCAGAGCTGCTGCTCAGCTGCACCCTTGGCAGGACGGCCTTTGCACTTCAGACCTGCCCTGGGATGCCCCGGGCCTAGCCGTGAGCAGCGGCCAGCTCGTCACGGCAGGGGAAGGGTGCACGAGGGCCACCCCACCAGAGATTACGGGTGGGTAGAGCCTCCGGCTGCCTGAGGAGCAGGAGGAAGGGCGCTCGGCTGAGGAAGGGCTGGTGCCCAGCCCGGTCCGAGTGCGCCATCTAGTCCCTGCTCCGCTCTCCGGGGAGTCGGAAACCACCCGGCGATGCGCAGGGCAAAGCCAGAGAGGGAAACCGAGCAGCGAGAGGGTCCCTTCCTCTGGAGCCACAGCCCCCAGCGCTAAGGCTGGGCTTGCCTCTCACACCAGAGCCTGGGGGCAGCAGCTTAACCTAAAGCACCCTCTGCACTGGAACCAAGAGACCTCAGTTCTTTTGCAAACCCCCTAAAGACTGGGGGAGCGCGCAGGGCAAAACTAGGAGCCCCTGCTTTGGCAAGGGTGTGACGAAGGGCCGCACGGCTCCGACAGCTGCCGCCCTGAACCGCTAGCTCCCGGCTGCAGCGATGCTCAGAGCAGCTGGCGGCACAGGGCCAGAAGAGATAACGAACCAAGCACCTACCCAGGATGCCCTGGCTTGTGGCGAGCAGGGGGGCTAGCGCTTTACCCCCTCAAGGCCAGGTGGGATGAACGCCCGCCTGTGAACTCAACTATTTCTACTCTCGTGAACCAACAGCAACGAGGCAGCTGCGGTAACTGTGACAAAGATCACCTGGCCAGCAACACCAGGGATACTAATGGGGAATTCTCACCTTCACTCTTTTCCCCCCGCTAAGGCTCCCTGCAGCTTCAACTGGTGAAGCATGGAAGAGCAGCAAGCAATACAGTCGTTGCCTTCTCCAAACCCAGCCTCTCTTTGCTAGCTACCGAAGCCACTTAAGCAGAAGGCAGCAAGTTAACAGAATGAAGAGTGCTTAGCGTTGTGGTAACTTGCCAAAGCCCTGTGCCATAGCTGTTTAAGAATCATTTGATGCAGACGGGGAAGGTTTCCCAAAGAGCTTTGTGGTTTGCTAAGATCATTTTATTTCAGACCTCCAGGGAAAGGGAAAATCGTGAGCTGTAACAGCCTTTTGGGTGGAAGAAAGTTTCCCCAAACTCAAAGGAGATGTGACCGTTCCCTGGAACAGAGAAAAGACTATGCTCTGTTTTCAAGGTCAGATTAAGGAGGGCAAAAACTGCTCACCGGTGTGGTGAAGCATGGAAGAGCAGCAAGCAATACAGTCATTGCCTTCTCCAAACCCAGCCTCTCTTTGCTAGCTACCGAAGCCACTTAAGCAGAAGGCAGCAAGTTAACAGAATGAAGAGTGCTTAGCGTTGTGGTAACTTGCCAAAGCCTGTGCCATTAGCTGTTTAAGAATCATTTGATGCAGACGGGGAAGGTTTCCCAAAGAGCTTTACAGCTGTGGTTTGCTAAGATCATTTTATTTCAGACCTCCAGGGAACAATCCAATCGTGAGCTGTAACAGCCTTTTGGGTGGAAGAAAGTTTCCCCAAACTCAAAGGAGATGTGACCGTTCCCTGGAACAGAGAAAAGACTATGCTCTGTTTTCAAGGTCAGATTAAGGAGGGCAAAAACTGCTCACCGGTGGCTGCATACAGAGTGTTCAGAGCGGTGTTCTGAGAAGCTAAATATTTGCATCTGTCCCTGATGTTAATGCTATTTACCCTTCTCCTCTGATGACTACTGACATGTTGCAACATAAGGGGGTGGAGAGCAAGTTAACACGCTACCTGGATGGGGCTTTTTCTGGGCCATCTGTTGGAAGAAGAACCTGTGGTATGAAAGGATTAAGGGCAGCACCGTCGAGAGCAGCAAAGTGACCTATGGGTCCAAGGAGACTTGCCTTTCAGTGGGATCTGAACATCGCAGTGGCTTGCAACCTACAAAATACCGCATGTGGGTTTCAAAACACTTCCAGCTGAGCTAACGCTTTAACTTAAAGGCTCAACTGAAACCTTAGGTTTTAGAGAGGTGAAAATCTGCCCAGGTAAGATGTCCAGGCATCCCCTTGCCAAGAATCAGATTTATCTGATTTCCACAGTCAGAAATACCGTCTACCGTCTGAGGTGTTGTCAGGGGACATTATGGGCCCTAAATTACAACTTTTAATAGCTATCTAGGCAGCACGGCTGTGTATAGAGTCTGCGTTCCTGAGCCCTGCTAGGGAGGACAGCGCACAGTTAGGGTACGGCAGCTTAACAGGGGCTGGACGCAGCCTACAGTGCCTGGAGGTGCATGCTCTTCGCCTGCTCGGTGCTACGACTTAGCCTCATTTCTTTCATCGTGCTCCCCTACAGCTGGGGCAGGTCACGAGCACGGACCTTCCCAGTACCCTGACTCGGTGGATGAGCAGCAGCTCGTGAAGCTGGAAAATACTGCGAGATTGGGCAAAGACGAGGGTGGTGAAGAACGAGAGCATAAGGCTACGCAGAAAACACAAGACGTGCTCTGCTGAAGGGCTGTGTCAGCTAAGGTAGGGCTGGAAGCGAGTTCTTTCCCATGTACCAGCTTTGACTTTCTTCTAAGCTCAGGTAGGCAAAAGGAGTCTCAGCGCACACTCTGCGCAGTCTGTCACTGCACACACCCACCGGCCAAATCCCCCCTTCGCTCCGGAGCGCTGAAAGGAGAAGAGCTGGCAGAGGCTCTGGAGCGCGACCTCCACCCACCCCAGTGCTTCTCTGCCTGCAACCAACCCCCAGTTTGAATCCTTCTCCCAAGCGCAGCCCCTGAGGAAACGCTACCTTACTCGAGGTGATGGCCTGTACAAACTGGGGGGGAATCCAGAAAACTTGTCAAGTTTGCGGTAAGAAGTAGGAGCACTCGGTAACCACACCCACCACACGTAGCGCACCGGCTGGTTAGCAGAGAGGAAACTACGCGAAAGCTACTAAGAAAATGTTAGCGAGGACATGGTTAGTGTTTTCATGGATTCAGAAAGTACAAGCATACTCTACCCGCTTCCCGGTACGTGTTTGGAGCAGGCAAAGAGAACAGAAGTTTCCAGCCTGACAGCTAATAATCCTTTCCTTATTGGAGCAGACTATTTTAAGGCCTACTGCGAAAATTAGAAGCTAGAGGTACCCGTATTTCCAGCAAGCTCACTTTAAGGCATCAGAGTTGGATGTTTACTGCATGTCTTGATACAAAAGCTGCACTGACACCCAAGGCCACAGATGAGCTCCTCCTACCTCCATCACTCAGCAGGGAGGGGTGAATCACTTAGCACTCTCATTTTGCAGGTTAGTGTGGATTGCATGCTGGTGCACACTAAGCAAAGGAATTTAGCGGTTTCAGAGTTTCTGGAGAACCCGCTGCTCAAACAGCTAACCGTTTCAGGGGGAATCCAGCTTTGTAAGCACCTGGTAGTGTCAGAGGAGTAATTGCCTACAGTAATCAACACCCACAAGAACAAGAGAAATGCTGAGCCTTCGCTGTAACCAACACTGTTGCCTGTGATGAGGTTGCTCGTGTTTTAATTCAGCTGTGGAACACCACAGGGTAAGCCTCTTGGAGGGTAGTAAGGGCAAATGTTAACAGACTGGGGGTTACCTCTGCACAGCTTCCTGATCTGGCTCCCCATCGGAGCTCTCCTCATCCACAGGGGTGACAGCTGGGACAGCCTGCAGAGAGAAGAGAAGCCACGGGTTCCACAAGGCAGCCGGCGTGGTCCCGTCCGCACAGCGGACACCTGACCTTCCCGAACAGGCTTTCACAAGAATATACGCCAGCTCCTCTGCGGCACCAAGGAGCCCTTCCGACATGCCTTCCCCAAACAGAACCGCCTGTACAAGGCTGCTGCTTCTTTTGGTGTTACCAGGAAAATTCAGTGATACAAATGCCACAGGGAAGAACGTACATTAACGCCCAAGATGGACATTTTAGCTTTCTCTATTAGATCAGCAAAGGAGAAGAAAAGCAATCACGAAAAGAAAATTCACAAACACTGTGTCAATTCCAAAAGAGGAATACCGCCTCAGCTGCTAGCTACCGGAGAGCACGGCAACCCTCCCGCAAGGGGACAGAACGCCCTGCCGCTCCGGAGGACGTGAACCTTCGGAAGCAAGCGGGCGCACTCCCTGCAGTGCTTCCAGAGCGCCACTCTGTCTGCTACGACCTGGAGGCAGTCACCTCTGCCTGCGGGAGAAGGTATTTATAAGCACACCACCGACTCTCATCTTTCCTTTCGCTACTTACTGGCGTCATAGTGACGAGCGGAGATGGACCCCGAGGACGTTTCAGCAGTTGCTGTGCGTGTAACTGGATGTTAGCTCCGCCATCTGACGCCCTCCGCCCCAGAGGGCCCATGCCATTCAGCAGCTGCAGGGTGGGGGGCTGCAGCAGGGACTGCTCCTGGGAAGCAGACAGACAGCGCAGTTATCAACCCCGTACCGGACCCTTCCGGTACCCGAGCGCTAAGGTCACAAACCCAGACACGGGCACGAGAGAAGACAAGCCTTCTGGGCTTCAGGAGAGATGGGGGATTAATCGCCAACATCTCAGAGCTGAAGTGGGGCAGAGAGAGGCAGGGTCAGTGGGAAAAGTAGTGTTTAACTCTCCATTTCCCTGCACTCTGCTTGAGTTGCCAGGCAGGCTGCGACCCGCAGCTCCGAAGCCAGGCAGCACAGTCCTACTTCTCCCCAGCCCAGTAATTAATTTCATATTGCAGTGTTCTTTCCCTCTTCAGCTTTTTAAGGAACCAACTAGAGTCATACCTAAAGAGACAGCAAGAGGGTAAATCGTGAAGCTTATGGAGTCCAAGGAATCGGCAAATAGGGAGAGCAAGCGCGAGCACAAACACGCACCCACGTGCCGGTGGGGCACCGACTGCAGCAGGGAGCACGTGCACCTGCCAGTACCTTGTACTCCAGCTGACCCGTGGGCTGCAGGTTCTGCCTAGGCAGCACATTGTGCATGAAGTTCACATTCGGGGTCACCTGCAGGAACGGAGCCTGAGGAGTGACGCGGGGGAAGCCAGGCAGGAGCTTCTGCAGATCTTCCATGACTTCCGTCCTGTGCAATCACATTTACAGAGGGGTGAATTAGCAACGATGAGAAGACAACCAGCCACGGGCCCAGCGCACTCAGCTTCCCTTCACAAAAGGCTTCTTATTGCCCTGGAAAATGGTCACAGAGAGTAGCCAAGCCACTCTTCGGTTTTCGTTTGTCCTTTTTCCCCCTCCAAGTTGAGATTTGCCAGAACTAGCTCTTTGCATTAACCTCGATCGCATTTATCACAAAAAACTTCAGCTAGGACATGACAGCAGTGCCGCTTAGGTGAGAAACTGGCTTGCACGCCAGTCAACACCGCTATAGTTTACACAGCGCTAATCAGGAAGAAGAGAAGGAAAGAATCCCATCCTCATCCTCAGCTGCAATATTGACCAAGTTGTGCAATGGGACCAGGACGTTTAAAAGAACGCTTTTGCTAAAGAGATATACCTTGAATTTCTTCCTCTATCTAGCAAAACTCAGGTTTGCAGAAATAACTCCAAGCCACTCACAGCAGGAGCAGGAAACCAAAGGTTTGATACCAGCTATGATACAGACGCCTGCACTCACCACCACCTGGTGCGGCTAGAGCGGAGCAGAGACCTGGGACCGAGGGGCACGCCGTGAAGTGTATTTCCCAGCCCAGAAACTGGAGACCACTGCCAGTTCAAACGGTATCAACTCTTATATACCACAGAGCCCAGAAGTCCCCTTAAGGCTTTAGCCTCCCATCTGCCAATGTAGCACATGAATAAATCTGTGGTACCTCAGAAGGACCAAAGTCACGCGCTAGGAGTAAATCTTCAAGTTCCCTTAATCCTCCGTCAGGGAGTCAAGAGTCCAGTACTAACCGTGGGTCAGCTACTCCAACTGTGTGCCTTCTCATTGAAAGGTAACGGACCAGAGCTTCAGGTGACGGCTCTTCCCCTTCATCACTGTCCAAGTTCATCGTTCCATCAGTCTGGGCAGGCAAAACATTGGAGATGTCAAATACAACGTGAGGATCAAGCGAAAGGCTTCAACGCAAGCCCAGGAAAAGAACTCGCGGGGGTCATCGAGGGGAGCACCTCACCTCTACAATTTGGTTTTCAGGGTTGATGAGCTGGACTTGCGGTACATTGATGCTCATGGTATTGCCCGTCTGTTCTGTCTGCTGAGCGGAGAGATCGAAATCAGAAGACATGATTCTGTAGATGTAGGACATCTCCTACAACCCCTTTACAAACACTGCCGGATTAACACCAGTGCACAGACCTAACCACCTGGGAACAGGGAGGTGACCCTGGAGCCAGTGAAGATCTGTTTATTCTTAATTCCCAAGAGGCTGCCTCATTTCCCCTCCTCACTTCTGCTCAGGCAGGGTCAGCATCTCTTCTGCTTCCCCTATGACCGGGTCCCCTCTTAAAGCAAACGTTCCTTTCTTGGACAGCAGCACAAATTGAGGAGGAAGCATTGCACAGCAGTCCCAACACACTCTGGGTCCCAACCAGCAACCCTCGCATTGCCTCCTCCTCTGTCACTTCGCTAACACAAGACTTTCTCTGAAGGCTATTCGCGAAACCCACAGCCGACGAACAAACTGTTCCTAACCTCAGGATTACGGCACCCTAAAGACGCGTGAAGTTCTCAGACAAGGAACGTTTTGACACTCCTGCCAGGATGAGGACACCTCACCCAGCAAGTCTGGGTCTGGCAGGTAAGGGACTGGCTGGCCTTCCAGGGCTGGAAGAACACTATGCAAGCAGGATCTACCTGGATGTTAGCAGAGGTGGGGAAGGTCATGGTCCGTGGTATACTTGGAGATGCTGCAATGCGCAGGTTCTTGTGCCTCTTCAGACGGTCGCAGAGCAGGCTGTAGATTGCACTGTAGTGATCGTAAGCATCAGCTCTTAATGACTAAAAAGAGGAAAAGGCAAAAGCGGTCAGTTCTTTTTGTCACGCAATAAGATACGCTCCGCACTGTGCTGAGGTTGCTCAGTTGCTAGACACGAGAGGCAACAACCACGGCCATTTGTTCTCCAGTGGGAATAGGCAGGACGTGACCGTCAGCTGTGGTGTCCTACCTGAATTGTGCGCTCCTTGTCCAGCCCCATGTCCGCCATTGCCAGCAACACATCCTCGTTCAGCGGCTCCATCTGCCTCTCAGTCTTCAGGTGCTGACACTCTGCTATCAGCTGCAAGAGCACAGACACAGACCTCAGTGCTGACATTCCCAAAGGCACGCCAATGAGTCACAGCGCTCTGAAGAACCAAGGCACCAGGCTCCGGCTGCAAGCTGGCGTGAGCTTGGAAGGCTGAGGGCACACCAATTCAAAATCTGGTGCCTTTGGCTCTCGGCGCCAAGGGGAAAGATACAAAAATATGCGCAGACGAGGAGCGACGTGGAAAGCAAGACCAGGAGACACAGAAAGCGGAAAGGCAGCACACCAGCACCGGGAATGAGAGTTCTCAAACAGCCAAAACGAACGCTGCGGCACTACGTGCCCGGAGCCCGTTTGCAGCCCGGCAGGCACCGAGCAGACCCCACTCGCGCACCAGCTCGCTCCTGCTTCTCACCCTGTCGAACTCCGCATCGGCCTCCCCAAGCTTCATCCACTTGTGTTTGCAGATCTGCTCCATGGAGAGCCGCTTGCTTGGGTCCAAGACCAGCATGTGGCGGATCAGATGTTCACATTCTGCAAGGGAAGAGAGAGAGGGGCCGGGTAACCCGCAGGGAGAGACACGACTTCTGCAGGAGGCAGCCTCGCGCCGCACTAGGAAGTCATACACAGCAAAAATATTGCTTCTCCTTCTGCACTTCGCACCCGTTCAGTCCCCGACGTGCCACTTTGCTGCAGACATTTGATTTCCCCGTGCTAGGAAGGGAAGCCACCCAGGTCACCGGGCCCCTGTGCCGTTTGCCGGAGCCCCTAGGTGGCACGCTGTCACCCTGTCCCTCCCCGCCTTGCTGGCACTGGCCAGGGGACACAGCTGGCTTTTGGGGGGGTGAAAGGCAAAGTATCCTCTGAACATCCCCCCACTCAGCAACAGCTCACTGTGAATGATTTCTCCATCGTATTACGTCTGTGCTGTCAGCGTGGGGGACTGCTGAGGCTCTCCCCCATTTGGGGCGGGAACTAAGCTTGCTCTAAAAGCTCCGCAAGTTTTAGCAAGCATTTTCTGCATGAAGAGAACCCCCTCCCCAAGTAAGGCGGCAGGCAAGGAAGCTTGCAGCTGGGAAACTCCACGCAGCCCATGCAAAATTATTCCCTAAGCTGAGAGCAGGCAAACGAGAACCTACGTATGACTCGTTCTTAAGTGAAGCTGGATTAAGTGACCGGATCTCTTAAGTGATCCGAGAACTAACCACACTTTTCAGAAACAAGATTTATTACTAAAGCATTCAGGAGCATTTTGCAGAAACAGGACATCGACATTCATCTCTGATGGGGCTACTGCTGAAAATTCACGTGCCATAATGCTGTAAAAAGCTTCTTGTCTGAAACAGGTGTCGCGAAAGCCTCTACATTCCTAAATCACTATTCCATTTCTAGCTTTCGCGTTTCCCAAAATTTAGAAAGAGCGTATCTTCGCTAACGTTTTGCTATAGTTTGCAGAGTTACATACGTGAAAGCTGGGATTTTAAATACGTGTATTTCGGTTTCTAAATTCTAGATTCAGAACTCTGCGTTATGAACCACCGTCCAGCGGATAAGCTTCCTGGCATACCACCTCACTGGCATATAAATCAACTGGTATACTATAATTTAAGTGCTCCAAAGAATCCGTAAGCAGAGACGCCACCAGCGCCTGCTCAGCGCTGCAGGCGCGCCGCGCCGCGCGCACCCCTTACCTGTGGACATGAAAAATGGAATGCGAAATTTCCCACTGAGCACCCTCGCCCGCAGGTTCTGCAGCGTGCTCCCGTCGAAGGGCAGAGCGCCGCAGACCAGCACGTACAGCACCACGCCGAGACTCTGCGTCCCAAACAAAGGTCGCGTCAGCAACGTTAGAGGGAGAGGCCGGGAGACGGCAGTTAATTGCAGTGAGTGTTGTTTAAATAGAATAAAATCGTAATGGAGAAGAAAAAGCAAATCCCACTGGAACGGACCTTGCTGACATCTCAGTCCCAGGCCAGCTTAATTCCTCCTTCAAACTTCAAGCCTAATTTAGACTTTCTTTGGAGCCTCGGAAGCCAACGGTTAACGAAGCCTACCGCCCCAGCCTGCCCGAGGCAGCCCCGCAGCACCGCGGCGGGAGGCTCTGGCCAACCCGCACGCCCAGACCAAACACAGCTTCAGCCGACCGAACGCCGCTGTGACGGCGCGGCCGTTTCAAGCCCAGCTGTGCCACCCTTCCCTCCCACTCATCTGGCTCGGCTGGCAGAGCTCGGGGAGCCCCGTGAGGAGAAGCGCCAGGACAGCAGGCACCGGAGCCAGTGTGGAAAGGCAGGGCTGCAGGGCAAAGCAGGCTCTGCGTTGCACAACCAGTGCCACGGAGGAGAGCGTCCCAAGTCTCTGCGCTAATGCGCTCTCTGCAAAAACCTCGTGGAGCAAAACTTGAAGTTTCCTCTCTCAGCTCTGCCAGATCAAGCCCTACCGCAGTCAGTACTCTGCCATTCAACAGCAATGAAGCGAACCGTATTTTTGGGAAACGAAAATAAAATGCATTTCTGGGCAACTAAGATTTTTGGCGTCATGCCTCCCAATAAAGAAAACATGTGACGTAGTAGCCAGAATAACATTTCGTAAGCATTTCTTCGAAAAACGTTTTTTGCCGTATCACGGGCTTTTCTCCGAGACATGTACTAAGTGTTCAGGAAGCAAAGCCAAACAAACAGAGCAAAAATGAGATCAAAGTAAGAGAGGGAGAGGTTCATCGCATACCCAAATGTCAACCTTTGGCCCATCGTACTCCTTTCCTTCAAAGAGCTCTGGAGCAGCATAGGGAGGACTCCCACACCAGGTTTTAAGCAGCTGACCAGGTGTGAAGATGTTACTGAACCCAAAATCTGAAAGACCAAAGAGAACTGATTAGAGGAATACGATCCGCTCCAACCGTCCTAAACAAATGGTATTTATGTAATTTGCTGAGTCTAGTAAAGTCACGTGCAATCCCATAATGGCTAACCGATACGCAGACATCAGAGAAACGAGAGCGCAAAAGAGGCAAGAAGAGTAAGAGCAACGCTGAAATCACCTGGGCAGTGTGCAACGTCTTCTGTCCGTACCGAGAAGACCAAGCATTAACGGCGGCACCTCCGCTTCGCACAGTGTAAAACACACGCCATTTAAACAACCTGCTGCAAAATACCCACGACTTCGGCCTGCTTCACATACTACAACTGTACTGCTTTTGCTCAGCAGAACACAAAGATCCTTCCAAAAGTTTGCTCCTCACTTTTCACCCGCGTGATTTCCATGCTGGAGTCAATACACCAGCAATCAGATCAACGAGGGTTGCTGCAAGTCAGGTGGATGGTTTGGAATGAGGCTTCCACCTTACGTTCAGGAAATCCTACGTAAATCTCACGTGTTAATTTCCAACCTTCAGCTTCTCCGACGTCAAGTTTCACAACCTCATTAGGGCCAGGACAGCCGCCAGCAAGGACAGAATGCGGACAAAAGGAAAAAGAACGGGAAATTTTGATTTTCCAGAAAGCACTACATGAGCTGGAAACTTCAGTTATGGTGGGCAGCTCTACAAACCAAGTCAAATCATCCACCAACAGCAAATAATAAATCCTGAAAGAGAAATTAAAAGAAAGGTCTTAACCTTACAGGCAGTCAACCGTCAGCTTACGTGGGCGCTAACGGCATTCTCTGCTAATTAACCTGCCACCCCCCCCGGCACACGGCTGGGACTTGCACCGGGAAGACTAAAGAAACCGAGGTGTGGATTCAAGAGAAGCAAGCTTTTTCGTATAAAAAGAAAGAATCTCCACTAACAATTTCCTTCTTTTTCACCTCAATTGAATAAAAGCAAATACAGTCACAGAGAGGCGTCTCCAGGTCCCGCGAATGAGGTGTCCTTAGGAGCAAGCTCTGTCGGAAGGAGCGGTGCCACGAAGGTTATCTGCGAACTGCCGTGCCTGTGTTTCTGCTAGAAGTGTGCCAGCAGGAGGGCGAGTGACATTAACGCATGCGGACGGGGACCCACGGCAACAAGGACATTTTTCATGGCATTTGCACCGGCAGCAAATCCTCACGGCAGGCTTGCGTGAGAAAAAACAAGGAGGGCCAGAAATACTCAGTTTGCAAATTCTACCTGATTAAACCAAAAAGCATCGTGGCAAAAATATACAGCACAGCTGCGGAAAGTAAAAATCTCTTATAAAGAGCTTAAGACTAATTTTGACTCCGTCACTGGTCAGAACCGCAGCATATCTGGGATAACGCACAGCTGACTGCCTACCTGTCAGTGAAACACAAGATCCCGATGCTGTGCCAGGAGAACTGGACTGAAAATGCATATTTGAGTACACAAATGGTAAAGAATACTGGAGGTGCAAAAGCACAGCAGGTTTTTTCCCCTTTCTTGAAATAAATACACATTCGTCTTGAAAACTCATCTTCGTTTTTACCTGCTTATTTCTCCTTACAGTCTGTTATCCGTGCTTTAAAAGGGAAGGACTTTGGCACGCATTCTTTAGCCATCGAGAAAGGTCTGTTTTCCTAAATCATACCAAACTACAGGCTTGCCCTAACACATTCAATACTACCCTGCCGAAATGAAAACGGTTGTCGTCTTTTAGACAAAAACGCCCGGAGTTTCACACCAACTTGCAAGAGAGCGAGCCACCAGCGAGGCCGGTGACGGCCAACACCTCTGCGCAGGAGGCACAGAAGACCCCGCCGGCACTCCACAGGCAACGCGCTAACCGGTGAGCCCGCACTCCCGCTCGCGACCGCCGCTTTCCTCGCAGGATTTTCCATGACCTAATTTCAGGCGACCCTCCTCTCCTCCTTCAAACAGCTTCTGCAGACCTCCCCGGACCAGCTAGCGCAGCAGTCGGCACAGCTCCCGCTAGCTCAGCTCCAGGAGGGTACAGCCAACTGTCCTCCTTCCCACCCCTTCGCAGGGGCAAGGTTCTCAATGCGGAGATGGTTTACGCTTGTGAGGAATACCTAGCGTGGCGTGTTCCTGTGGAAACACCTGGAGTGCAGACAACGCTGCCCAAACCCCACCTGGAAACAGAGCGCAGAGGTGGTAAGCGTTCTTTAAAAGCATCACAGTATCAAAACGAGGCAGTTACACACCCTTTGGGTTTTTACCGTTGGAAACGAAGTCCTCTAAACTTCCAAAACACAAGAGTGGTCGGCCTTTGGAAGACTGTTTCAGGGAAACAGTACACAGCCGCCCAATTGTCTTTTCCACCTCTGCAAGCTTTTGAGCTGTCCTGCCTCACGTTTACAGTAGGATGCGTAACGAGTGCCTGCATTACGGCTACCAGAGCAAGCAATAAAAACTACAGCACTAAACGTATTTCCGCCTCCTAACAACAACGCATCTGTAGTCAATGCAAGAACACTTGCTGGAATTTTGGTACTTCACATATTTTTGAGCAAATTACTCTGGTTTGGTTGCTTTTATTTATCCTTGTATGTACTCGACTGGGCTTTGCGGCACGTCAGGAACCAACCGTATTTTCAAAGCAGCGAGTATCACCCCACGCAGCCCAGCACCAGCTCCAGCTCCGCACAGGACAGGGGAACGCGGTGTTCCCTGCGCTGCTGCACCGGCCTGCTAACCGGTCGTGCCGTTCGACAGCGGCACGGCAAGCAAGCAGCAAGCACATTCTGCAGCGAGGGCAGAGCTGTGCCATGCCAGCTGGCAGCCGCCGCTGCCTCTGAACAGACATGCAACAGCTGCCTCCTGCAACCTTCTCTGCGTCGTAAGAGCTGCGGGAGATAGGCTGTCTTTGAAACCTTACCCCTCTTTCGCATGGGCTTGAAAGTAGCCCACGGGTTCACAGCTCTTTTTGACAGTGGAGAGGAGGTGGGCAGAGAGAGCAACCCCGCAGAGTCTCTCCTTAGAGGACCGGGCCAGGAGGGCAGAGACGCCGCAAGCGTGTCGGTGTTCAACCAGCAGGTCCTGGAGCTCCTGCCGTCACCCCAGGGCCGCCCCGGATTTCAGGATGAAAAACCTCTCCCGGTGGAGAGCTGCCGCTCTACCCAGCACCTTCCGGGCTCCAGGGGAGTCACACTGCTCGCCTCTGCGGGGACCTGGAGCCAGACGGCTCCGTCTTACACGAAGCACTGCTCAAAGGCTTCACGCAGCACAGCTTCCAGAACCCACCTGTGCTGCAGGAACTGAGGTCAAGGCTAGTGAGAACAGCAGGCTTTTTAAAAGCCCTCCCCAAAAGTAAAGGGGGGGGGGGGGGGGGGGATGGGGATTTGAAAATCCTCAAAGCAACAAACAACAAAACAAAAAACTCAAGCAAACAAAAAACCAAACTACAACTTCCACGAACTTTCTTAAAAACTATGACAAGTCACCCCAGTCCAAGGAGACGTATAAATCCAAATCCCCAGGGAGCAGCCAGGTCTCATTCCACAAACAGATGCAGAGGGAAAAGGGCATTTTTAAAGAGCAAGGTAAAAGTCACAATGACGTGATACAGGGAAAATATTTAAAAGACACATCTCTGTGCTACAAGAAAGCGGGCCCAGTCCCTCACGTTTCCTCAGAGCAGAGCTTCAGGGAGCCGGCTTTAGTACCTGCACAACAGGGACTTTTATCCTCAGGAAGGTGAAAGAGCGAGCAGGCTCTTGCAAACGAATGCAAAGCGATGCATAGATCAGATTCCTCTCTGAAACCATACCCCGGGAAGGCCTGGGTATTTAGCAATAATCTCAACTCCTGGCTGAACTCTCTGACTGGGAGCACAAGTGAACATAGTGCCAGAAGCTACCGACTCAGACTTTGAGAAGGTACGCTGGAGAAAAAGCGTCCACGGGAAAAAACGAGAGCGAGGGTAACAGCGTTTCTACCTTGCTGTTTACAGAAAAATAGTATAGCTGCAATCAATCCAAACCCCCCCCCAAACCCAAAAAGCACTCTCGTAGCCACCATCGAGTGAGAAGAGCAGCATTAACCTGCTCCAAGGCTGCTATGCTATCTTGCTAAGGGTCAATTACTCAACTGCTGCCGAGTAAGGGACGCAGAGCTGCAAATGGAGGCCAGTAGTAACGTGCTAGAAAATCTGCACTGGTGAGAGCCTGAAAAACTCCAAAAGCTGATGGAATTATGCACGTTACCGAAGGCTGCGCATATGGGTATCAGAAGAACCACAAAGCTGTAGTCCTGGTCTCAGCTCTGGGTGTTTGAGATGACACGCTGGCTCACCGCGTCCTTCGGGCTATCTGCGTCGCTGCTACTTGGCAGATCAAAATTGCCCAGACCTACCAAGCGGAGCCTTCAGAAGACACCGGAGATATATCTATAGCTTCCATCAGCTGAACGTTAAATGCGTTACTGAAGAGGTTTGAGTTAGACACGGTTTACGGGTTTGGCAGTGAAGGTTTAGCTGATCCTCCACCCTGTGTAACAGGGCTTTGTGCATTTCTGTAGTATTTATTCTGGGAGGTCTGGTGTGAAAGAGATCCATTGCTATCGCTTCTTTTTTTTGCTCTCGAAACAATGGAAGAACTGCTGTCAAGTTGTAATTAATGAGTTATAGGGACAAAACTTAATACTTGGAAAACCCTATACCGTAAATCAGCTTTTCCAGGCTACTTTTCAAATCACTACTACATCTTCCTGCCAAGTAAAACACTACCACCACCGGGGTGGGAACTATCTTCTAGAGTCCATTCTGGGAGCAGAGATTTGGAAGGAAAATAGTTTCCAACTCCCTTAGATTAAAAAAAAAAGTTTCCACGATTTTCAGACATTCACACAGCTTGTCAGCATGCTCATGTGGACATTCCTTTAGGAAATCCAGCCGTATCCCGGTTTCTACCTGGGTTAGTTTTTAACTTACTTCTTTCTTTTCATTTGCTGGGCACCCTCCCCCCCAACACAGATTAGATTTTACCCTGTGAACACAAGATGGCCTCAAATCATTAGTGCATCTGTTTGCACAAAACAGATACCAGAAAGCGCTGCTTATGAAGACCTCTCCTGAAGAGCCTCTCTCGTAGGAGCTCCATTACCTGCCACCAACTCCCTCCACTGCCCAGTGCAGCAGTTACCAACGGGCGCTTGCTGCTGCCCTCCTTCGGTACGGAGGCTCGGGAAATGAGTCTGACCGGCAAACCCAAGCCGTTTGCCCCGTCTTGTCAGCACGTTTCTCTCGGTGACCGCACACAGCGCAGTCCCGGGGAGCGTGAGCTATCGGGCTTCCCGTTGGCCGTGAAATGCTGTACAGCGCGAGGCAGCACAGGTTCACTTAACACATAGAAAACACTATGAACCACTCAAACTTCGTCAGCGCCGCGTCTCTTACTCATCTTCTGCCCCCAGAACAGCGAAGAGCAGGTTATCGTCCTCGTGCCAAGGAGGACACGGTTCATGCTATTAAGCGTCTAGAGGAAGTTTCATAAAGTCCTTCGCTGCTTTCTATTCCTTCCCCATTCCCTCCTCACAAAGCGAGGATGAGAGAAAGCTAAGAAGTTACTAATCGTTTTACTACAAATCAAATGTTAAACTCTAACACCTACGGATGGTACGTAAGAGAACGGCAACACGACGAACAAGACTGCTTCCTCTCTCCAAGATGGCATCAAGCTAGAAGAGTATTCCCCAACTCCCAGTATTAAAATTGCTCACAGACTGAAACGTTTTGTAGCCCTAAGCATTTAAAAAAAAAAAAAAAAAAAAAATTTAAAAACATTTTAAAAACC
>NW_008794084.1:1212479-1235721 GCF_000699145.1 Aptenodytes forsteri
ATTAAAAAAAAAAAAAAAAAAAAAATCAAGTTACAAACACTTGTAAAAGCCGACAAGCTCTCCAAGGAAGTCTATTAAGAGAGGGGGCAACAAAGTGCTGTCCAAAAATGCTCTGCTATGCATTAGGCTCTAGCAGAATTAAATGGTAAGCATGAGCTCCTCCAATTCAAAAGCCCGTGAAACGAGATGACCGGGGCGGTATTAAATCCTCTTGTTTCAATCAGTTGCTGCATAATCCCACAAAGCTAAATAAAGCCAAGTCTAGTCAGTGCATCACAGAGCTCAGCAGCCAAGGCTCAGTCTCACGTACAAGAGGATCAGACGTGCAGGCCTGCGTTAGGTCAGTCCAGAAACTGCCCAAGGTGCAAGCTCTCTGGAAGGGCAGTTATTAGCAAAAAAAAAAAAAACCCCACTGCCCAGCAAAACACTGGGAGCAGACTGTAAGGGCCTGTTTATTTAGTAACTTCAGCTTCTCTCCCTGCAACGAATAAAATACCCAAAGCACCGGGGCTAATTCTCTTGCCCGGTCAGACAGCATAGTGAAGCGATTCCAGGGGTGCTGTTTCCCCTTCACTGCTCTACCATAAGCGTTGTCATCCTCACTTTCCATTCGTTCTCTCTCACCTAGTCTGACCTGCTTCAAAGAGGTCCTAAACTGGCAGCAGGACTCAAAACAAGGTCAGTTTTTTGATATCAGTCTCTCCCATTATCCAGTGTATTGGGACACTGCAGTATCCATAGCCGCATACCTGCCTATGAAGCCAAACCAGCTTTCCCCCCCCCCCCCGGCTACAACCGGCAGTTTCAGCTCTGGGCAGCAGGCCACACAGAAATCCAAAGCTTCCTTTAGCCGCGCTGTGCTTCCTTCTTTCTGAATACCTGGAAGCAGCCAATGCCTACATTTGAAGGGAGATATAAATCTCCTGGCTACAACCTGGCAGTTTCAGCTCTGGGCAGCAGGCCACACAGAAATCCAAAGCTTCCTTTAGCCGCACTGTGCTTCCTTCTTTCTGAATACCTGGAAGCAGCCAATGCCTACATTTATTAACTTCTGAACGCAGCTGCCTTCCTCCCACACTGCTAGTCTTAGCTCACCTGCTATTTTGATGTTAAGGTTAGCATCCAGAAGTAGGTTTTCTGCCTTCAGATCTCTGTGGACTATATTACGACAGTGACAAAAGTTGACAGCGGCCACTATTTGCTTGAACTTTCTCCGGGCTTCCTTCTCGGCCATACGTCCGTGGGCCACCAAGTGATCTGTGGGGGACGAAGCGAAGAAGAAAGTGGTTATTGACACAGGGAACGCAACCCAGACAGGGGCTTCTCGCACGCTTGCAGCGAGCGGTGCAGAGGATGGCGATGGGGAACGACGCGGGCACCAGTGTGTTTTCCAGGTTCCAACACCAGACGGGGTCACCGCTGAAGCTACGGGGAAAGGGACTCTGGCACACCGCTGCCACGCCAGTGCCGCCTCCAAGTGAAAGGCTTTAAGCTTACAAACTTTCCTCTATTTAGAGGACAGCTGACGGGGCTGGCTGGAAAATCAGAACCGTTTTGTGAAAAGCGTAAAAGTTTTTACATCTTTTTCTACATCAAAATAAAACTTTTTCAACCTTTTCCTTCAGTCCAATACCAAGCCTCATACCATATTACCTCGACAGTGAGAGGTGCAGGTTCATGGCCACGTGCCATCCCTCCTTCCCTCTGTTTTTTTTCACAGGAAACGTGTCTTCGGTCTAACGAGCCTCACCAAAGGTAACTCTTGCCGCAACCAGTGAAGTCCCGGCTAGTTACAGAGACAGACAGCTCCTCAACTTCAGCTTTCTAGCTAAGAACCTGCCAGCTGCGGAAAGCGTTTAACAGCATCCCTCTTCAGAGGGAAAGCCACTCGTGACCAGATCGGAGGGAAACCCCGCTAACGCCCCGCAGTTTACGCCAGCTCCGCTCCAGCAGTCTGTACATCTGCCTCTGACCCACGCTCTCCTCGCTTCTGGTGGTCACAGGGCACTCCACAAGGTACACCGTGGCTGAGAGCCAGCCTAAACACTCCTAAAGCACACAAGCTCCCGTTACAAATGCTGCAACTCAGTACAAAAGTACAGCTTGAGGAACCGTTTTGCTTCTGCGGTGCGACAAAAGAAAGTCATTGCACGCGCTTCAAAACACGCGCAGGGGTTCCTGCCGCTCATAACCAGTCTCTGGGTACTTGCTGCTGTTTTGGTGCAAAAACAGGCTTGCGATATTCAACCACGCATTTCATTATAAAAATGGAGCTTGCCTCTACTACGGAAATCTGAGTACTCTAAAATACTTTGTTGAAAATCTATACTCTCCCTCAAAGGTAGTATTTGTTGCCAGCGAGGCTCTCCTTGGAAGCTAGCATTGCACACACGGATGGGAAAAGTCTCTCTAAGAGACCACAAAGGCAGGCATACAGCAGCAACCCAACTTACGTCGAGCCACTTAAAACCTGCAAGCGCCAGACTTCGGGAAGCCACTCGTCCTGCAAGCGGGGACGGACAGGCAGGAGACAGGCAGTAGGAATGGCAGAGAAAGGAAGAGGAGAAGCACGCCCCTCCCCTGAAGCACCGGCAGAACAGGCAACAAAGCTCTGCCAGGAAAAATGTAGAAGGCAAAGTAAGTGGCAGCTCAATTATGAAATGCAATTATTACCCTTTCCTAATATCTCTCCACCCTATGAGCAAATCCAGCTACAGCTGATGTAGCACGGTAAGAGATACGGGTAGGAGTAGCAGTGTGCAAGATTATGGAGCTGAGGACAGTGCTACAAAAAGAAAAACCCACCCAGGAGAAACCTGAGAAGCGTCCTGGAGAGCCCCCAGTAACCAGACGCGGGACCAGGAGGGTTCCCGAGTTTCCCCAGCTCGCGGGAAAGGCTTCGGAGAGGTTTGCACAAGCCCCCTCCCCTCCGGCGCGGGCCGGAGAGCGGGTTAGCAGAGGCACCAGCAAGCCGAACCCCGGGGGCTGCTTATCTCCTTGCCCGTTTCCAGAGGCTACGACTTCTCAGCTGGGCCATCGAGTCGACCTCGAAAGGCTTCTGGCCAAAAATAGGCCGAAGTGGTTCATTTCACTCCATAACTGGAGGGCTCGACAGAGATATCTGTTCTTGAAAATAACAAAAATAAATCACTTCTGAAGGTTTCTCGTCAGGTGGTTGTATTTTTCCCAGTCACCCATTAATTAAAATACCTGCGACATAATTGACTTGCAGTAAATACTAATTACCAAGATCCATCAAAGCAGTTCTGCTGGCTTCTGACTGCACAGCAACCTACTTCTCTACATTTGACTACTCATGTTGTGCAACAGAGCGGAGTTGTTTTTCAGAGAACTCGTCAATTAAGTTTTAGTCATCGGATAAACTTATTCCGTGAGCAAATCTGAACCAGGGCTGGGGAAGGAAATCCATCACCGATTCCAATATGACCCTCAAGTCACTTGCTAGGAAAAGCAAAATTTACTATCTCAAACAGCCCCATCATATTTCATTAGGTCATTTGCACGGCCGTAAATGTTTTACTCCAAAGAGTTGGGACACTGACAAGCAGAGTTAAGCAAGGGCCTGCTCCGGTTTAAGCATTACCACCGATCAACAGATAGCAGCTCAGCTCCTAAACACATCAAGGCCATTCACATCGTTTACTCCGCTTGAATTTGGGAGCGCAGCCTGCCGATAGCGCAAGCCCTCTTAAAACAAAGTGCGAGGCTCCAACCACTCAACGTTTTTGAAAATACCCGAGAGATTCTCCCGCAGGCCAGAAATCCAATCCCGCCACTGCAGCAGGCGTATTTCTACAAGGCGCTCCTAAGTGTATTTTTGCCCAAACCAAGTTCACCTGTCCCCCCCCCCCCGCACAGACAGCGACACATGCCGTTCGGTCCCGTGCACTTCGCAGAGTCTTGCTCTCAGGGGCTGCCCTGCCAGACGTCCGCTCGCCCAGAAAACTCCGCTGCCCCTGTCATTAGTCAGTCCTGCTTAGGCTGTGAAAAAATATCCTTTTAGGTTAGGCGTGAAATTTCACTGTTCATGAAGAAATGCGCGTGGAGGCCGGTCCCCAAGCTCTGCACGTAGGCACAGCACTTGGAGACCGCTGACATTTCTGCACAAGCTCCAGAGGAAGGACAGAAACAATGAAGCTACAGAATACTTCACATACCACCAAGGGCAACTGTATGCCAAAATTAACCATTGCAAGCTTAGTCTGCATAAACCACTCATGCAACGGAGGTTACAGAGATGACCTGACCGTTCAGCTGGGAGCCAGCACGCTGATCTCGAGTGCACCAAGTCCAGAAGCACAGGCTCGCCGCTGGGTCGTACGCACGTCAGCGCGCTCTCCGGGAGCAGAGGAGGCGTACGGCGTTGCTCCTTCGAGCGTTTTCCCGAGAGACATGAACGCACGATTTCATGTCACAACCCTTAAAAACATCTGTTGCTGTTCTCTGTACTTGCATGAAGCACCTGATGCTGCTCTCTGCATTAAAAAACACAGTAAAATCCTACACTGAAGGAAAAGCATCTTCTGGTTAAGAGACAGGACTGGTACACAAGTTTCCACTTTTCGCCTCTAGACAGGCTCCTCGCGCTTTTAAGTTGCTTTCTGTCTGGAAGGCAAACGCTGCTTAAGCTTCACATCTCCTCCGCGTGGTGGATTAAGTTAAATTTCCAGCGTATTTGGCGACCTTGTGATCTCAGAAGCAGCGGTGGATCTCTCTCTACCTTCTAGAGACCGGTACCGCATTGTTTAACGCGTCTGTCCAGCTCACGCTCAGAAAGCTTAGGACAAGCAGCAGGAGTCGGAGGGAAGGGGCAGAGGCAGCAGACGTGCTAACCGCATTAACCAGACGATCGTTTTGCCAAGTTTTCTGAGAATTTTCGTTAATCGACCAAGCACCCGTATTCTTGTCAGGGAGGACTGCAGATTGTTTACAGTATTCACAGTAAACCGCTGAAATCAAAGCAGACTTTTAGACTATATTCTCTTTGACCTCAAAAAAAGGACACTCGAGGGACCTGGAACAAAGAGCACCCGACGTTTAAAAGGAGACATTCATTTGTTCATGATGTCAAACCAGCAACCCAACAACACGCAAAACATGCAGAGGGACAAAAGTAACAATTTACGTTTTGCTGCTTAAGCCCACAGCAAAAGCAAGTCTTCCCCCTGATCCCCGCGCACCACTATGCAAGCAAAGTGAATTATCGAGACGTTTCCAGTAACAGATGAATCAAAGACACTTACGGCACAGCTTGGCCGCTGAAGGAGCTATCAGCCCTTTTACTGGAAATTCAGATAAACAGGTTGTGAGGCTCTCCCGGGTGCTAACCCAGGAAAGCCTGCAGAGCTCAGGCCAACAAGGGACAAGAAAGGCAAGCACCCAACACTGACTGACTGAAACTGTGGCCGTTTAGAGAAACTACCATTCTTTCAGCTAAAAATTCCATCCTATATTACTGCCTATGTAATATTTACAGTTGTATGGTACAGTTTAAGCCTTTGAAGGTCTTTTTAAAGCACCCAGGGAAACAACTCAGACTTACTTCTAACAAACCCTTGCAGTTCACGGAAGCGTGACGCTGTATTTCAGATTATACGAGGCACTCAGCCTTACACTGAGCGTTTAGCATCCAGAAAACCACGGTTGTCAGCTCCCCTCCCCCTTCTGCAGCTCGGCGCTACACTTTCGCATCAAAACCTACGTCACGCAGATGTCTAGACAATCAAGAAAAAGAGATAAAAGACTCAGCACAGGCACGTTTAATACGGAGGATTCCCCAGTGCCCAGAGTGACTGCACTGTCCACAGGCACCTAGCGGCTGTCCCTGCAGCAAGTCCAGCGGCTCCTAACAAGCCTGCCGTAGGAGGGACGGACATTGCCTTGAAGCAAGACGCGGACAAAGTTTTACCCTTAGCAGCAGGTAAGCCCAGGCTTCCATCCGCTGCACGACACTACGGAAGAGCCGGAGCGGGCGCGAAGCCAGCCCGCGCCGAGATACTTTCTCTCAGCCGCATGAGGACGTGAGATTCTTCAGTACTGGAGATGCTAACGACTGCAAGGAAACCTTTCCAAAACGGGTTGCTGTTTCCTCCCCGTAAATTGCTTCCGCTGTTAGAACAAAGTCTTAATGGCTCCTCAGGAAACTCCGATTACAAAAAGCTGAGACCCGAGTTTCCCCCTCTCTGCTCTAGCGCCGAGGGCGCGCGGGGCCTCGGGCAGCGCCTGAAAAGTGCTCAGAAGGGGCTAGCGGGGGCACAGCCTCCTGGCTTCGGTCTGGAAAAACGTCAGGGCTATTACACAACTGGCTGCTCCCAGCTATTGACGAGGACAAAATGCTGGGTAATGGCTAATGGAAATTAGCCATGCTAATGAGCTGAACTTGCTACGGCATAAAATATTTCAGAGAGCAATGAGATTTTCGCTTTGACTCATGTAGAAGGCTATTTTTGTAACCAGAAGAATTCATTCCAAGTTTGTATACGAGCTTGCACATAGTTCTGGATTTAAAAAAAGATGAGCCCATCTCTGCCAAATTCAACAGAAGAGGGAGAAAAAGTAAGAAGTGATTTATACTGTTCTGCGGTGATCCACACACAAGCGAACTCTAACACGCACTCAAGTGATTTGGCTGCAATTACGGCTCGCTGCACATGGTGAGGAGAGTTTCACAAGCCTTCAGAACTGCCGGGTGTCTAGCGCCGTGATTCACGTTTGAGGAAACAACGGAAGACTCAGCTGGAGGAAGTCAGGTTTTTCACCAGGCGATCCGCACTTTCCAAACAGCAGCTACTGCTCGCTTCTTCCTTCAGCCGTCACCTTCTCAGAGGAGAAATCCAAAGGACGTGGACAATGTTGAGAAGGCGGCGTGACAACCACCTACAAAGGTACTGAGGAACTGGTATTAGAATATTTTCACCGGAAACCAGCATTTTTCAGCTCAAGTTGTCTTATTTTCCTTAATTTAGGGCTTTTCTTGCTTCACTAAGAGCTTCATCTTTTATTACGACTCAGCCTCAGTTCCAGCAGAGCGGGAGGCTCTGACATCAAAAGTGCATCTACTGCAACGACTTAACAGGATGAAAACGAGAGTATTTCCATTTAGCTGACAGGCCGTATGTGACTGTCCTCACAAGGACATTGCCTGGAAGCAGATTTAAGCCAGCTCACTTCAAGCGCAAAGGATTTTCCCCCTTTCCCGAGGCTCACGTCGGCTGAGCTCGTAAAGACCAACCTTGCAAAATTCTGACTCTGTCACCTGGCACGGAATTCCAGTGTGTAAGTAAATCTCTATTTCTACGAGTTTCTTATTGGTCATGGCAGTAAAACAAACAAATTAATAAATCAGTCAACAGTTCTCGCATTTGTGCGGCACAGATACTTCTTTTTTTTTTTTTCCCCTTTAAAGAATAGCTTCTGCGGTCAAGAGAGCTCAGCCAAAACATTGTTAGCAGACAATGGAGTTTAAAATGGAAGCAACTAATACATGCTGAGATAACATCAGATATCAAAGAGATAAGAAAATACATGGTTTTGGGAACAAAATACTACAGAACCGCAGGACAGCCTCTTTCTTTGAAAGCTACTAACAAACACCAACATTTCCGCTCTAGTTAATGGGTTTCATGTAACTTGCTGGGAAGCAAAGTATTCAGCAACACTTCAAAATCCAACCGGATGACTATTTCCAACACCCTTAATCCCAAAGTCAGCATAAAAGAGGAGCAGAACCACCTGTCCACGAAACCCAAAGAAGAAACAGAGGTTAGGGAAGTTATTTTGCCATCGAGTTGGTATCATTTATTTCTTTACCCCTCTTGTCAAGGGAAAGTTTTCAGGCTGAAGGGCGTCTCTCAACCGAAACAAGAGAGCGCGGCAGCTATTTTCAGTTTACCGTAGTTGACCAAGTGCATTAGCTGATTAAAGAATGCAATAAACGTACTTACCAAATATTTCCCCTCCACTAGCATACTCTGTCACTAGATAAATCATCCTCTCCGTCTCCATAACCTGGACGCAAGGACAGAAAAGCGACAGATAAGGAGACTGCCGTGTGCAAAAAGAAATGTAACTAATTGAAAAGTTTTATTCCTTCGACAACACATGTAACTGCTTTCATCAAATGACAAATATTACTTCCCCATGCTTTACAGAGCTAGGCAAAGGAAAGGACAGGAACCGGGGAAAGAATCAAAGAGCAAGTTTTAAACACTAAATCTGTAGCTAAACACAACACTTCACCTGCACCTTCCTCCTCTCCCCTTTCCCCTCCCTCGAGCGTTTGCTCCCCGGTCCCGTCTTGTTCCAGCAGCCTGGGAGACTTTGCAGGGCTGTTGCAACCAAACTAGTTCGCCCTTCTCGTTAACCAGTCCACTGCGGGCACTAAAATAACCAGCACAATTTTGCCGAAGGGGGGAATATTCGCTGAATCGGTAAGTGACTTTCAAACGACTCAAGACCTGTTAGAAATAAACCAGAGCTCAGGCTTTGCTTCAGGGAGTCCGCACGTCTCAGCCAGGTAACACCCCGGGTTTTAACAGGTTTTTTACACACATTTGTAAGGGAGTATTAGGATTTTGGGGCCGTAGCAGTCCAACACGCCGAGGCCAGCAATTTATTAGATAAGATCTCTTTAAAGGACCAGGCACCGTGCAGCCAAAGGCAGCGAGGGGCTGACAGAGACCGATGCCACGCTCGGCACAGCAGCGGGGCCAGAGGACTCTCGGAAGCATACAACCGATTTCCGAGTGCAGTCCCATCACCCGTAGTGAAACCGGCCCTCCAAAATGACCTCGGAGTCCTCAACGACTTCTAGGAAAGTCCCTAGCAGGATGCAGAAGAGGAGAAAAGCATAGGGCGAGGCACTATATGCTAAAGATGGGCCCCAACTACATTTTTAATGCTTAACAGACAGCGGGCGATGTGCAACCACACTGGGCACAGAAAAAGCAGCCGATAACGCCTTCCTGTCTGCAGATTTGGTAAGGGTGGCTCCGAGGGCTGTTTTGTGACCGGATTATGTTTTGCGACCCGCCTTCAGGCAAGCGCACACTCGGGGTATTTTCCAAAACTCGATGCTACTTATTTAACAGGCTTCACAGCTTTGTCAATGGAAAAAAAACACAGCGCGTTTCACTTCGAGGGCGGCAGCGCTGAACCTCCGGTGCCAGGCACGGCAGGTCAATTTCGATACTGCCGGGTGCTTACGAAAGGCCTGGAAACGTTTTGATTTTGTTTTGGCTTTTCTGTTTCAACGACAAGTGAAAGTTCACCTTTTGACACGAAACGGACTATTATATCCCAGTGGAGAAGCTAGGTACTCGGAGCCCAGCGCTGCTTGTTCTTACTAAGAATTAGGACTCGAACATGTAGCTTCGTATTTTAAAGAACACCCGCCTGATCCAGACAACGGGCAGCTGCTCCAGCAGCTGGACTGCTATTATTCTGAACGTTGAAACAGGAGTATAACGAAGAGGAACCTCAGTTCTGCCCAAGCGCCACGGGGCGTGACATACAGCTCCCGCTTCGTGGTGATACCACCTGTCCAGAAAACCCTTAGGTAGATATTTTTAAGGGCATTTCCATTTCCAGTCAGAATCTCTTACATTACAGACTACTATCGTTAGAGACACTTTCTCCTCTTTCGCTTATACCTTTTAAGTTTTATAAGCTCAAGGAAACGTGATTTTTAAACTCAGGTTCCTGATGAAAAGCTGTGGAAGGCTCTGAATTCCCAACTCCAGGTTTTAGTAGGTGTTTTTATCTAAAAATAAATGCCACTGAAAGTACCCAGAAAGAACGGCCAGATGAAACATGCTCCACAGCAGGTACTCTTTTCTCACCTTAGCGAAGCTGAGCCACAAGTGTCACCTGTTCAGCATCATATAAAAACTTTAGGTGGAACAAAACAGGTTGAAAAAGGTTTTTTTGGCTCAAAAAAAAAAAAGCTTCAAGGAGTCAGTGTGCAAAGAAGCATTCCTTAAGTACCTTAAAAATGCTGCAATCCTGCAGTGTCTGCCGTAAGCATCTCACACTTGGCGTTGGCCAAACTAGCCAAACATTAACCTCTGTCACTGCTACTCAGTTTTAACTCTTCGGAGCCCAGGTAAATACTCATATCTATCAGGCAGAGAGAAGAAGCAGACTGGGCTGGACCAGACAAGAGTTAGTTCTAGGGAACGGCAACTTCTATTGAGGGTTACCACAACTTCTCCCTTAAAAACTACACACAAACGTTACGTTACAAAAGGAAATAACCCCAGCATATTTCCCCCAGGATTTCAACTTTTTAACGTTCTGGTGCCTGCCACCCGAGTCAGGCAGCCACAAACAGGAGACCGACCACCTTCACTAGCCTCTTGCACCTGAATACTTCCCCAAGACGAAGGGCCCTGGACAGCCCTTTCTCTGCTTCGCACGCCGGCCCCAGGAAGAGCTAACTTTCCATCCACAGCTTGGATGGAAGTCCCCCCCCCATTCCCCAAGCAGCCTGCGACTGTGAGCCCTCTGGCATGTGCACTGCCGCAGCAAAGGGGGAGGTAGTTCCGCGTGAACCTGGCAGTCAGCGGTCAGCTCTGGCAGGATCCCGGGAAGGAGCCTCTGTCCCACAGCTTCCCAGAACCGGGACTGCAAGCAACAAAGGAGAGTTTGTACAGAGCTTTTTAGCGCTCTCCGGTTGTAAGTCACTGCTTGAGCCCTTGTATCAGAAAGGCCCGGGGAGGGACTCGTTCATCTGCCCAACAGCTTCCGAAACAGCATTTAAAGTTTCACCAAGGTGATGGCTTCCTTTATTCCTCTGCTCCCTGCTCGTCTCTGGCCTGTGCAACCTCCTTGCTGTTCTATTTGATCGTGCAGTCGGAGGGGCACCACCAAATACGCGCGTAACAGGCAACACACGTGGCTTCTGTCTCTGGTGGTTTTGTTTGCAGACCAAAAATGCCAAACAAGCTGGAGAAAAAGTCTGCAACCAACGTTCAAAAGCAGGTCTGCCGCTGCCATTGATGGCCGTCCAGGAAAGCACAGAGCAGATCAGCACGTCCTCAGGGCCACAGGGCAACTGGGCAGGGGGGGGGGGGGGGAGCGGGGGAGCCGCGGCTCTCGGTGCCACGGAGGGGGGAGCCGCATGCTTTCAGTCCTGCCAGCGGGTGAGACCTACCCTCTCCCTTAAATTGGGAAGGGGAGCCCGCATCCGGTTTCAACCAGGAAACTGAAGAGCACACAATAGCCATAAACAAATGGCAAGAGGCCAGCCCGCAGCGGAAGCGTGACCTCCCAGAGAAGAGAAGGATTAGCCACACTTCCCCGCCCCTCTAATCAAAGTACTCTGAGACCTAGAAAACATAAAGGACTTTCCCAGTATCTCACCTAGGAGAAACGGAGGGATAACCCTAGAGAAAGCACTACTATACAGCGTAAAGCTATAGCGCAGGGGGATGGAAAACCCACTGCAGAGTGCTCCTACCTGGTATAACCTGATGATATGTGGGTGGCAAAGCATCTTCATGATCTGAACTTCTCTAAATATCTTCTTCAGGTTCTCTTCATCCAGCTGTGTCTTATCAATTATCTTTATGGCAACCTAGCAGGAGGGGAAACAAAAGAGAGGTTATTGACCCGATCGCATATTAGGAAAAGCATTTTTTAAAAACAAACACTGCATACAAGACCCTGCTGGGCTGTACAAAAGCAGAATACGTCGTCCCCGCCTCAGAGAGCCTGGGATCTCCGAGCAGCCTCCCAGAAGCCAGCCAGCTTGCCGTAAGCTGGGCAGGAAGAAGCTTTGTTTCCTCGCTCTCAGCACATCTTCCCTACAGAGGGTACCTCGTCAAGAGAGCAGTGTTGCAGAAGGCAGTGGGATTTTTAGGCTGTCGCCCGTTACCGCCACACAGCACCTTCACAGAGGCGCCCAATACTGTACTGAAAAGCAAGCGATTTCTGAACTCCTGGACATATTTCAAGCGAGCCCAAACATTTGTTCTGTTTGCTCAAAGGAACCGGCTTCCTAGATCTCACCACCCAGCTTCACTCTTCAGCGTCGCCGCTGTCGTGTTAACTTACCGCTGGAGGACGTGCCCAAACAGCAGCCTGAGAGCTGCAGTGCTTCGGCACAAGGGCAGCAAGACAGGTGGAGAAGTTGCCAGCTAGCCACACAGAGGGGGAACAGCTTTCAGGGACTGAAATCCAGCCGGACGCAAGCGGAGCGGACTCTGTCGCATTATCCACACAACGCCTCACCATAACAGGGCTGGAAATGGGGGGGTGGGGGGTCAGGCTTCTAACAATCGAGGTATTTATTTATCTATTTTAAACCAGAAGTGCTCTATAACGCTACACCAACGTAGCCGAAACGAGTCTAAGTGCTTCCAGTCAGCTGCTTGCCAGCCTCAAAGACTTCCTTGCTTCTCTTCCCTCCACCTTCCCCGAGCATCCTTCCCCGGCGCTGGCGGCTCCCAGCTCTTTTGGGCACGGACAGTAAAGCCATCAGACTCCAAACAGGGAGACGCTTCTGTGCTAAAAAGTACCTCCCCTCAAGCCCACCGTAAGAAAGTAATCTGTTTCATCCAACACGCACAGATAACAAGGAAAGGAATCTTTTCCGGAAGGCCTGATTTAGCAGGGGAGAAGAGGCAATTCTCTCAGCCAGTGCAACATGTTGCTGGAGCAAACAGCTGAGAGAAAAGGCTGCTCTTACCGGCAGAGGAACATTTGCACTGCTTCTTCTAAATCAGATTTCAGCCTTGAGTTAGTAAGTACCCTCCTCCCCACCAAGAAACAGCAGCGCGAGCGAGCAGCTATAGTACGCCAGCCTAGTTCCAGATTTGTGGACTGAATTAACAATCCACCGGCAAGTTTTCTCGCTTAGAGGTTATTAAGTTCCCCCCCACCAAGAAACAGCAGCGCGAGCGAGCAGCTATAGTACGCCAGCCAGATTTGTGGACTGAATTAACAATCCACCGGCAAGTTTCAAGTTTTAGAGATGGCACTCTCCCTGGGAAAAGAACCGCTTTTACAAATCTTCCGCCGGTTGCTTTGCTGAAGCGTCATTTACAAAACTTCTGTCAAGGAAGACTGCAGAATCATGCAAAGACATGGGGAAGGGCATGCAAAGCAGCACTGCGGTAAAAAACGCTGACGATGCACAACCGGAGAGATTTGACACAGGAGCCCAAAGCCCAATTACATAAATGCTTAGCTGGTAACAGACTCCGGCATTCGCTAGGGATGAGGACAAGTGTTCCGCGCACAGAGGCGTGCCATGTCCCTGGACAAAAAACCACAGTGGCACACGATCCGCAAGACACGTGCTTCTCCTCCAGCGCCCAACCCCAAGTGCAATGCTACATGATGCTCTAACAGGCATGGCGCTGTTTGGAGAACAAGAAAAAAATAAAGAAAAGGATCTTTAGGGTCTTTAAGGGAACAATCTGAAGCACATGAAAATTAAGCTTCGTATCGTATGACAAAATCCTTGCCGGGGGAATAACTGCCCTGCATGTAAGCAGAACGCAGCAGAATCCCGAAAAGGCACCAAGTACAATAAGCCGTTTCTTTCATTTGAAACCCTTAATTCAGAGTGCAGGAACGACTCCAGACTCCCAAGTCACTGAGCATGCTTCCTGCAGCAAGAACAGAAGCTGACAGGCAGCCAAGGTCTGGCACTCAGCACTAGAAGCTGCTGGCAGGAACGGGGTCAGAGCCGAGACGCAAGGTGAAACGGCAGAATCAGTCCCCACTCCGTGACGCTGCCAAGCACTAACCGGCAGTGGTTAACAGGGTGACGAGCCACCGCTGTCCTGTTCTAGGCCGGCAGCGTCCTGGGCTGCTGCTCATCCTCTGCTGAGGAGCGGATAGGCGAGAAGCGCGCCTTTCATTTAGCTAGGGCTCTGGCAGATCTGCACCGTGTAGTTTCAAGGACAACGCTCAGGAGTGGACTGGGAAAGTTGAGAGAGCCAGAGTGGGCTTGGAGAGCACTCGCTACACGCTTTTCACCAAGGATTTTCCCTGCAAGAACGAGCTTTTGTAAAGCTGAAACCAAGATACGTAAAAAACTAAGAGCAGCTTCCTCAAAGAGCGAAGCCAAGATGTCTACCGAGAGACATGAGTCATTTTCAGGCACAAATACGTAAACGAAAATCCACAGATCTGGAGTATTCCTAAGCTCCTTACTCATTTCCCAGCTCCGTATTTGCTCTAAGGAAATCTCATTTCCCAGCTTAATTATACGGCTTGAGTCGACGCTCTTGGCCAAGTTCAAGGTATGTAGAGCATTCGATTGAATATAGCTTGGTCAGTAGGGCCAGACGAAACAGAAGAACTGAATTACTCTGTTTTTCTCTCCGGTAACACGGGGCAGGCAGAACTGGGCTGCCATCTCACCCGCTTGCCTGCCCCACGCTTGTCACCTCGCTTGTCACCTCGCTACGCTGCGTGCTTTGCACGCGGTGCCCTGAAACTCCACGCCCACAAGACACACAGCACCTGAATCGGTAGCAAAGGAACACAAACGCCAGCCAGAAGATGTCTTCTGGTGAAGGATCTTATTGTGAGTTCGGCCAAACGGGTGGCCCTTGAGCAAACCTAAACCCATCCTCAAAAGCTATGAGGAGGAGAGACCTGGCATTTCTGAAGAGGTTTCTTCAGAATGTTTTCATTCCATTCGAATGCCTCCAGCAACTGATGTAATATAAAAGGTAAAAGTCTCCTGAAAAAGCCTGGGGAAACCACCTTGCGCTCCAGTTTCAGGAAATTCAGAGCTTCCTCACGAACGTGCGAGGGTGGAAGTAGGAAATCCCCTCCGCGCTCGCCGCAGCAGGGAGAGTGCAGGGAATTTCGGGGGGGGGGGGCTTGCGTTCCACCTAGGGCTTTGTGGAGGGACTCTATTCAGTTCGGTTCAGAGGACTGCTTTTTTTCCCCAGAGGGAAGGAGCAGTTTAAAGGCTTTCCAGAACGGAGCAAGTTGTTTTTCTCCACTCCTGCATTTCCCAGCTGGCTAATATTCTCCCTTGCCTTGAAAGACGATTCAGGATTTCAACAGAAAAAAGACCGGCTGAAGTCCTCTGGTCACTGCAGCCAGACCGACTTCATCTAAAACTCGGGTCGCAGGGGAGCAGCCACAATGGATTCAGCCCTGCTAACTGCGCGCTTTCCTTCCTTTGGGAAAGTCCGCCCTGCCTAAGCCTCCCGACCAGGAAAGAGCCCCTGCAACTGCACGCCCTCCTCCTCCTCCTCCTGGGTCTTGCTCCGTCCTCCAAGCTGTCGATGCAGGTCACGCGCAGAAGCTTGCAGCTTTTGGTCGCAGCTCTCCCTGCTCGCAATAACTTGCTGCTGCCATCACGAAACCGTCTCACCCCAGGAGGAAGCATCAAGTACAGGCAAACAGGTTCCTCGCTCCAACCGAAGGGAGCACTAATGTTTATGGCACCACTAGAACTAGAGCTCTGTAATACCACTTATGCAAAAGGAACAATTTTCAGGTAGTCTCGTGAAACACCAGAAAAACCCCAAACCCAAAATCAAGCGCACTCCCTCGCGCTTACCAATACCGTATAAAACAGAGAGGAGAGAGCAAGACTAAACGTCATTAAATAAAGCACAAATTTAGCTACAATTAGAAGTGGAAGAAAACCACGATCGGGTTTCTTAAACAATGAAATACTATAAAAAAGGAGTCTGAAAAATTAACTGCTCCTTTATCAGAAGTCAATGAAGCTTACAGGCAGTAGGATATATGCCAAGTCTGGAGCATACATGCTGCTACCAATTAATAAAATGTTCTCTCCATTTCTAAAGATTTCTTTTTTTTTTTTCCTTCTTGGATCCAAGCAAAATTACACTGGTAATTTGAGGAAGAAATTGTTATTTGGAAGACATGTTAAGTTGCTAAAAACAACAGCCGGTAAAGAGAGGGTAAGGTGTTCAAACTGACGCCTGCAAGTCACTGCGGGAGTCTCGCTCTTCCGAGCCAGGCGGCTTGTCCACTTTATTTCCAGATTTTTCTTCTCCTGGTGCACGGCAGCTGAACACTGCTCTGTATTTTTCTCGATTCTACAGCCGCCCTGAGTATGTGTGCATGCCAGGCGAGAGCCTTGTGCGAAGTAGTGGAAGTTTCAGCCGCAGATTAGCATGAAAGGAAAAGGGGTAGTTGAGGAACTAAAGGAGAAGTACTGAAACTCTGGAAGGCCAAAAGGGCGCAAGCAGTCATCACCGATACCAACATCACACGGAAGTCAAGAGGGACGGAAACGGCATTTCAGGCCAAAACAGCAAGTTGCTTTCACTGCACCCCAAGAGGCTCGCGGATGTGAGCTCCCCGGTGTCCCCAGCGAGCCCGGGCTGCCCCTGCTGCCCCAAGCACCGACCATTTTCTGCATCCCAGCACACGGAGCCTTCGGATTTCCCGGCTAGCAAAAACACGGGGTTCTCCTGAAGTTCTCGAAGTATAAACAGAATTCTAAGTTCCTGGTTTGCACTCAGAGATCCGATTTTAAAATCTGGTAGCCACCAGAGCTAGGAGATCACGCCAAGGGCGAGCGTCTCCTAAACGAGGCACAAGCCTTGGTACAGGAGAGACTACCGACTTGCAGGAATTAAAATTTATATAGACATCCTGTTTATCAGCTAAGCGCGGCTAATATTCATACAGACTTCCTCGAATCAATGCCGCCCTGCCAACGAGAAGGGAAATAAACTGCTGGGTGCCCAGCGGACGGGCAGGAGGAGGACGGGGGCGGCACGGAGGCAGGGAAAGGACAGCCACCGTGCCCTTAACTGCTCCAACTCCTTGGAAAGTACGTAAGAGAGGGGGAAAAAGGTAGGAGCAAACAGTCTGTTTTCAGTGGAAAGGAGCCATGAAACAGTGAACATTTCCTTTTTCCTCTGTGCAGTGAACAAAGGAAAAGGCTGAAGACCCTGTCCTGGGCTACCATCTATTGCTTCATGCCGCACATTTGCTTCGATCTAATTATAAGGATAATTAAAACTTCCTGCATGGGTATCATTCCACAAAGAAACCACCTTTTCCGTTTCGGTTCCATTGTGCCTATAGCGCCATAAGTTAAAACCAGGAAAAACCCCACTTCTTTCGGAATGCGGCCACGTGATCGGTCTCATCGGTAATCGTTATAGAAGTGTAATTATGCCAGTAAGCGTTCCCATAAGCCAGCAACCGATCTCCTCGATCTAACAAGAGCCAACAGATGGCACCGACAAATTGACTGCGTTGAAAAAAAAATCAACATGTTTATTTAGGAGAAACACATTTCCTAGAATTGTTCTGAGGAGTCCTCCTGCTCCACATTCCTCCTGGAAAACCCTCAGTAAACATTCGCTGGATCTGTTCTGCTCTAGACTAACACGTCCATGCAGCTCGGTTCCCGTGTTGCTCTGTGAGGGCACACGGCAGAGGACAGCTGAATGAAAAGCTGCCAGCAGTGCAGGTCTTTGGACTAATAAATGAATAAGCCTGGAGAAGGCCCATCTGAAGGGAAAGGCAGGCAGCTGAATTCCTTCTACATTTGCCGGTTATGTCAGCTAAGAAGCCCTCTCCTTTCCATTCACTAGAGCTACAGTCTTACTAGGCTGACAACGCGAGCCGTCAGAGGGACGGACAGAGGAGGACTTCTCTTTCCAGCTGCTCCTGCCTGCCAGAAACGCTTGGGAAGCTCGGGAACGTGGCCTGCTTGGATTAAGCAGCTGCTGGAGGGGTAAAAACCACTCCAGTAAGCAGATACCGAAGCTGCACAGGACCTTCAGGAGAACTCCAGGAGCAGAGACCAGAATTAAGACAGAGGGGGGAAAAAAAGAAAAAGGAAAAAGAAAAATCAAAAGAGAAAAACCTGACGTCAGCAGCGGATGCAAACTGCAAAGCACGGCAGTCCCAGCCCAGCGCTGACAGCACAACACACCTCAGGAAGCCTCTGGGGTACGATCATATTTGGATGTTAAATACAGCATCCTCCGTACCTTCTCTTTGCTGCAAGTGGGACGGTGAGCGTTGAGCTGCTGCAATGCACCTACCGAGGGGCTGAAGCTCGACTGTTTACTCTCTCCAGCTGACCTGCACCACACTACACGCCCCGGCGTCACCACGTATCCCATGCCGTGGACCAGGCTCCGCCGTTGCCTTTTCCCCCCACGTTAGAGCCGTCTAGTCAGAAGAGCTCTGCAGACCAGCTAAGCAAGCGAGTATATACAGAAGATGATATGCGTATTAGCTACACGTAGAGGCGGCTTAGCTGGCATATGGACACACGGCTGTGAGAAAAACAAAACCTGAACTCTAGGCTACCGTAGGCCGTGCCCCTTTTCGGGAGCTCAGTTTGATAGATGTCGCTCTACAGCACCGCCGCGTTTCCGTATGGACAGTCGGATGGCAGCGGCACATGTTTTTCAGGCAAGCTGTCATCACAAGTCTGCTCGTGTGTTTAGGGTCACTGGAAAAGTGCTCTCTCTAGATGCAAATAGGCAATTTGTACAATTTTTAGTCCTAAGAAAATGCTCGACAAAAAAGATGCACTGTAACTGACGTTCTAGATACCCAGACAATAGCTTGTTACGGATCCGGTGAGACTTCCCTTGACAAGCTCACGGGCCAAATAGAGGCATCTCCTCCTCGGAATTAACCAACCAGCAGAATCCACCTAACTGAACACGATGTAGCAGATAAGACTAGGCCATTCTGCAGCAAAATCGGTGGCTTTTGGAGGTGGCACAAAAGCAAATATTGGCAGCAACTGAAAGCAGGAAACTGTGGACCAAGACGCGTATAGAAAAGTCGCATTTGCTCAGGAAGGAAGTTATCACCTTGTCCACATCCCTCTTCAGAATCAATGCAGTGACTTGTGTCTTGCGCAAGGTGAAGAAAATACCGATGGCGTTTTGAGAAAAGTCAATACGTCCAAATCCTCTTGGCCTGCTGCAGTGTTAATACCCTGCTTGTGTGAACGCTGTACTCTGCTGTGACCTTTCCTTGTCCCCAGGGGAACAGAACTGGGATTTCAATGACAGAAGCACAAAACCCACATTCACGTCTACAGCTCAGCACACCAGCTAAACCCAGTTAAGAAAATCTCATCATTTCAGCGCCTGTACAACAGCCTACAAACGCGGTTGGAACCGTCGCAGCCAGAGGAAACTCATCTACAACACCCCCTAGGAGCCCAGCCTCTGCCCGTGCTGACAACCGAAGTGCCGACTCCCCGTTTCCCAGTCTCGTATTAACACTACACTAGCAGCTGCAGCTTCTCTTTTCAAAAAGAAACTATCAAACACATACAAGAGGTGAATGCCCCCCGCCCAGAACACACCGCTTCACAGCGTGAGCTTCGGTGTCACACGGTGACTTAATCCCGAACGCAAATTCTTTCTTTTCCTGTTCTGAAAGATGCGAGGGATGACAGGTATACTCTTGCACGTTCGGCCACAGCCGGTGAGGAATAATGTTCTGCAAGCAACCAGCAAGCTTGATCGCATTGCTAAAACCCGCTTCCAGGAACTGTATTCTCCTCCGCTTGTCACAGTTACCTTGCACCACAGGTCAGCAACGGCACGGTTCTGTAGAGCTTCTCCTAATTATTTCATCACCTGGGGTAACAGCAGGAAACAATAGATTGATTCCAAGTTACCTTCACTGGCTGCCGAACGTGCTAACGCGAAGTCACGGGCTGGTTGAACAGCATTCAGGGCACTAGGACTGCAGAGAAAGGCAAGGGAAACCTAACTGGAGACGCCAGTTAGATAAACAAACCATTCCAGGGCATGAAGAACCTCCTTCTGCGAATGGGAGCTGCTGCAAGCGCAAGTTCTTCGGCTTGCAGCAGGGACACACCACGAAGCATCACCTCAGACTGCAAACAGAAGACTTGGGAAGAGACAGCACGGAGGGACAGGCCGCAGTGCTTTGCGCGGACCTGCACCAGCCAGCTGCTGCTGGTTTGCTGCGAAGAGCATGCCTCGGTTGTACGGTACCGCTACGTAACGCTGCAAAACCTGACGGCTGCTCAGGGAGTTACCCGGGCTTCAGGCTGACCCGAAGAACTTGAGAGGACCAAACTGTGACCAAGGAGGTCGGCCATCTGCAGCTTAAGCGCAGGAATCCCTTAAGCTACACCACATATACCTCCGGTCTTCATCCTTCTTAGAGGCAAGATTTCCAGAATCTTCTCTAAGTCCTGGTCAGATGCTGAATCTCCTGGTCCCGGCCACTGCTGCCTTTTCTTCTGCAGCTACAGCAAGAGACTACGCTGGATTGAGCCGAGGACAGAGCAGGTCTTCGCAAACCAGATTGTAGCTAGCCACACCTAACCAATTCAAACAAAAGCACGGTATATTCACACAACTACTGTCTCTTCTAAATTCCACCAGGTTTACATCACAACTGACCCCTCCATCTTGTCATTTAGCACTCTGTTACAAGAGGAGAAAAACCCTCCAGCTCCACGGCTCCAGCTGACGTTTGTGCCAGTAATTTGCTTTTAGTTCAGAAGCCTTAGAAAATTACTATAATGCTTAGCAGATGCAAGTCTAAGAACTTCACAGGAGCCAGAACCATGAATTAGAGGTGGTATGGAAAATTATTTATTTATCTAAGTCAAGGGGGGGGAAAAAAAATATCAAAGCACACCCACAACTGCCAGCCTACAGTGATGGCCTGTACTGCTACACTTAAATATGTCCACATGTCCGTCCACAGATAGCAGGCACAAAAAACTGAATGCCTGGTTATGTGATTTATTTGAACTCCTTCGCATCTTGACTATAAACGCAGAATATCCAAGAACCGGTATTAAAGCTTAGCTTAAGCCTAAGGGAAAAAGGCTTCGGTAAAAGCCAGGTAAAGGCCCCTCTCCCCACCCGTGTCGGACCCCCCAGCACAGCTCTTCCTTGACTTCTTTACGTCTTGCTTCCGCCTCGGGACCTTTGATCTAACGAGAGTCTTTCGACGGCAGAGATTGAGATCTCCCAAACCAGCGCACGCTGTAATCAGTTCACAAAACTCAAGCTGCAAATCAGGCCACTATCTGGTCAAATCTAACCCGAGTTGCAGGTGTAAAACACGTCATACAGACATTTCATGGGAAAGCAGCTTTTGCTTGTAGCATTAGCAGTGGCCCTACAGTAATTACAGGGGGATCTACCCAGGCAATGCAAGTACTGTGTGGGTTTGCTGGGGTGAAAGGAATGAAAAGTCAGCAACGAACACCGCTGTGGTTCAGCCGTACGATCTGCTGACAGTCTGCAGCGCTACCTCCATGGGTTCCATGCAAATTAAAAGCAATCTTGGCACTCACTACACAAAGACTGCACTTGCTAATTAAAACCGGTTTTGGAATGAGCTTAGTTAAACAAGTGCAGAACCTTACGGAGGTACGTTTAAATTGATGTAAACCAGTTAACTCAAATGCGATGTGAAGAAGCAGATCCCGGTCACATAAGCGTGACCGTTCCATAGAGGAGGCTCAGATCCAGTCACTCTGGCCAGCAGACGTGAACGTAGCATTTCTGCTTCGGCCTGACCGCACTCTCACTTACGCTACAGCTTGGCCTCCCAGCAACCTGCACACAAGCGAAGCCAAGAGGCGAACCACGATCTGGGAGGACGCTTGCCCACCTTGGTCCCCTTTCAATACAGGTGATCCTCCACCTCGGGGCACCGCGTTCAAACTGTTTTCTTAATCCCTCTCCACCCATAAAGCAATTAAGCAGCTGAACTTTTGTCCAAAAGCACAGAATCAGCAAGGTCGGGCCACGTCTGCGCAACGCTGGCCATCAGGACCCGGCACCGACCTCATTTTAAATCAAGGAGAATGGAAGAAAGGTCTGGGAAAACGAGATGACAGCACAGGATGTTCTTGCCTTTATCTGCCGTATTTCCCACACACGTAGAGCGGTGCACGGCACGTAGGAGGGGAAGCACAAAGCAGCTCGCGTGTGCTCCGCTCCGCACCTTGGCAGCGATGGAAAGAGCTGAGCATCTCAGGGGGAGAGGGAGAGGAGGGGGAGAGCCGCGAGGACGTCACGGGGCAGGATCCTGCGGGAGGCCGGGTTGCCTGGAGACGGAGCCGGCAAGAAGAGGAGGAAAAGCCATTGCCGGGAAGAAAGTCGAAACGCCTTTCACAAGCAGGGTTCAATCCCATGCCCCGGCACACGGTCACCGAGGGGAGTTTAATCAGAAAGGACATCGTCATCTAACGCGGCCGCGGTTGTTCCAGGTTTCTTCCGGAAACTGCATTTGTGACTCTGCCCAAGCGTTTCACGTTGTCAGTTGTCGTTAATGTAAAGTTTCTGGCAAACTCAAATGCACATTAGCTTCCCCCACCCCCCATATTTCACACCTTCTAACAACCTAAAAAAATCCTGGTGCTGCATCACAGCTCAGCGCACAGCAGAGTCCCCCGGACCGCTACAAAATGCCTGACAGTAACCAGGTGAGACCAGAAAGATGTCAGTGAACCTCAGAGGGCATTTATGCTCTGGGTTTACCATAGTTCTTTTGTTTGCAAAGACGGGAGAGGGGAGGAGACTGCAGTGAATTCATTTACAGTACCAGTCTGACACGTGTGCCAGACACCCCCAGTGACATCCAACATAACGCAGCGGGCCGTAACAATATCGGGAAAATTAGACCACTTCTGAGAAAAGCTTGCTGTCATTAAGCGCTAGGATCTCCCCGACTTGCAGGAATTACACCCAGAACGATGCCGACTGGCACGGAGTTGAAGACGCGACTTCCGCACTTCCACTCAATGCTGGTACAATCTTTTTTCAAACGCGGAGTTGTTTAATTTGTCCCTACCTCACAATCTCTCTGAAAAGCCCCATGAAGGAATAAGAAGATAAAAGCCATATGGAGAAGTGCGTTGGACCGTCTGCGACTAAAGCCATCGACTTTTTCTTTCGGACACTTCCACACGTCAACGCCTTTCGTGGTTACTTCTTCCACCGGCTCCGCTCCCACCCCTCTGCCAGCCACCCCCAGCGGCAGACGAGGGGGGAGCACAGCGCCCAGCCCAGCGGCACAGCCAGCTGGTCAGCTTCAAGGTTGCGCTGCGGCCTAAGCATTCAATAAAAACAAGGTTCAGTTTACCAACACCTTCAATACCCATTTGTCAATATTACGACAGGAGATGTTAGTTGTACGTCCTGACTGACCACCATTCGGACACTGGACTCCGACCATCTCTTGAGATTGCCATTTTAAGATTTGCAGCGGCTGTCGAAGAGCCAGT
>NW_008794084.1:1235742-1258116 GCF_000699145.1 Aptenodytes forsteri
AGCGGCTGTCAAAGAGCCAGTGCCGCTAAAACTAAAAAGCCCATCAGTGTCCAACCAGCGAAGCTTTGTTAACACGTATCACGCCGAAGCAAGAGCATCTCGCAGAAGCCCAAGGCAAACTCTTAGGTTGCAACTGATTTATCGTCGCTTTGCCCAGAAGCAAGCGATGGCTGAAGCAGCGAGCGCACCAGCTAAGATATCCAGCTCATTTCAGCGGCCAGAGCCAAGACCTGCTTGCAAGATCACCTGTACTCCAACGAGCCTGTTTCTTACGTCACTAACGCTCTTGCCTGCAGCCAGCAGAGCTGGAGGAAATCATACGAGACTGTTACTCACTGGCGCTGCCTTAGAGCAACACCAGACTCTTGGACCGAGTTGCTTAGCAGCAGAGTTTTGGAAATGTAGTCGCACGCAGGAAGAAATCTGTCACAGCAGGCTACGCATCAAGAATGCTGCACGGCAGCGGCCACGGGTCCGCCTGCTGCGAAACTAAGCTGTGCTTGCTGCAACGCAGAGACCTCGTTTGAGAGCAGATGAGGAATGAGACACATAGTCTACCTTCCAGGATTTTAGGGAAAGACTCCTCTCAAATATCAGTAGGAAGTCTTCACAAAACTGCTACAGGATATCAGAGCAAGCAGGTTTTAAGCGTTATTGAAAGTTCCCCTGGATTGTCCCTTTCCTCTAATTCAGTCACGACCTAAAAATGCAAGTGACAGGGAAAAATAGTACGTTTCAGGTGCACGGCTTAAAATTAGACTCAGGTTTGAATGCAAGTGGATTGAGTTATTAAAAAGCAAAAGCTCAGCAGTAAAGAAAGTTAGTAGATGGCGTGCGACGTTAAGAAACATGACGTACTTTTGGTTTTGAGTATTTTTAAGCAACACTTCAAAATGCAAAGATCGCTGCTCGGATAAAGAGGTCTCCAATGCGAAGAGGGAATACCTTCACCCGGCTCATGTCAGAAACACGTACCGAGCAGCCGGCACTGGTGCACAGCAACAGGTCTCTCAACAAGTAAAGAGTAGCTGGCTATTTTTCAACAAGAGCAACGCGCACGCAGCAAGAGCAGCTATGGTTTGGCTCATCCGTCTTCCATAAAACACGAGGAGTCCTATCGTCAGTGCAATCCGTAAGCTGCAATCAGGAAGAATAACCGGGATTGTACCAGGATGTGCAGCAGAGCCACAGGGAGCCTTTGCACCGGCTTTCGGTTTATTTCCTGAGGCTCCTCAAGGGTTAAAGCAGAGGACTTCTGGAAGATATTAAGCACTGATGTCTTGGCTTCCCTTCTGCAAACAGCAACAACCTCCGGAGGAATCTGTCATCCCATATAACAAACCCTTTCACTCAACCTCAGCGGCCCGTTCCCTTTGCCTTGCCGCAGCCTAAGCAGCAGTGGCTCCGTGCTGAGCTATTACACCGAATTATGCCCGCATTCCAGGGAGGAGGCCAGGTTCTGCAGCAACGCCAGCATACACGGCATTTTTAATACGGAGTTACATTACGTGCAGTTATATTCAGAAGCATAATAGCTCCCGGTTGAAAAAAGAAGGCTGTAAGAACATTAAATATCACACTGGGACCACAACAGTATCGGAGAAAATCTAAAGCGACAGATAAGACGGAACAAATCACTATTCCACTTCATATGCCATCAAGTCCATTTGGCAATATGGCATTCCGGGCTCCGAGATACAAACTTGCACAGAAATCTTCCTAAGCCTGGAAGCGTTAGGTCTTTTCTATACCGAAGCGAGTCTGCTTGGATATTCAAAATAAACCAAAAGCAATAGCTAATGCTACAACACACACTTGCAGAAAAGGGAGTTACCCTGTGATACTGCTACTGCTCCATGACTGCTGAACAGCAAAACCTTGTACTCGGGGTACCCCCCACCGAATCACGAGCGCTTCTCAGAAGGTCCACGGCTGGCTCTGCTCCCCCCGATGCCAGCGAGAAGGCCGAATGCTCGACACTGAGGAACCGGTACCTAGCAATTCTCAACTTTTCCCACCAATACCTGCATGTCATCGTTCATAAAGGCCGCTAAATAACCAGAAAGACAATGAAATCAGAGCTACGAAAAGCTATGGAAAAAACCTCATCTGGTAGGCGACGTCCCGAGGCAGCCGTTAACTATCAGGACGTCAAGGCTTTGCATACGATCCACAGAAGTTAAAGATTTCAGATGCGTAAGATGTTCACGTGCGCATCGACAGTCTGCTGCTAGCAGGGACTGTGCCTGCCATGCAGCCGCGGCCGGGGAGCGCGCCGGCCCTGCAGCCTGGCTGCACGGGGCAGGACCGCCCAGCTGCAGAGCGTGCCGACACCAAGCGCATCCTTTGTTGCTCTCACGGGGTACGGGTAGGGCGAAAGGGACTTCCCGAGGGCCAGCTTGTTCCCCATTCGGTTTCTGTAAGTAAACTAACACCGCTCCCTCACCCAGTACATTTAGGATCACAATTAGAAGGCGATAGCATCGCACTTCTTTCTGCTGTTATTTTTAAAGGCGCCAAATGCATTAATGCTATGGAGTATACCGAGCGGGAAGGGACCAAGATTTTGACAGGAAAGCGAAGGGTAAAGCAAAATGCCAGATCTAGGTGGTGTATTCAGAAATTCTCAGGCACCGCGTTTCCAGCGACAGCCTTTATACGCACTTGCCATGATTAGATGGCAGTTTCTATGGGAACAAATAAGCAGTGGCCCCGTCGCAAGATGTCTTGTAAACGGCATTTTCTTACGGCTTAGCATGAAACGCACCATCCACTCGGTACATCTAGAGATGTAGGCTCCCAGGCTCCTCAGCGCGATCGCATTTTAGATGCCGAGGGCAGCGTCCGCGTGCACTTATGATGAATATCCACTGCTTTGCAAGACTGTACTAGCCATCGGGATTAATGTATTCTCAGCGGCAGCCAACCCATTCGACATCTGCTTTAATTTGGGCAACTTCTCCTGCCCGTATAAATGTTCCTTCTGGGAGCAGTCCTTCTCTTTGCGAAAAACGCAGGCAGCAGCGGAGTGCTAGTGCCAGAACCGAACTAGCGCAGACCAGCCGAGAGAAGGTGCCCGCCTCGGGGAAAGGTACAGCGATTTGAAGATGGAAAGCAGCGTGAAGGCTAAGCATTCCTTACCTTCTGTGCCAGGTATCAGATCTTGGTTTTTCTCCGGACCACTCCTCCTCTTCCCCCCAAAAAACATCCCCAAACATCTACAGGCTGAACTTGAACAACTGGTGAAGCATCTGAGCCAATTAAAGCCCGAACTACAGAAAGATTTCTCCTGTCGCGGCGTAGCCTAGCAAAAGATTTCTCCGGATCAGGTTATCAGCTTGTGAGGCAGAATTGTAACAGATACGCCAGCAGTACTTTCAGTACAACGCCAGCGCTGTCGTTACGCTCAAAAGAGTCCAGTATTTGCGTTGCACGTACGGCGCCAGTACATACGGTATCAAATAAAGAACGCGGGTTTCAAATCTGCAGGCGGTGCCAGATCTGCACACCTCCAGAGGGCAGACCCAGGCAACGGCAAGCATTGGCTCGTGCGAAGCGAGCCTGCGAATCGGGCCCAGAGCCAGCAGCGAGGGGTGGACAACCACAGCACCTCTGCTGCGGATTCACTTCCTAGTCAGTTCAACTACTGCTGCTCGGAACAGTTCTTGAAAGGCTGTAGTTTACCTCTCAGAGACGTCTCCACCAATAATACGTTTCCTATGTGCCTGCAAAACCTAGTAACTTTAGTCTTCATTTGGCTCGAAAAAGAATAGAAACGATCAAACCAACGCGACACAAATTTTTAGCCCTAAAATGTCAGGATTTTCATTGCAGTCGCAAGAATGCAGAAGAAAGCAATTTTCTTCTCAAAACCATTGTCTCTACTTACTACCTCCACTCCTTCGGTTACTTAAAAATCCCTCACTTAGCTGATTTAGGGAGGGTTAATGTTATTGTCAGGAAGATCTGTTCCACGCTCCCCTGGGCCTGAAAACAACCGTGGCTGCCTCCATCCCCCTGATTACACAAAAGAACATTTTCAGACTCGGCAAAGGTTCCAGAGTATCACCACCCCTCACTCCAAAACTGTTATGAAATGAAGTGGAAATTTTTAGGAAGAGAAGCCAAAAGTGAAACTGTAAGGAATGTAGCCTTCAACACATTAACCCTCGACAACCGAGGGGAAAAAAAAAAAGAATCCAAGCACCGGATAGCCACTTCCTCGCCCTAATCTTGCACGCGCTTCGCAGTAGAAGCAAACCAAATCGTGCCAGCGTTAGTACCACAAATTCCAGGAAAGCCGCCTCCCCCATGCCCCCACCCCATCTATTTCTCATTATTTGCACTGACTCAGAAAGACATTTACTAGATATAGTAAAAGTAGCGACCTTAAAACCTCAATTCGGTCACAGCAGCTTCTCTGCCGGAAAGAGAGCGGGCAGCACGGCGGTAGAGCTGTCCATAAACCAGCACACCCGGGGAACCGCCCGGCTGGGATCTCCCTCCGCCGTCACCATCTGTCACCCTGCCCTGCAAGGGACCTTCTCGGGGACGCTGCCGAAAACGAGAGCCTCTAAGGGCACAACAGGAACAGCAAAGTCAAAGCTCAACCTGTCTAACGTTTGCAACCTATTGGTCTTGCCCGGACTCCTCCAAACCCCCTGTTAGGCGGGAGAACCACGGGCTGCCTCCACCCCTCTGCTTTCAGCAGAGTTTGCAAAAGCACAAAGGAAGACGCGTGGTTGGCAACTTACGTTCGATCATAAAATCTGGCTTAAAATAAACCAGCATTCTGCAGTGGAAGATTAGGGGGATTGCCTAAGTAAAGTCAGAGATTTCCTCAACTCTTAACAAGGGAGAAGCTCGCAGCTTGCTGAGGACAAAAACACCCCGTGCAGTTACTTCCACTGATAGTCACCAGTGACGTCAGAACACAGCACCTGCCTCTTGTAGCTTTAGGAAGTTGCTTCTCCCCCAAAATACCACAAACAAAAAGGTCAGCTTAAAATTTAAATTGGCTTCAGTATCAAAGCAAGCTTGACAGAAGACCCTTCCACAGCAGTAACTGCACGGACCAACTTTTTAAAGAATCACCTTTCACTTCGGTACAGAACTGAATTACAACACTAGAGAAGCCTACGAGCCACTTCCAACAATAGTATCTGATTTCCCTTATCAGCAGAAATGACTTAAACCCACAGATAACACGCTCAGGAGTGGAAAACCTACTTCAAAGCCAAAACACGACGCAGCAACGGCCTCTCAGGGAAGCACGGTCCGAGCAAAACGGCACCCAGACGGACAACTGCTGTGCAACAAGAAAAGACTGCCGAAGCCACCCGGGGGGAACTGGCTCACACGTGGGTCGGTGTGCCTCCACCTGTGCCAGATGTTGATTGCTACTTCACCGCGGAGGAAAGAGCCTTGGAGACGAAGGGCACCGCTGCAAACCTCCCGTCCTCCAGGACCCCGCAAGTCCTACAACACACAGTACCTCTTCGCACCGCTCACGCGGCAAGGGAGAGCCCTTGAGGTGGATGTCTTCCCCCTCTGAAGGTGTATATGCTGAGGAGTCCTCCCGACGGCTCAACAAGCCGAGGAGGTAAGCGTTGGGCTGCAAAGAGGAAAGAGCCCTGATCAAGGGTTATCGTAAGGGACAGAGCGGAGGTGTTATTTCCAGCTTTGCTGCCAAAGCAGGGACATCATCATCAGCCGTACTCTTGTGAGAGAGAACCAAACCGTCACGGCAGCCGGGAAGTCAGATCTCGTGTTCGCCGCTCACCTTTCTGCGCAGGCTGGAGCGTAACACAGCTCCGCAGAGGAGTTAATTCAGGTGAGGACAGGAGGGTTCCAGAGCTTCACGCTAAACACCCAAGCGACCCACCGCTTTCCAACTATCACCCACGGCCATTAGCCGCAGGTTGGCGACAGTGTGTGGCGAAGGGCCAAAAAAAAAAAAAAAAAAAAAAAAAAAAAAAAAAAAAAAAAAAAAAAATCACAAGCAGCTCACAAGCAGCAATGGATGTCACGGTCTTATCACTGCCGCTCCACCTACGCCAATCAAACACGTTACTCTATTCCGACAAGCTAGCGGCTTCGGCCGGCAAAGCGGGAGATGGGCAGCAACCGAGGGCTCAGGTGTCCGGAGAGTTCTGAGGGGGGGTTCTGCCCTCAGCACCAACGCGGTCCTCACACGCGTGACAAATAACCATCGCTGCACCCCAGCTCCAAAACTTAAAGCGAGGGACAATGGAGTATTTTTGGAGCACGGAGACACTGCTATTTTGAAAGCAGACTTCAGCGCTGTAGTACCGAAATTCTAATTGTGGCTGCTGCTTTGCTTTGCCACCGTAAATCCTGTTCCGAGGGAGTAAGACAGCAGCCAATACATGAGCGTAGGCATCGCACAACTGGGCTTCTACAAGCACTTGGTGCGAAGAATAATGTTCTTAAAAGATTTAATTTCTAGGGAATGTTTAAATACTGAAGAGTAAACACTGAGTCAGAGACATGCACTAAATACAGGTAAATGCAGCAGGGGCACGTGGAAGCAAAGCCGCAGCCTGGAATTCACTCAATGCCTCTCCTTGTACATGTGAAATTCAGGGCCCGACAGAGGACAAAGCCTCTTTTATACGTGCAGAAACTGCAAGAAAACAAAACCCAAACAAATAAAGCCACCCTACAGATCCGTTTGGGGGTCTTAAAACAAGTCTGCAATACACGACTTCGCGTGTCCGAATTGTCAGTATTTGAGCTTTTTCTTACGTATAAAGCTCAGTGGTCAGACCAGCAAGTACTTCCAACTCAAGGAACCATCGAGCAGAAGAGCAGTACGGAAGAAAAGGTGGGTCGACGATCATTGCAAACGTCTAGGAAGCCACCATGCGTTTTTGGGGAGGTGACTCTGCACAGTCAGCATTGCTCCCTTCCACGCGTCAAGTTTAACAATCTAAATATACGGCGGGTTTCCCATTTCACTGTATTTCCTATTTCTTACAGCAAACAGGTCAGTAGTAATTGCACCAGGAAGCTGATTTTGCTTTCAGCAGACCGAAAATACTTACTTTCCCGAGAACAGACTGATGCAGCTATTGAATTACTTTTCTTATCCCGCATCTCACAGTACAGCAAGATGTACGCAAAAGAACTACCTATTAAGGTAACTCTTCAGTTCAAAGAGCCACAAAACACAGAGGCGCGTGTATTTTCTACAAAGTCTTGCTGGCCACACGCCCCACAGAGAATAGGCATCTTCTGTTACCAAACCCCCCTTCCTGAAGTGCACCACCAGGAAATAAAGCTCTGTTTGACGGTATCCAGCGCTAACCAGAAGCGCCAAGCTTCCCTCTGCAGAACACAGCCTAGCACGTAATGGCATTTGTTAACACCCTTGCACAGCTAAACTACTATTTCAAAACAAACTCAACAAGCCATGACAAAAGCGGAAGGCACAGCTGGAAGCTCGCACGATCTCTGCAACTTCAGAAACACAGACGAAGCGGGTTAGTTCCGCACATCCACCCAGACAGGGCTTTCCCTCCCGACCCGCAGGCTGGCTACCTCGGGCTGCCCAGAGGCGCAATGCCTCCTGGCCTCTGCCCTCGCTTCATAGCCAAACAAAGTTCGAGCCACTCTTGGCCAAGGGATTTTTGCCTCCTCAGAAGGGGGAAGGGGACCACAGAAGGTTCTCTGCAAACTTGGCAGACCATGTGGGAACCGATACAGCCAGGGTGGGCAAGCTGGAGCCAGGAGAACAGTTTTGGCTCCTAAACTAGAAGCCTGAAAAATTGGAAGTGGCACTCCATTTGTTTAAATTACCTTCTGAAACCATGCTCCATATGTGGGAATAAACAGTCACTCTGGTAGCCCTAAACACAACCAGGAGTAAATTGTTCCAAGATGCACATCTGCATTTACCAAAGATTACACAGATAGGCTGCCAAGTCAGGGTTTGATTTTCCTTGCAAGGCTTTGCTTTTTTTTTTTTTTTTTTTTTAAAAGAACTCTTAACTGGAAATGGCAGCACAGAAAGGTACTATATATGGAACAGGAACAGATCACCGTCACCCCTGCCTCGTTCAAATAAAGGTCTCGGTCTGTCCTGCTGCCTTCTGCAAGCAAGGACCACCGAACAGAGCACGCCCTGCTTGTCCCTCTCACAATGTACTTACATAGCCCATGTCACCCCGGAATCCAGGAGAAAAATAAAATCTCTCCCTCACCAGCCTGCAGAAAGAGCGGTTTCAGGAATTCGGCTTCCCATTTTGCGCATCATGCCCACATCGGCATTATTCTGAGGGCAGGAGAAAAAAGCTTTTGCATTTAATCTGTGAAGCGGCAGAGCCTCTGTAGCCCTCATACGCACCAGCTCCCGGGAAAGCCGGCTAACCTTTCCACGGTCATTTTCAGTGCTGCAGTGGAAGAGAGGTACCGAAGTCCCGGCCACAGCCAGGAAGGCAGATGACGCCAAGTAGGTAAAGCCTGTCTCAGGGGTAATTTCAAAAAACGCAGCACACTGAGGGAAGTGAGGCCTTGGTCTGAGGTAGTGCAGCTACTCCTACGTTTTGGGCTGGACTTCACCTGATAAAGAACTAACGCAGAAAGCAGATCAGAGATCAGCTCCCGTTGATCCGTTTTAGAAGCGCAGCAACTGTTGATGCTAAGCGCACCAGAGGGGCTTTTGGGCATACGAATTCTCTTCTGCACACGACGCTGTCGACTGAGGCTGGAGGTCAGCTACGTGGATTCTGGGACAGTGACGGGATGGGGTAAAAGTACTCCCAACAGCAAGGAGCGGTTATCTTATTTTGCACACATACTGGGGATCCAGAAAGGACAAATGCTCAGCATCGCACCCAAAAACTCTGGTGTGAGCAATGTAAACTGCAGGACAAACGTCTCCCACAGCTGGGAATGTTACGGAAGGTTTGGGCAAGCCTACGTGGCTACGGCTCAGCCAGCTATCTTCCAGGGAAGAAAACTTTTCCTACGTGGGCCAGTTCTACCCAAGTTCTTTATTCATCACTGTGCTGCTTAGAAAGCTTTTTTTTCATACTCCTGCACATCCGTGAAACACAACAAAAGTAAAGAGTGCAGATGCAAGCTTCGAAGTGATTCTTGCTTATCGTAAGGACTACCGGAGTCCCGGCGTGAGGGCAAGATCTCCATTCTGGAGCGAGCCCGCTCCATCCTTACCAGAAACAATGCCAGCATACCGGCAGGTTCTTTACGCGCTACCTAGCCCTTGAGCTCTAACGCTTTAAGGTACTCGTCCCCTTTGCGCTGTACAGTCAGAGAGGATTTTCGTGAGGAGCTCATACTGTATGGATATCAAATGACACGTCCAGTAAAACAAGCTGCTTGCCTTCTAAACCTGGAATATCACAAGACCACTACATAAATGTCAAGAACAGCAGCGCCCGCCGAACAGCCGCAAGCTCACTTGTTGCTTGCTGGCTAACATTAGGACACGATCACCAAACAACTGCATTTGCAGCAAAGCATGCACAGCATCCCGCTTATTTAAGACGAAGCACCACTCAGTTGCTCAGGTAACCTAAACACAGTATATGCCATAAGGCCTGCAAATGATTAAGCACAGACCGCCAGCGCTACCTGGTCTGAGCAGCAAATCGGGATCATTGCGAGGCGTCTCTTTCTGAAAAGAATTTCTGAAACTCTCTTTTTCCAGCGCTCTAACCGACTTGGAAAGCTTTAGCTCAATCACAAAAAAACGTGAGCAAATACCGGGTCTGGTTTTAAGAAACTTTTGACTTCACACAATTAGAGTGAGATCTGTTTTTATTTACAAGGCCATATTCTATAGCTAAGCAACGTTCTTCTGCATCGAGTCTCTTAGTTTTGTAATTCTGCTTATTTGGCGCTATGCACATCGGTCCAAACGCATCACTGTTTCTGAAGTGCATGATCAGACAAGGTAGGAAGTCGATTTAACAAGCCATTTACCAGTATCGGGCAAGATCTTTATGGCAGCCGTACAGGAAAGCGTGGAAGAAGTGTAGCAATCCAAACACGGTGTCTTGCTTGTTCACACTCGGTATCACAACATTTCACCCAAATGTTGACTAACTTGGCCTTCGGTAGCTAATTTACAAGTTAACTGCGTTCTTCTGCTCTTCAGCATTTTTCACCTAGCATGCACTAAAAGTCCGAGATGCCTGAAACAGCTGTAACACCAGAGAAAACAGCGATATTAAAGAAAAAAACCAAAACCCCAAAACCCCAGAAATCGAGAGCTGCGTGAAGCTTCCATAATACAAAGTCTTTCCAGGCGGCTGCAGAGTCGCACATAAGTGCTATGTAGCTCTCTGCTGAGCACATGCTGAACCAATTACACAGGAGCCTCACAAGACCCACACAACCTCAGGAGCTATCACATTATAGATCCTTATGTAAGGCACAATGACGTAAATACAGTCTCCCTTGACACACGGAGGGTGCGAGATGAGCGAGCCTGCAGGAATTTCAGATCGCATTTCCGATCTGCCTTAATTCATTCATTTGTAGCATTTGTGATGACCTTGCTCTCCAGGGACACATATTACCAGGAGCAGATAAATGAGATTTCTATTAACTTAAAATATAGCAGCAAGAAAATAAAGGCACTGTCTCGCAAGGCTGATTATTTTTTCTCTCTTTAAATGCAGATGAAAAAAAAAACCTATTTACTGACTCCAAGACTGGTAACACTAACACTCATCGCTGCCCTCAATGTTAGAAACCAGATAACCCAGAAGGTTTGCATTTCAGCTGCAGTATCTCTTCTTGCTAAGAGAGAAAACGCCATGAGAAAAATTCAGGCTAGTGAGGAAGCCTCCAAGGCGACACACTATTCCTTCCCTCCCCGCCCCCAGTCCTCCCCCTCTGCCCCCTACCTCCACAAAGCCCAACAAATTTATTTCCATGCAGACTAGTTAATCTCCTGTCCTCTAGGCGCGTCCAAGTAAATTTAAAACCACGCATCAAAATCCTAACCAGCTAAGATCAAAAGGTAGTGCTAAAGTAGACCTTGGGCTTATTTCAGTTCAACCCCAGCACCGTTCAGCCCAGCAGCAGGATGCAGGAAGATGTCAGGCACTGGAAGAAAGAGGAGAACGCCCTGTGCGCCTACGTATTACTTTTTACCTTGCTCCAGAGTACGCGACGGGAAGACACAGGCCAGGAAGCTGGCCTGCTCTCAGCAGCCTCGTTCGTGCACGCCTGCATCAGACACGCAGAGTCTTGTTTCTGCCCAGGCCAAGCGTGCGTGAGGGGGTGCTGCTCCTGCAACCGCAGCATGTGCCATCGTCTCTCCAGGAAAATCTCTTTCAACACAGGCGTTTTTCCTGAGCGCCTGCCTCGTGGATGGAAGAGCGTGCAAAGCTTAAAGGTATTTCAAACCGTGATATTCAGCAGAAGCAGAACTTCCCCTCAAAGGCCTAAGGTTCAGAAACGTCAGTTTCAAGGGGTTACTCGCACTCTTAAAAGGGCTAAGAGTACAAACAGTGACATCTACTTGCCTTACCTAAAGTCACTCCATCTCCACCGAGGCCAATGGGACTCGGGAGCAGCCGTGAAAAACCCAAGAAACCTTTTCCCAAGCAAAGCTACCCGACCCTACTGGTACCGAATCGCAGCGCAGCCAGGCAGCGCGCAGCTAGCCACCCGCTTAGAGAGCTTCTAGTTCAGCGCACGTAAGCCAGGCCCGTCAGCATAAGCTAACCACCGTCAAACCAGCCAGCAAGAACACCTATGCTGCTGTCCCGCACGAAAGGCGCCTTACAGCGATTCCTGCGAGCGGGCAGAAAGCCCCAGACTTCCCCCTGTGACCGGCGAGGAGAAAGCCAAGCCTCACAGAATCGCACCCCTGCCTGTTTGCCGGTTACAGTTTTGCTAGATTTGGGGTAGTGAAGAGAGGAAAGAGCAGAGCGGAGCTGGCACAGCCACAGAGATGTGTGTAGTGCAGGAGAACTTTCTGTCTGTCTCTCCAGAAGCGAGCTTCAGTCGCATCAGCTGGACTTTCTATGATTCAGGTACAAAAGGAAAATGAGTTTCTATTCTAGCACGTACCAAAAATTCCTTCAACGCAACAGCTGCCTCAGGGAAAACAAGAACTTTTCCCTGGTTATGGAATGTGGTAGAGTCTTAGAGAATAAATAACAGTGACATCCGAGATAACTCTAATGGGCTAGGGCCAGTACATGCACCTTCTAAAGAAGCCACGGGCCTGCTAGGGAGTAAGTCGCTCCCATCAGCAAGGCTCTACGAAAACATGTTTCTTACAAGCTACAGCTTCCACTCGTTACGCGTCACATTCCTCTTCTCACACCCAGACGCAACCGTCGGGCTCGGAGGTCAAACTATAAAACCTGACTGGAAAGTAATTAGCTGCACCATCATATCACACAAATGGCCTGTGCATCCCGGGGAGATGCAAAAGACAGACCTATCGTTCCAGCAGGATTAACAACTTAATTTGAAATCAACATTAAGAGGAGTTACAGTTTAAATAACACAGTTTCACATCCTAACGCAGGCGAATATAGCTTTGGGGCCAGTTGTCGTCAGGAGCGACGTAGCCAAGGAGTGTTCAACTGCAACAGCCACGGCAGTGACTGGAGCCAGGGGAGATAACGGCGTTAAATGTCATCAGAAGAGCAGAACACGAGCCGTGCTCGCCACTGCACACACAACACCCGCTACAGGCCGGGAAGTTCAAAACTACCGACGGGCACAGACTATTTAAACACTGCCAAGCTGAAATCATTTTCCAGCTTACTGTTCGGGAGCAACTAGTCCACGGACCACAGCTTGCCAGTGCACAGATCGTGACGGCAAGAGGCAACGGGTGCACGTAAAAACAACTGCAAACCAGACGGTGAGCTAGCACCGTGCTCCACAAGTAGGAAGACGCAGCTGCTAACAAGCAAGACAGGCAGGCAACTCTAAGGAGGTGTGGTGCACATCGAGTGGAGTTTTACAGCCACCAAGAAGAAACCCCACATTGGCAAGTCTTGAGGAACAGCCTGGAATTATCTTCCAGCAAACCTTCCAGGATACAATAATCTCTCACGATCATACCGCTGCAACACGGGCTCTGGCAGCTGTGAGACTGAGCTGTGCCTGCTAGGACGGAACATGCCTCATTTCTGGGTGGTGTGTTTTGCAAGCTGCGACATTGTCCAAAGAACAGCTATCGAGGGACAAAACCAAGCTGCAGTAATGGTACTCGATCACAAATTCGCACGAGCAGTTACACAGAGTCTCCAGCGCAGTCCCGCAGCTAAACGCGAAACCGGCCTGTGTGCTCAGCCCACGGAAACCCAAGCAGAGAGCTGACAGAATAGCTGTCGAAGCAAAACGAACGGCGCCACAGCACCTCATAAGACGAGCATCAAACGTCACAGCTTCTACTCAGCCTCTCCGGCCATGCTCTCCTCTCCTCCCTCCATCACGTTCACCTCACTGCACTCGAGAACTCTTGCTTTCATCCGCCCAAGGGGAAGCTGGCTAGCTGAGGGTAAACAGTTCTGCTTAGTCCCTCTGGGGAAAAAAGAAAAAAAAGCTTTCCAAAGTCACTGAAATGGAATGTGAGGGAGCCAAGTGCACTTCGTAGGGGGAGAAAAAGGACAGCCTTACACTCCAACCTGTTTGCACGCAGCACTCAGCTGTGGAAAACACAGAGCGTTCAACACCGCATCTGGGCTTGCGCTTTAGATCCCTTTTGCTCTGGGGGTCTGAAGAGATATTTTGGTTCACAGAAAAGTTATGTTAATCAAATGAATCATTGGATAGGAATGTACAGTCATCCCAATGCAATGGAAAATCTAGAGATTAAAATGTTCAATCTACGCATCCAGCATAAAAGGTTAGAGTAACACTTCTTTAAAAAGCATTACTCATCCCCGCTTCAGCTGTACATCACTGCAGAGGTGTGGAGAAAGGAGGACGAACAGCATCAATAACTTATCAGCTGCGGCACAAAACAACCAGGTAGGAGTCATCAAAAGCATACAGCGAGACCTAAACCACCTCAAACGCAAAACGTCTTTATGCAGTAGGGCCACCTCCTAGTCACTGGATCTTGAAGCGGAGGTGATATTTGAGGCAGGTTTTCAGCTCTATCCCACTCTTACTGTATCCGAAGACACGTATATCACCGGTGGTAGACTCGCACACTTCTGCAAGCATTACAAGAAATTCCCTGTCTCAAAGAGCTGACAGAGGGTTTGCTGACGTGCTGTAGCTATTTACCTAAGGAGACAAAAAGAAAACAGCTCAAGTCTTGGTTGCAAATAGCATGAGCTCTGCGTTACACGCATGCTTTCCTAGGCTTCTAAAGCTACAGTCAAGAAGCGCAGATACGCTGTTACCGACCAGAGTTTTTGCAGCGGCTGTCTAAGGAAATTAATTTACAAAGATCAAGCACCACAGCGATCCTACGTATGGCCCATTCTTTACTCGGGGTTCCATAACGAGTTTGAGTTACCCATTCCAACCTGATTTTACGATCCCATCACATTTTATGACCTAAAACGTAACAGCACACAAGCAGACCACCTCCTTACGTAGACCCAGCTCTCTGCACTGCCATTCTGCAGGGAGTCTGGAAGACAGGCAGCAAGTTCACCCCAACGGGAGGTAAGCTGGAATCTCTCCCACGCCACACGTCCTCCTAAAACCCCTCCTCAATTGCATTCAGGTCTGTCGAGAAGCAATGCAACGAAGAGAGCATATGGATAGATCCAAAGATATTCCGATTCATTACTGAATGCCAGCAGACATATTGCTGTAATTAGCCTCTAGCTCAGTCGCAGAATTTGTTTCGGAAAAGTCTCTTGAGCCAACAGATCTGGTTATATAAAGCTCAGACCCTTCCCCTTTCGCATGAGCCGATAGTCTTCTCGATGGGTGACTGGTGTTCGCTAGTAAAACAGTCATCCCTCCGCAGACGAAGATGATGCATCTAATCAAAACAACTTCCCAGTCCAACAGTCTGCTGGTGGCCTAGCCAAAGCTGGCGCTGCCAGCTAATGCCCAATTATAGAATATCTGCCAAAGATCAGAGTCCCCATCAGAAGAGGTCCTGCTGTGAAGAGCAAGGACCAACCAGCCTGGCGAGCAGCCAGCACCAGGGACTGACGGTTCTGTGCGAGAAAGGCTGTTGCACCCTGGCTTCCACACAGAGCCTACGTCTCGAAGCGAGCCAAAACAACACTTCAGAAACAAAGCTCGCCTACCGTAAACCCATGCACAATGTTCCTTTACTGTGATATATCCTACCGCCGTCAGGGTAACGCATCGTTCTTTGCCTCAGCATACCTTACCAACTGAACTGGCTGACCAGGCAGCCAAACAGAAAAGGTTCATTAAGTTCCCGAGTGCTTTTAAATAACTGCAGGTTACTGCCGAATGTTCTTTCTATCTTTTATCTAAACAAAATGTTACAGGACTAGGCTTGTTTTATGCAACAACGCCCTCGTAGCTTCTACTCCTGATAGCGAGCAAGCAGGTAGTTCTGTACATCTCACCGAGCGATCAACTGGCTTACCTTTTTCCACCTTTTACAAACCGATGCCTGAAAAAACTAAAAGTGCTGTGCCTCCCCTTTTTGGTTCCTTTACTAATACATATGTAGCAGGATTCCCCCCCCAGATTCTGATAAACTCCTTGTGGTTTAAGCTTTACTGGAAACCACGCTTCCTACCTTGCTAGTTTTTCACATTTCTCTCTCTCTCTCATTAAGCAATTTAGATACTTGAGTAATAAGTTGGAAGTGAAAGGAAGGTTCTTAATCATGAGATCTAAACAAAACTGGTCCTTCGTCAGCTCGTAGCTCCTGATAACTGGTACAAGTTGTCTAACACACTACATTATCTTTACACCTTCGGTTGTCTGAAGGAGGTCAAAGAAACGTGTTGTACCTTCCTTGCAGAAGACCGGTAGCACTCCTGTGGTTGGTTAATACTTGCAGTGGAGAGGTATTAATTCACTAAGTTACAGTAATTCAGCGGCTTGCAGTCACCTGTAAATAACCAAGGTCCCTCTCCTAAAAACAGTACTCTGAAGAGACAAGTCAAGTGCAGCAAGCCACAATGGCGGTGAAATACAGTTAGCCATCCCAGCACGCCCTCCAATTATTCCTCAGAAACTCACTGGCTTCTTAGGGAGACTGCAGCTCGAGATGTGCTTTATCCAGCAATTCTCAATGCAAAATACATAAACAGTCCCTGGAGCACAGATGGAAACTGATGCCCATCCCCTCCCAGGGGAGTTCCCTCATCACTAGGCTACAAAATCATGTTCCCTCTTGCTTTCAGTCTTTGATGATACAAATCTTACGTTCCTTCCTACACAGTACCCCAGTTTCAACATGAGAGGCAGAGCATCCCCTCCCTCATTAGCCTGTAGCTTAGCGATTAGGGCACTCGGAGAAGCCGAAGTCATGGTTGCCCCAAGGCTCAAGGAGACGGCTCCCCTCTGGTATCGCAGTAAATGCAACTTCCCGTCTCCCTTTCACTCACCTACGGGGTACCAGCGTTCACCCGTGACGGATGACCTCGGGTGCAGCTAACAAACCACAGGCAAGCTCCGAGTTGGAAGACGCTCCGAAAGCCCGCTCACCTGCCCTGCCCCGCGTATAGATTTGCTATTCCCGTGAGAGCAGGATGCTGAAGGAAAGGGCCAAGCTGTTTAAGAGCAGAAGTAACTCGCTTTTTCTCCTCGTGGCAAATCAAAGCCATACAACAGCATCTTGCTTAAGGAGACTTGAGAAAGGAGAGGAGGCCCTTAAAAGCCAGCTTTTAAATAAACAAACAAGAGAAAACACAGGTACCTTGAGAGGTACTGTCTTATGTATGAAGTTTTAAGATTTAAGCCAAAATATCTGGAGCAAGACAAAACTCCATCCGCCTAGCACCACCAGTTAAATCTCTCTCCCATACAGGCATCTCAACACGAACCAGGGATCTGGGTCCAGCAAGCACGCCAGTATTGCTCAAGTGTCTGCTGCCGAATGCCTGCTTCCTCCACACGTCCTGCAGCTCGATCACTTGGCAAAAAGTCAGCTATTTCCCTGCTTTTAAGGCACATGCCTAATCTTCAGAGTTTCAAATAACTTCTGAAATACTGACTTTGCTCTGCAAAAATCTGGAAGTCAAGGAAACCCTTTACTTTTTCCACCCCTGCAGTTAACAACGCTCCTGTACTTTGAGGTCCTACGCAGCTGCTTTGCCGTTTCCCCCAGTGCCAAAAGCACGGCAGAAGGTTTCCCTGGTTACCTTTTCACTCCAAGCACAATGAACCCAGAGGTGCTGCCTCCACAGCTTCAGCCCTGGCAGTAACCTGGGTTTTCAGAGCGTCTCACCGACGATCGCCCAAAAATGAGGTAATGGCACGGCAGCTTTACGAGCTACAGGAGACCATTTCAGTGGCTGACAAAATCTGGAACTACTCAGGTCTCCATTCACTTTGGAGAAAGCCACTAATGTTAGAGTTAACTGTGCAGCGTGCTGTCAGCGCTCAAAGCTACCGCTAAGCAAATTTCCCCCTGGCTACTCCTGTAATGAAATTATCTGCCGAGCTGGCCACCAGATTTATTCAGTCAGGATGAGATACTTCTTCACCACATGTCCTTCGGTCTAGTTCAGAAGGGAGGAAATAAAGATAACGCAAAATGGGCAAGATTAATACAACAAAAAGCTTGGGGATTTAGGAGCTTATGAAACAGTAAGTAGCTTTCCCTCTCAAAGTTTGCAAGCCTATGGCTCTACTACCTATGGAAATTCAATACGTTAGAGACCGAAGAAGCCTAACTGAAAATAAGTCATTACCTAGCCACAAAGAGCAACGGCAGATCAACAGCAACTCAACATGCCCGCATATTCAGGTGGGATCAGAAGAAAACCAGCCGATGCACAGACCACCTCCGCGCAGGGTCCCTCGCGTCCCCCTACGCCCACTGTCAGGGCAAGACTGCCATCCAAAGCATTAAGTCGAAACAGAGCCCCTTCACTTACTGAATCTTTTTTCCTGGCCAGCTGGGCTCCTGAGACATAGCAGCTATACACGCACGTCATTTCCCACGCTACAGTAGGTTCTTGGGATAATCTGAGGCTCTCTGGGAAAAGCAAGCACAAGGCTTGTCAGCTTGGACACCTACCAGTATGGGCCACCGCCTTTATAAAATACTTATCACTGCAGTAAGCATCTTCCCAGCCATCCTGCTGAATCACCTCCCTCGTGGCCGCTGCACAGCCCTGTATCGGAGGTAGCATTGCTACCTTACAGGGATCACCAGCGAGTCACCCGTTAAGACCTTCATCAAAACAGTACGGGTTGTACGGAGCACGCATCCAGAGACAACGGCACAGGTACAAGCAAGGTTGCCTATTACTGGAAATCATCAGTTTCAACTAAGGGCTTATGAAATTTCATTTACCAAACAGAAATTAACATCAGTTCCTAGACCTGAACGCTAACCCGCTCTGACGACGCTGCCCTAGAGCTCTCCTCACCTACACGCTCTATCCATATGAAAAAAATTCGTAAACTTTAGACAGAAGTCAAACTGTTACGCTGAACTCATCTCACTCCAAGTACACTTAGAAGCTACACGCTCAAAATTGTTTCCACTTACAACACACATTCTTGACACCAAATCTCTGCAAAACGTAACGCTCGTCGTTCAAGTCCCTTGAAACAGAAGCAAGTTTGACACCACACAAAGAATCCCGACTCTTTCAAAGGAAGATGAAAATGAAGCAGTGCTGTAAGGATAGCTTAGCTTTAAGCCCCGAAATACCTAAGTTTTAGAGGTTTGGAATTAATTCAGGTTTCAGCATTTTTACTACCATACCTTACTACCAAATGTAGGGAAGGAAAAACAGGTGATCAAAAAGGAATCAGTACTTTCTGAATGAAGTTCACCTTAAAGAAGTAGCAATGCAACACTTCCACGCAATTATTGGACCTTGCCGGCTGGCAATTTGAAAAGACACAGACAATCAAAAACCGCTGCGGGGACCTGAAGTGCCCCCAGACCAGCAATCCTCTACGACTGTTCCAAGGGCTGCAGCAGAACACGCTGCCATGGCCGAGCCCGGCTCGTAGCTGCTACCTGTGTAAAAAGTTGCCTGTGATCTCAGCCACTGGTCCGTCCTTCGTACCGCGTACAGTAACGACTCACCGGAAGAAATGTGTTCCACGGACATGTGAAATGAAGGGCAAGTTTTCCAAAACTACGTTAGCGGTTTCAGAATATTTCCCCAATGACTTCTAATTAGACTTCTGACTTCCAATTTGCTTTTTATCAAATGTGGATCTGAAGTGCATCACAGGTGCACGGGGCAGCTTGCCGAAAGACGAAATTCCAACCTACATGAATTTATAAGCACATACATCGCAGCTGCAGAGCGAGCAAGAGCTTACGGGAACTCTGGCTCTAATTCTGACTAAAATGAAATCTCAGGCTGAGACTCGAAACGTGTCCTGTGGTCACACACGCAGCCCCGGGCAACCAGAAACCTTCCGCGGCTGAGAAGGAAGGGACACGTGGGCAGTCTGACTCCAAAGGCCCTAGAAAGCATCCATCACGGAGTCAGTGAATCAAAGGCTGACTTGTGTCCGTGCCAACAAACAAGTTCACTCTCACGTGAGGCACCTTCTTCTAAGGAGTTGCCAGCTGACCGCCTCCTAGAAAAGAAACCGCTGACGTCTGAAGTTATCTTGTTGGTCGTTTGTACTCACGCTAACATCCTGAGAGCCTACGACGTTCTGCACCGCTCCAAATTTCTTCCACTCCCTCAGCCAGTAGCGACCGCACAGCTGAAGATTCACGTGTACAGCTACTGTCTCTCCAACCACGTTTCCTGGGGCTGAGCTGGCTCCAGCAGTTTGCTTTTCTTCATCCTCACGCACCTCAGAAACTCCAGAAAAGAAAACTGGAAGCGTTAGGGTGATCTCGCAATTCCTAGGTCACTACCACTACTCCCACGCCTTTATTGCCGTGGTCTCCGTTAACAAACTCTCCTTCCTGTCTTGTTTGTGCTGCATTGATCAGAAGCCTGTGCTGACAGGCCTGCAGCCCACGAAGGGACCGAAGCGCATCCCTTCCTGCAAGCTCAGCCAAGCCAGAGAACACGGGGGACGATCCCACTGAACCCTCTGCGGTCCACTAAGAAAATTATAAGCGAAGAGGAAACAAAAGCGGCCCTGGCACACAGACCAGGGATCCTTCTACGCTCTCGGGAAGGCAGCAGGTTTTGCTTGCCACAGCTAGTTGTCTTTTCAGGACTCCGACTCCAACGGCTCGTGACTCTTCCGCGTGGCTGGTCCACACATTCCACCTCACCCGCTTCTGCCCAGTCACGCCCCAGGGTACGCTGAAGGGGGAAGATGTGCTGTCCAGAAGCAGCAGGGAAACAAACGCCACCCTTGCAGCTGGCAAGGCCCCAGAGCCAAGTCGGGGGCCCTCGGGAAAGGCAGAGGAAGAGCTAACAAAGAGTGGAGGGCAAGTGTGCCCACAGAATTAAAAATAACTATCCCCATCCTCCCTCGCCCTGCTGCGCAGCTCGCTCCAGTGTCCCGTGAACGAGGACAGGGAATCCCCGCTCCAGGTACGAGTGAAGCGCACGCAGTTCACGTGCTTCGGGTTACAGAAGCAGCAGATCTAGTGGCTTGAATTATACTTTAAAAAAAGTCAAATTGAAATTCAAGCTCTATCGCAGCCTTGCGCTGCAACTTCACAGAGTCCTTCAGCCATTCGTTCTCCCCAGGGAAGACGGATAGGTTGCCAACCAAGAACTGCACCGTGGGATTAGCCAATGTTTATGAAGTGCTTTAAAGATTAGAAATGTCACCTATGTGCTAAATATTTCTCCGGCACTATCAGCCTGAACAGCAACCGAGTATCTTGTATCTCCTCCTGCTGATCTTGAGCTGGTTGCCGAAGGCGTCAGTCAACTTGACTGCCAACCACTGCGTTTGGCATTAATTCTAGGGGCGTTTTTAGACACGTCACAGGAGAGGACAGAATTAGGGAACCGCTTAAACCGTAACTTCTAAAAACTACTAGCAGAGTAATGATAGTAGTATCACCAGAAGAGGCTTAGGGATTTATTTGTTTAAAATATTCTCATAGGTGCGCACGGGACGGGAATACTTTGGAATGAAGCCCAACCGTGCGGAGAGCGGCCCTCACTGTCATTCACCCAGACAGAACTGGCTTGGCAACGTTATGAAAAGGTACTTTGTACACACCAGCCTGATAGGAGCTAAATGGATCCCAAAGTCCTTCATTCCCCAAAAAGCTTTTTGCAATGCTCTCGCGGCACCTGAATTAAGAAACCAAGACATCAGTCCGAGCGCACAGGACAGCAGTACGGCATTGCTCGCACCGCTTATGCCATACAGTCTGCATTACAACACAGACAGACCAAACAGCAAGGATATACTTATTTTCGTTCCTTTCTTCCTCTTGTTCCCATATCACCTAAATTTCTCTTCCAGCTAGAAAACAAGCAGAGCCTGTCTGCGTCAAGACCTTCCCACTATCGCCAGCACCACACACAGAGCCAAGCTGTGAGCGTTCAGCTTGAGAGCTCAGTGTTTCCCATTCACTCACCTTTTGTCACCCACACTCCATCCATCCTCAGAGGATGTAGGTTTAGAGACATTTAAAACACGCCGAGCTCAGTCTTCCCTTCGGCCCGTGGGCTTGAACCAACAGCAACAGAAGCCAACAACTATTATCAAGCAGGCGGAAAATGAGAAATTCAGTTCCAAGAGTTTACTCTGCACTGGAGAGAGAAGAAAAATAAGGCTGGAAATCCCTCGCTTTATAAACAACAGCTACTCTGAAAGCATTGTCAATAGGAAGTTGTTGCACTGAACTGCGTACGCGTTTGGCTCACAATTTGCCAACAACGAGGGAAATGAACTCCATGGAAGGATTCCCGTAACACGAACTCGGTGCCAAAACCGGAGAGGTCACACCACAAATTCAAAGGGGAACGTCACCTGAAATGGATGCTGCGTTGCAGAGGGGTAGTTTTTACCGCGGTGGCCCAGCCTGCGTCCAGACACACTTGCTCCGGCTTTCAGGCGGCACGGTTCTCAGTCAAACGCAGAACGGGCCCTTGCTCGTGGGACGCAAGCACCTGGACCCGACGGTGCCGAGGGCCAGGCGGTCACCAACACCCGGGCTCCGCTGCCGGGGCCAAAGCAGCAGGACCTCACCAGCAGCAGTTTATTCATAGAATCACAGAATAGTTTGGGTTGGAAGGGACCTCTAAAGGCCATCTAGTCCAACTCCCCTGCCGCGGGCAGGGACACCTTCCACTAGACCAGGTTGCTCAGAGCCCCGTCCAACCT
>NW_008794084.1:1258802-1274049 GCF_000699145.1 Aptenodytes forsteri
ATGGCATCCCGTCCCTCTGGCGTGTCAACCGCACCACTCAGCTGGGTGTCATCTGCAAACTTGCTGAGGGTGCACACCTTTCTTACGCACCTTTGCGTAAGAGCAGGGCAGAATTCTCTTCCCGCAGCCTCTCGCCGGCTGTACAGTCTTCCATCAGCCACACAACCAGCCAGAACCGCAGCCCGGGGACCCCCAGGCAGCACCAGCACCCACACGTCACCGTGCCAGTGGTGCGCCACCAGCGACGCAGCTGCAGCCCGCTTGACCTTGAGTTTTCCTTTCTTACGCACCTTTGCGTAAGAGCAGGGCAGAATTCTCTTCCCGCAGCCTCTCGCCGGCTGTACAGTCTTCCATCAGCCACACAACCAGCCAGAACCGCAGCCCGGGGACCCCCAGGCAGCACCAGCACCCACACGTCACCGTGCCAGTGGTGCGCCACCAGCGACGCAGCTGCAGCCCGCTTGACCTTGAGTTTTCGGAGCGGCTCTGGGCAGACCCAACAAGGTACGGCAGCCCCGAGGCTTGGGCTGCACCTGCTGTGTCTGCCCTCCCACTGCCAAGGTGAACGCTCTGATAGCCGGAGACACAAACCCATGAAGCCCAAGGACAGAGGAGCCCATTACAAAGAAAAACATTACCCGAAGCCAAAACAGTGTCACCGCAATGCTTTCTACTCGGCGGTGGAGCCAGAGGACGGTCAGCTTGGTAACGCTTACTCACTCAACACAGGACCAACAGCAAGAGAACCAAAAAAAGCAGCGGCTGTCAGTCGGACAGTTTCTCTGCAGCCCGGGAGGGCGTTTTGGGGAAGAATCCCCTAAAAGAAGACAGGGTGAGACCACGGCAGGAGGCAGACCACAGCTGGGATGATGGTGCTTTTCCCATGCAGGTTTCTAACGGTCGACAGAAAGACTGCTCACAGACTGGAGCCCCGGCCAGGCGCTTGACGGAGGTGCCCTTGCTTGGGACAACCTCAGCCGGGTGTACTGCACCCTGGTTTGCACAGGGGGTTGGAACGCGCGCAGGTCGGTGTGGCCGGCAGCGGCCTCCGACTTCGTTATCAGGTGACTCGCTGAAGCCACGCATCAAACCGTTCTTACTCAAGCCATGAATTAGCAGCACAGGAGGGCGTGAAAACTCCGAACTGAAGACGTGGCTCGGTACAAATAAGCCTCCTAACAACACGTGCCGTTCTTGTAGAGCCACTTGCACCCTTTTCTGTGCGAAGCCAGCTGAAACCAAAGGATCAAAACAAACACAGGACTGGAACTGCCGTTCAAGATCTTGAAACACGTTTAACAGAAGGAAAAAAAGCCTAGCAAAAAATAAAAAGCAATCTTAATTGAGAGTTGATCTTCCTAGTCTAATAAACAACTGGAGCATCCTAGGCACCGAATTTCACCGCTGTGACAATTCAGATGCACAGCTGATGTTTCCACCCGTGAGAAGGAGGCGGCACCGTGGGAGGCTTTATTCAGAGCAGCCTTTGTTCCGGGACCCAGCAAGGAAAATACATCCCCTCAGCCCAAATCACCTGTCCCTCCAACTTGGTAGGATGTGAATTCGGAGGACAGGAAGCAAGCCTTGTTTCAGGCAGCAAGAAAGGCAGTCTTATCACACGGACCATCGCGTAAGGTTTTCGAGTTTGGAGACCTACATGCGGCAAAACAAAAAGCGTTTTGCTGTTTACCTCAGAGACACGTAACTTGCTTTAAAATAGCCTGCTCGGGCGCCTCTGCGGAGCTCCTCTTGTTTGGACAAGCCCGTTTGCTCGGGTGACTATTTAAATGATGACTCACTCGAACAAGCCAGGGCACCCCACCACACAAAACCTCAAACTGCTGACTTAGGGCTTGGGATGCAAATCCGCCAGGAAGCAGCGTTTCCCCGCTGAGGGCCGAGGCGCCCGGACCTGGTCACTGCTGCACCTCGCAACAGGACGCGCCATCACAGCCAGGCTGCTCCGGGCACGGCACGAGGCAGCGCTCCTCGTGCAGCTCCAAGCCATTGCCGAAAGAGAAGCTTTCGATCAAGTATACGCATATATATATATATTTATTAAACGTGACCGTAAACGATGTGTGGGGAAAGACTGGTGTCTACAGTGAAACGGTTAAGTCAATTCTAATGCTACAAGACTAAAAAGTGGAAAACGTAAAGCAGACTGGCAAAATGCAGCGCTATATATAAAGAGAAAAACCCGACTTCGGCTGCAGTTCTTGCCTTGAGGACAAATTCAAGGAGACGACGACAGGAATACGCAAATTTTATAAAATACTCTCGCTCTCATAGCACGTCAAAAAGTTGCTCTTTTTTCTTTTAAATATTTGTGCTCTGCAAAACCGACAGCCCGACTGCAATTTCTTTGTTCGCCCTCCGAAGGGCTCGCAACAGGCGGGTGCAGGACTGCCTGCCCAGCACCTCGTCCCCTGCTCCTCCGGAGCCGCAGCAGCGCCCGGCTCAGACACAAGCCCGCGTCCGCCCCGCTCGCCTCGCTGGCGGCAGTCCGGCCACTTCCACGTTTGCCTCACGAAGCATGTGAGAGTCACAACCCGTGACGAGCCCAGCAGTAACTGCCGTATCAATTTCGACACTCCTCCGGCCAGAGCAACGCCTGTAACTATAAACCGTAAACCTTTTAATGTCCCGCTCAATTAAGACGAAAGCAACTTCTGAGCCGCAGCACCGCGGCAGCATCGCTTGGAACCCGCTGCCATTTATTCCAACACGACCTGGGACTTGGCTAGGGATGGCTAAACCACGCGGGGAGAAGTTGTGTTGAGAGACGCTGACAGGGGGGACAGAAGCAGAGACAGCTCTTCTACGTGCCGACGGCGATGTCAGTGCTGCTCAACCCTCTTCTTGCTGACCTCACTGAAGAGCTCAAAACGCTGGAACGCGCGGAACGAGAAGACAGATGAACAAACTGACGGCATGCCATCAGAACCTGATTTGGCGCTAGCACAACCCACGGACTGTTTACAACCCCAAGAGAAAGAGCCTTAGAATTAAGCAACTAAATTGGGCAGTGTCATACAAAGTAGTCTTACAACCGCTCTCTGTTATTTACAAACAATTACCAAGGAAAGGTAAACAATCTGAACCACTGTTTGGAGTTTGTAAAACATTCCCATCCACCATAGCCTTTGAAAAGCAAGTCAGATGCTTTGCCGAAGCAAGAATGAGATCGGCAGAACTCGGGTCCAGTCCCCGACGCCAAATCCTGCGGTTCGTTGTCACCTTACCAGCCCTTTAGACCGAAGGCAGCTTTTCTTGCCCGGGAATCGAGGGGCAGGTTTTGGAGACGTGCAGGCGTACAGCCTTCAGAAGGCTCCCACCTCGCCCCGCGCAGACCTGACCCGCTTTTGTCTCGCCGCGCTGTGAGCTGGGCTTTGTTGCCATGGCAAAAGCTCTGACACATTTAGTTTTCCCACTAATTTCCTGCTGCACTACAAACTACTGATGCTTTGCACCTCGCCGCTTATCAGTACGGCGACAAGGAACCCCACCACCACCCACACAAGTGAAGAACAGATTCGGCCACGTGCTGTCCTTGCCTGGTCACTCTGCCAACAGCATTCTTCAAGGCGACTTTAGTTACACCTCTATTAAATAAAATCTCTCTTGCCTCATCTGTGTCAGGATAGCTAAGGTACTCCATTCGTGTCTCCTCAGGATGTGCAAGATCCGGCAGACTTTTGAGGAGTTTATCTTGCATCCTAAACCCACCTGCCTTTAAATTAAGCCCTACAAAAGTTCAAGAAATTTGATCGCCATCCAAAAACGCCGCTCTAGAAGAAAAACACGCACGCCTGTCCCGATTTTGGTCGCAACAACTGATAATCCCAGTCTGAGGACGACCTGACAGCCAAACTTGGAGCGCCGAGTCCCTGCCGTCACACATGCTCTCACATCAGCTTCCACTCCCGCACCGACTGGCGAGATGCAAGAGCTCCGATCGCTGAAACAACGCAGGATTTGTGTAAACCTTGATCTGCAACACAGAATATGCAATTCTGCTCGCCGAGCAAGGCACGCTGACATCCTCAAACCAAACACGAATTTTAGGCCTGCCGTTTCCCGCAACACGTTTTAGAAAGAAATACTACCAGCTGCTTCCCCATCCTCCTGGAGACACTGAAGCACAGTCAGTTAATGCCTCGCACTTCTACAGCCTCTTGCAAGAGGCACCCGCTAGCCTCGTGTCCTGAGAAAAAACAAACAGCGTTTGCACGTGAAGGACGATTAGTTTCCATATGTTCTCAGGCAGCTCGAAGATTCTCAGCTGAAGTTCTCCCAAAGACAATACTCGGTACGAACCTGGTGTTGTTCCATGGGCTCTACCAGCACATCTTCTGAAATATTTTTTCAGAACTGCTTGTCTTGCTGTCGTCGGATTCGGAGCAGAGCACGCAAGAGTGACCGCTGCCAGCAAAAAAGATGGACTAAAGGGTGCGTTTCTCCAGGAAACTCACCAGCACGGGACAACACACGGGTTTGCCAGGTCTCTGAAAACTTATCAAAAGGAACTAGACAATTTCACGACCCTCGTGATGAGAGGCTGCATCCCAACCCTTGCCTTAAAAAAAGGTGGCACAGTCTCAAATCCCGTACCGCAATTCCTGAACCACCGTATTTTCCTTTGAGCTCGCCCGAAGGAACTGACTTCACGCCCGACTGTCCCAACGGCAAGTGAAAACAACGATCCAGCCTTGTCTGGGGTACCAAACTGGGACCAACAGCGCGCACAGACAAACAACGGAAAGTAGAGCTCAAGGCCCACATGTCTAGCAAATGACTCAGAAACTGCAGAAGCGCCTACTGAGTGGGAAAATACCTACAGTCAGCCTTCACTTGCCTTTTTACTGTGTAATGGGAGTCTCAACTCGGATGAAAAAATATTAGTATTTTGTTCTGACTAAGCATAGGTTTCCCCGCGTACCTCAGCTGCTGTGGGAAAGGCACAGCCCCTGCAACTCTGCCAGGGCAGCGGGCACACGGCACCCGTGCGCCAGCAGACTCGTGGAGGTAGCTACCGTGATTTCCTCCTCCTCCACCAACTTTGTATTTTGTTTCTAATAACACAAAACAGCCGAACTAATCAGCAGAAAGGAAAAGTCTTTGGGTTTAGTTTTTTTTTTTTAATCTCACACTTCCCAAAGCAGCTCAGGTGAAAAACAACCACCGCAGAAGCCAAACATCAAAATCCTTGCACGCAGAATGAATCAGAATGATTTTCATTGGTTTCCAATGAGATTGTGCTTGAAAACAAACAGTTGCTGTATAACTGACAACCGTCTCACTGTGTCGAAATGCTCGAGATGCAAGAACATAGACGGGCTTTGTACAGCTAAGAGCATATTCCTTAATGGCTACTGGGTAACGATCCTATTTGTTTAACGGTACATTTACACGCGCAAAAAAAATAGCAGTACGAGCTAAGCTATAGAATAGTCAGTCTTATTGGGGGGAGCAAGGGGGGGAAGCCCTACGGCCTCAAAAACTGCTGAAACCAGCTACAGCTGTTACCAGCCTCGGGGATGCAGAAGATACCAGATACAACAGAAGCTTCCCGCAGAAGAACACTATTGTCTTCTGGCCACCTGGTAACGAGAAAACCTACCGTAAATCAAGCGGCGCGTTATCCTTCCCACGTTCCTAGGCAGGGGAAAGGCCAGAACAATTCCCTGCAGCAGGCCGAGGGGCTCCAGCCAGCTGCACGGCCAGCGTAAGCAGGCAGGTTTGCGTCAGGGAAAGTCAGGAGCAGCCTCGGCCGGGAGATGCCGGCACATACTGCCAGGAGCCCTATCCATCAGTGGCACTCCAGTCTCGCTGATAACCTTGACAGAGCCACTTGCAAGATTACAGCCCAAGGATTTCCTACAAGCACGTCTGGAGAGGAAAGACTAAGTACGAAGACTAATACTTTTCATCTTCAGTTACTGCCAGTGCTACTGAGCTTAAACTAAAACTTAGGAAGCACAGAAACGCGGTCACGCTGTCACGGTAACTGGCAAAAGGCAAACATTTTTCTATAGCGCTAATTATTTCAGTGCAAAGGTAACTATGGAGAAAGATAGAGATCAGTGCCTCTTTCTATCATGGTAGCATGCAAACCCACGGAGCGGACATTTCAGATTTAGACGGCCAACGTTACCGGCTGGTAACGTAGCTTAGGAGTTTAGCTGGCAACTGCCTGGACTGCTTCACCTACAAGGCAGCAGCAACCCCAGGCCTCAAGGCGAAGGCAAGCGTAAAACGTTTCCTGAAGGGACAGCAAAGAGGAGCAGCGAACAAACACGCAATGAAAAGTGGCATTGCTAGCTAAAGGAAGGCACAGACGAACACCCCTGTAAGAATTCGGACACACGGATGATGAGAGGCCCTTTTTCATGCAGATGGGAGCTGGCTTCAAATTAGGATCACTGCTGCAATTCAGCGCGTTATCTGATCAGGCTTCCCACACAATTACATACAGCTTGTCAACTTATTCCTTCCATTAAAAAGACTTGGATGTTGTGAAATGCTACACTTAGTTGTTCGGTGCAGCCTCCCCGGCTTCAATTCAGCTGCCTTTGCCCGTCAGCAAGAAGCCACAGGGCTTGAAAGACACCGTCCCCCGAGAGGGACCAGCAACACACCTGGAACCACCCGATGAGCCTGAACGCGGGCAAAAAATTCAGAAACACTTCAGGCTACATGACAGTAGATCCTGGAGCCTTAAAAAAACCAACTCCGTGCCTGCAGTGTGATGGCCACGGTTCTTCCACCATCACTGTTAGGCCTCTATACACGTGACACGCGTATTTCCGCACGTAACGTTCTGTGCACGGGAAGAGGCTGCCCAGGAAGCGATATAGCTGAAAGTCCAAGTCAGCCAAAGAGCGAGCACAAGCCGAGAGAGACTCGTGCTAGGTAAGGGAAAACCTTAAAGAAGATTTGTCTTCCCTTCCATTGCAGAAATCCACGTGCACTCTCTCAGCCTTGGAAACACTTCACTGGGTCCGTCTCATTCAAAACTACTTCCAGGAGGACTAACCATATTTTAAAAGTTATTGGAAGGAGACAGGAAACATCCATCTGTTTGCTGAAAGGCAGCAGACGTACGCAGCCTCCAAATCCAGACTTTAATTGAAATACTTTAATCTGCTGCCGCAGCCCCACATTCTCTTTTATTCCCAGTAGCACTGAGGCGTGCGTTCTCCTAATGGAGCTCTGACAGTCGTCCTGTGCCTGGCTCTCTGTCAAACCACTCTAGCCTCCTCCAGCTCCGGGCCCGCAGTCGCACGCCGATACCCTACAGAGACTCCTTTTCTTCTAAATGATCTTCAAAACTCGATAATTAATGTACTATAACTGCATCTGATACTTTAAGAAGTCGAAGGCAGAGCTTCAAATTGCCCAACCGTACATGGAAGTAGCAAACGTTGAGGAGACACTGAACCACAAGGAAAACATGAAACCGGGCTGTCAATAACACGGTCGTCTTCTGCATTACACGAGAGCAAAATTTAGGCCCGTCGCTTCATCCACCTGCAAATCAAGACAGCACCTCAATGCACACGGATCGCTTCTGTGAGCAGGCCCTATTTAGAAGGCCGAGGCAGGATTCGGCTGCCTTGCTTTGGGAAGTTGGTCACACCAGGCTCCCCCTCCAGTCACTGAAAAGAAAGGGGCAATTTCGCTCAGCGGCTCGGCTGACCGATTTTAGGGCGTGCTGAGCTGCCCTCCAGGCAAGCCACCTCCTCCTCCCACCGGCCAACCCCAGGCCTTCATATCCAAAGCCAGGTGAAACACATCCCACTTCAGCTGCACCTTCCACTGCGCCGTTTTGTATGTGTATCCACATCCCCACTTCATTCTCCCGCGGCGCCTGCCCGCGCATCCGCGTCCCCACTTCATTCTCCCGCGGCGCCTGCCCGCCAGCTCCTTCACGCAGATTCTCGGGAGCTCCCAGCTCCCCAGCTCCCGTGGGGAGGTTTTCCCAGCGAAGCGTTCACCTCCGACAGCCTTCACAAACTCTGCCCACACGACAGCCACTCTGCACGTGACGGAGCGGGAATACCTTTACGCACTCCGGCTAAGGGGCACGAAACCAACGCTTGTATTTGTACCGTCAATTTCACGCCAAACCTTCAATGACCAAAACACTTTCAGGAAGAGTATCTGCACTCCCGCCACCTGCGTACGCTAACCAAGTTACGTGGATAACCAAAGCTACCACGGCCACGAACTACAAGACTTAAGCCCGCTTCCCCACAGCAAGGTTCTGCACCTCACACGGAGGGACGCTGGCGTCACTCCGAACGCAGCTGTACTATGCAAGGAGCAGCTCTTTCCTACAGTTCTTCCGTGTTACGAGAACCCCATACCCGAATTGCAGCTGCCCGGGCTGGTAGTGGTCCCCAACACTGGATGCGGAGGCCGCCGGGATAACCAGAAGCACCAGCAACATTTCAGCGTAATCAGGACACGTGCTCCGCAAGAATTAAACGCTTCAAGCTAGCGTCCGGCACGGTGTGCCACCGAATGTCACGGGAAAGCCGACGGGCTCCCAGCGAGATCCACCTCGGTGGCAGATGCTCGGGCTGCCCCAGGATCTCCTGCCCATCCTCTGAACGCTGCTGACGAGCGGAGCGGAGCAGAGCTCGGCTCGGCTCCCCCCACACACGCAGGCAAATGCTGTGCTATTTTTGAGCACAACGTGTCAGTTCCACTGGGTGTGGGAGTTTGTTTGTGTGGGTTAGTATGATTCGACTACTTTGAAACTTGGCTGAAGCCACATAATTCCCTTTTTATGGAACCCCTTTGATGGCCATTTAACAGAGAGGGCGAGGTTTAGCCTCAACTACAGAGACTTGGGGTCAGAGTTACTAGAAAAAGACACATAATGACTAATAATGAATCAGCCTTCAGTGGTTTCTTCATTTAAGTGTTAATGCAGCGTACGAAACCCCTGGACTGGGCTCAGCAGAAAGGCCCTGACTGTAGCAACTGAGTACAATGGCTTCACTAGAGAATTTCCAAATTGCTCTACTGAAACCCGTGCAAGCTCCGAAGGGAGGCACTTGAGTCAGTTCAACCCTTCCTCGCGTACGTTCAGCTGAAGGCAGCGACTTGCTCGTGCTGTGCAGACGAGAGCGGGACTGACAGATGACAGTGCCCATCACGCTCACGAGGGGAAGTCAGAATTTGCACGAGAATCTCTTCAGCCAGGGAGAACTTCCACTACGAACCGTAACCTCTACTCTGCCGGCAACACTGGAGCAAACTCCTAAAGCTTTACTTTCGTGGGGGAAAGCATACAGTCATTACGCAATCGTCTTGACGAGAGCAAGAAGGGGCGAGCTGCTCGGGCTAGCAGATTTCTACAGCCATTGCACAAGGCTGGTGCATGACCCAGTGAGGGTACGTGGGGAAAGAGGAGCTTAGCCGCCGCTTCCCTGTGAAAATATCTAATACCCAAGGAGCCCGGTCTCCCAGCAACATGCTGCTATTTCCTTATTCCCTTCTAACGCAATTCCTCCTTCAAACACAAATGAGAATACAGGCTCTAGAAACCCTAATTAGGCCTCCACAGCATTCACGAAACCTTTGCAAGACACCTACCAAGAAGAGAGGCGCCGATCCCTTTTCGTGTCGCAGCCATTCCTCTCCCCGCTCCTGCCAGCGGCAACTACTTTTCCTCAGAGGGGCAATTTCTGTACCTGCCCAAAGATACCACCCACCCTGTTGACCGGCCTCGGTTCTGCCCCCGCAGCTTCGCCTCGTCTCCTGCCGAGGCAGCCCCAAAGCTCCGGCGCAGCAAACATTTGGGAGGCAGGGATACTGGGCAGGAGGTGGGAGGCAGCCAGGTTGAAGAGGTAGAAATAGATGTACACGCCTCACCCCCCAATTAAGCTAACAGCAACACAGCCGAGAAGTAGGTGCTAATTATCTCTTTTAGGCTACTCCCCCTGCCCCAAAAGGCTTGACGCAGTACAGGTGCCATAGGCCCATCACTCACCCTGCCCCTGCAGGAGGCTTTCCACTCTCAGCTGGCTCTCCTGGCCCCCTTTCTAAGTGTTGCACTGTCAGACTCATCGAGAAGCAGCCTGGGCTCAAATTTAATCGTGCTCTTGCATTAATCTCTTGGTAATCGTATGTTATTTGCTACAGCAAGAAAAATGCTGTAATGAAACATACGATGTCACTACTTCAGCCTGCAGCTGATACAGTTAACACAGCCTCTGTGAGGTTTAAGAAATATTCCCTCTTATCCCCACTGTGGCAACTATGCTTAGCCAAAGACCATTATTTCTAGCTTTTAGGCTTTTACTAAATCTCCGCACCAAATGAGAACGAAAATACAGCTCTTCTGCAGCACACGAGTGATGAGAACAAAGGCCACGTGAGCAGCAGCATAATAGATGCCCGAGGAATTCGCGATCCACAACCATCAGCCTTTCTTACGGCCAAGAGAAAGAAGAAGCAGGACAGGTGGAGCACCAACACGCACCGAAAAAGAAAAGGAAAACGATTAAAAAAGGGTGACTGTGCGAGGCCCTCACATGGCTCATTACGAAACAAGCAGCACCAGCGTTGAATGACTTCCATTTGACACGATGACGATGAATCAGGGCATACCGGCACGCAGCCTGCTCAGAGATTATCACACTCGGCACGCTGACTGGAGGAAGCGGCGTGTGGTCATCCCGTAGCCACGTGCCTCGTTGCTGCACGTTGGAGGTAGGGAAGAGCAGGACCCAGCAGCCACCGAGACTTTTCCACCCACTAGGCCGAGAGTGCTTCGCGTGTGGGGAGAGAGAAATCCAGACAAGCCGCCATGGCTTCTTGAGCCTCCCGCCTTCAGCAGCCACAGCGTGCCGAGTTGAGCCCGCTTCCTTCCAGAGCGGCAAAGCCTAATTATCAATAAAGCCTACCAGCTGGATTTTTGTCCTGGTTTTAAGTGCCACAGTGCCCCCCCTCCAAGAATTTCAGTGCAAACTTTGTTCTGCTGACGACTCCCAACCCCCCCAAAGACAAGGCACAGAAACTAAGCCGGTTCTCTCACGGACGGGAACGTCCCCTCCAAGTAAGAGCAGAGGTGCCTCCCGCTCTCCAGAAAAGGCTCGGCTCCTTAAAAACCTAGGAAAAAAATCAGCTTAATGCTAGCCTTTCTCCAGCTGTGCTGGTGACGGTAGAAGAAGGGCTACGTTCTGCCAAGGATTAAAGCATCACGGTTTTGGGTGACTACCCACTAAAACAACTCCAGGTACCCCCTTCAAGAGGATGCCGCTATGCACAACTAGTCAAAGTTGTTCCTAGCTTTGTCCAAATAGCTTTGTCCATTACCCAGCTATTATTTAAAACGCTCGGGAACTCAAAACTAAGGGGACAGCCAGCCTGGAAGAAGTTAAGACAGCACAGCAGGAAGACCACTGGACCTGGGAGGTAGCCACCTTCTCCCAGGACTGTGAATTCTTACCTCCACTTCAAGAGAAAAATGGAGGCAAAAATGAATCCTCATCTCCCAGTGAAGCGCTCAACACACGCAGTGCAACGGCTTGAACTCACAGAGTAAGGGAAGGCTTAACGTTTACAGTAACGTATGGCTTGCGGCAACGTCAGAGGGGCAGTTCAACCGCGGCAGGCGCGCTCCGCAGCCGGGCTAGGTCTCCAGTCGCGCTGTAGCTAGCGGAAGGGAAGGACCGAGAACGGCAGAGAGAGCTTTCAGCATCGCACAGCGGCCGGAGCGGTCCCTCTCCTCTCTCCTCGTCCCCAACAGCTCCCGAAGGCTGAGACGCAACACCCAAAGAGCACGGGAACATAAGGCACGCGCTTCACAGTGCATCCACGAAGTCCCCTCTGGTAACGTACACCGACGATCTCGACCCTTATGAAAAAATGTGGCATTAAAACCAACTCCAGCGTCTGAACAGAGCTGGAATTCTAATGAAGTCACTCGGATGATTTATAAATGGAAATTGTGCGGAAAACAATTCATTCAGTAGGTCACTCGGGAGATTTTTAGAAGAGAAACAAGAAAGGGCTTCGTGTGAAAGATGAGAAGAGACAAAGGAAAGGGGGGCAGAAGGCAGGAACCAGAGAAGGAGAGATGCAGCGAGACATCCTGCAGGTGCCCAATTAATCCTAGTCAGAGAAGCGGCTCCGGTTCCCGTCCAGCCATCAGAACAGCTCTCTCTTACAGAGCGCAAGATTCCAGCTTTGCATAACCAGGGACGGAATGTAAATTGCTGGCTTGGTTAATACATAAATTGTCGACTGTTCCCTTCTATTTCATCAGTTCCAGCCGAGACAATTATGAATACAGGCCTCCTGCCCTTTAGGATGATTAACATTCCCTTTCGTTAGTGTCCCCAACACTGCTGACCCACATTCAACTTGTGAAATTCAGTTATATGTAAACTGCAGCGTTCTGTGTCAGCAATATGTGCCAGACCATCAGAGCCAGGCGCACACAGCACACGCTCTCCTCCTCTCTGTAAATAAACGCAGTCCTCAATTTCAGAACGGCTAGAAAAATCCCGGCCCTTTCATACGAGAACAGGCACCAAACTATTCTCTGCTTTTCTTTTTTTAGGGAAAAGGGGACGCAAGCCAGGAATGCTCAAGCCGTTATCTTCAGACGCCATGTCGAAGTCCGCTCGACCTGGTAAACGTCCATAGGAAAGGAAAACAGGCTCCGATGCCTCGTCAATAGACCGCCTTTAAATTCAGGAGCAGCAGTGAAGACAAGCCTTCGCAGCTACTCATCTCACCTTCTTGAAAAGGTCTAAGACGACAGGGGACGATATATTTTTAAGCTTACGCAGACGCCCGCACCGGCATTCCTTTCGAGACATCGGACGAGCGCGGTTCCCAAGGAGGGGCCGTGACGAGCAAACCAGCTTTTCTCTAAGAGAATGTGACACGGGGTCAAGTTTGCGCAGGGATTTGGTGGCTATATTTGAACGCTGCCTGATTCTCCTATGCAGCTACTACTGGAAGAGATCACCTCAGGAAGGGGCCGCCAGCACGCTCAGCAACTGGGCTACGTTTGCGTTTCGTGATCAAAGAATTCTTTCAGATCACCGAACGGGACCGTTTTGCCAAGGCTTTACTTTCTCCGAAGCCCTTTCCATGAAGGCAAACTACTGAAAGCGTTACCCTGATGAAAACAAGCGCTCGGTAGCATTGTTTAGTATTCCCGGTGCCATTCCAAAAAGCCTTCCCATACGGACTCGCCCTTTCCAGCCCACTTTACACCAGTACTTCCCCTCAAACCTGGTGAGCCCCAGAGCTTGAAACACGCTGCTCCTCTCCCTCCTTCCCCACTCCTCTCCCAGAGCCAGTAGCGGCGGCCCCGTCAGCGAGGGAAAAGTACCGAAACAGCAGCGCTCGGGGTTTACAGGCAAAAAACAATCCATTTGCTCGTGCTCCTCTTCACGGGGTGGGATTTGAAAGGAAACCCGACCTCGGAGTTGAGAAAGCTTCCAGGTCGAGTTTCAGCTCCAAGCTATTCCAGCTCAGCCTTCCAGGCACCGGCACAGCCGAAGAGATGGCAGTTGTTCCAGCACAGGTATTTCCCTGGCCTCGGAGAGCCCTCGGAGTTCGGAGGGACCGCATCTCCTCCTCGCAAGCGCAGGGAAGCGTGCAAGCACGCCAGCCAAACCCGCCACCGTAGTAACTCGCACGCTCCACCAGGCTCGGTGGCAGAGGCAACTACTAACTCTACCATCCCACCAGAAAAGGGCTTCCTAAAGCCAACAAACTACCCTCAGTCACTTCACGGCAGTAGAAACGGGTGCAAACTGCCGTTTAGCGAAGCACGAGTTTGTCAAGCTTAGCATCCTCTTCCATCATCCATAAACCACGCGTAAAATCCAGCCTCGGCCCTGTCAACGTTGAACGGGACTTCCCGACAAAATTTGCGCGCCTTTTGCCGTTCTGTGGAAAAATCAACTACTCCCGTGCAAAAGACGGTCTTCGCTTCGGTATTTTGCGAACGTCAGAGTTAGCACCGCTCAAAAGAAACCTCGACTCAAGGAGGGAGGCTGAAAACAGGACAGCGACCGGTAGCTGCAGGAGCGATCTCCGCTCCGGAGGATCGTTCTCCCGCATTTGAAGCATCCGAACCGATCGCCCCTGCTTCTGTCGGCAAAGTTCAGCTTTGTAACGGGGAAAACAATGGTCGAGCCCCGCACAAAACAACAGCGGCTGAAGTGCAGGTCAGGTTGTAGCACCTAGCACTTGAAGGCGCGGAAACAGACGTCAGTTTTTATGCAAGATAGGCAAACGTAACCCAATTCTGAAAAGAACTGTCCGGGAGGTGTTAAGTAACTGATTTTTAAATAGCCCCTGAAACGAATTCTACTTAGTTACCTGGGCAAAAAGCCAGAGTTTCAACAAACAAAAGTAACTCTGGATTTAGACTGGCGTTTCAATATGAGGCAACTCTTGAAATTTACGGGAGGACAACGAAAGCGCGCAAGCCAAAACCTCCTTCACGGCCTCCATCTGCAGCGTCTCCAAGGTGCCACTACGGGAGCCCAGAGCAGGGCAGTCGCACAGGCGGGCGGGAGTTAGTTAAGGCCTGTCTGCTCCCCGCTGCCTTCCCACCCCCGGTTCTGCTCCCACCGCAATTTTCAGCCTGCGGCACTTTCCGGAGAAGACTCCGGTGTTGCCACCGGCAGCCTGCACCGGCATGTGCCGCAAGACAAGCCCCCGCAAAGAGCACGCTACGACCGACGAGATCGCGACTACCGCGGCGACGGTTTTTGCTCCTCACGGGGCTCCTGCCACGTTCCAACGGAGCAGCCGAGGCTGCCGAGCCGGGAAGGAAGCCCCTACCTGGAGACACCTGTGCCCTGGAACCGCTCCCTGAGCGAGCCCCTTTCTCGCGTTATTCCTCGGGGTTCGCTGCACGGCCCTGGAAGACTCAAGCAGAACCATTTCTTAAAGCCCTCCTCGAACCCAGGCTGACGGGCGGCGCTGCCCTTTACATCAGACGGCATCCCCGCGTTCGCACACCACCCCGCTGTTCCCACCTCCACCTTCACCCAGGCGGAACTGGACAAACGGAGACAAAATTAGCCGCAGGAGTAACGAGCGCTCGCTGTGGGAGGGGGCGAGCCCCGCTCGCCGCGGTGTCCGAGCCCCGGGCCGAGGCGAAGGGCCCGGTGACAGCTGCCCCGGCTCTGCCCCCACTCGCCCCTGCGCCCGGACCCAGGAGGACGCGAGAAACCGAGCCGCCGCCGGCCGGTCG
>NW_008794084.1:1275919-1285770 GCF_000699145.1 Aptenodytes forsteri
GGATCAATACCGCTGCGACGCCCTGTCCCCTGAAGCCAGATAATCCACCTGAGCTGCGGCGCTCGGTAGTCGTAAGCTGGATATCTTGATATTAGCAGGGGCTAATCCTCCGACTATTAGCGTTTATTCCTACGTTATTAAAGCCTCGCGCGGCCGAGGTGTGCTCCGGCAGAGCAGCCCCTGAAATGAGCTTTCCTCTGTGTTTGTGTAACGTCGTATTCCAGTGCCTGAACGTTCCGCCGGTAGCTGGCTTCGGGAGGACCGTCAGCAGAGTCGGTCTGGCGGTCGTGCGTGGAATAAAACGTATTTAGCTGTCAGCCAGAAGTGGACGCGCGTAGGAACGGGCGTGAATTGTCCATTGTGAATGTCAGGAAGCGCGGCGGTTGCCAGCCAGCCAGCCCTTTTCCCCAGCGCTAGCGCGCTGCGATAGCCGCTGGAAGTAGCTCGTCTGAAATGTTCTTTCCTCAGGAACAGAATGAGCCAGGGAGACTCGAATCCAGCCGCAGTTCCACACGCCGCCGAAGATATTCAGGGAGATGACAGGTGGATGTCGCAGGTAAGGCTGAGGAGGGGCGGCGGGCAAAGGACGCTGAATCCTCTTCGCTGGGAGGGCTGCTGGGCGAGTGCTGCGCGGGCCCCGTCTGGCCGCAGCTCCCCTTCCGAGGCCGTAACAGCTCTGCTGCCCCAGAGCTGGCAGGCCGTTGGTACGCGCCTGTCTCGTAACGACGAAGCGGGGCAAAAAGCAGCGTTGTTGCGCGACCCGAAAGCTGCCCTGTGGCACCATGTCGGAAAACAACTCCCATCAGCTGGGAGAAGCTGCCAACCCCTTTTGTCAGACAGAGTGCAGAGCGGCGCTTTCCGGCGCGCGTCTTTGCGAGGGAGTGACAACGCTGCAAGCGGCAGCGGCGAAGCGTCTGGACCGCCCGTCCCTTGCTGCGGCGCTTCCTCCTAGACGGGGAGAAACAGCCAGGGGATCCTCGCTGCAGCGACTCGCCGCTAATTTCTCTGCTCTGTAGTTGTTGGCTCTCAGGGGCGTCTGACAGGCTCAACGGCTCACGCGTGTGTAGCGTGCGGATGCTGCTCTTGCCGGAACCGAGACCGTCGCTGGGGTCTGTGTCGCTGGGAGGGGGGTCCGGCGGTTCACGGGTTAAGGCAGAGAAGGGCGTTGGAGGGAATAGCACGGTTCGGCAGCAGGGGAAACTGGTTGGGCAACTGTCCCTTTCTGTCCCGCAGCAGCAGAGACACCGGTGAGGAACCCTCAGCGGTTGGAGCTTACCTTGCTGCTTTCTTTTGACAGCACAATCGATTTGTCTTGGACTGCAAAGACAAGGAGCCCGACGTGCTCTTCGTGGGCGACTCCATGGTGCAGTTGCTACAGCAGTACGAGGTACCGTTAAAGGAAGGAGGGTGGTGGGGTTATAGGAGTTGGAGCGTTTCTCTCTCTAATCCGGTAGCCGATGGTGGATGGTGGCGCCGACGGTTTCCTCTTGTTCCCTTCCGACTTTACGGCCATCGGCCATCGTGTTAAAGGAAGGAGGGTGGCGGGGTTATAGGAGTTGGAGCGTTTCTCTCTCTAATCCGGTAGCCGATGGTGGCGTGTAATGCCGACGGTTTCCTCTTGTTCCCTTCCGACTTTACGGCCATCCCCTCGGGTTTATTCTGCCCTGCCTCCTTAACTTCCCAGCGCTCGTACAAAGTCTTGCCGGTTTAGCTCTGTAAGCCCTTTGCCGGCTTTCTCTGAAGCCGTTACGGACCGCCTCCATTTTGACACAGGCGCACGAGCCCTGGCTAGCTCCTTGAATCTCAGATTCCGAACTCCTGAGGGCGCGCCATCGAAATCTCCCTAGGTGTATCTTGCGTGGCCGGAACACCTTTAACCCTCTGGCACTTGGGGTGCCGTAGGCATCGGTACGCTGGCTTCTCTCTAGAACTCTGTCGGGGCAAAGAAGAGTTCTGCTGCTCCGACACGGTGGCAGCTGAGCAGCTTGGTTCTGCAAGAGCCGATTCCGTTTTTCCTGGTTTTGTTACCCGGTGACGAAAAGGAGTTTCTCAGGTCGTAGATAACCTTCTCGGGAAGCCCCGTACTTAGGGAAGCTAGGGACGCGGCGGTCTGCGACAGAGCCGGCACTCTCTGTGACTCTGACGAGTTGGGCAGAGAGCTGCTGGAGAGCACTCCCCCGTCCTTTGTGCCAGGACGGAGTGCTTGGCCGTCAGCAGCTCCGTCTCTTCTGGACCTCCGAGTAAAGCCTCGTCCTGTGTTTAAATGCCCTTTATGGAAGTGAGTTTTCGGAGGAAGTCTCGCGGCTACTTTCGGTGTCCTTGAAGACATCGCTTGCCTGCGTAGTATCTTTCGTTCACGGTCAGGACGCTGCCCTGAAATAGCAATTTGATTTCTGATTGCAGATATGGCGAGAGCTCTTCTCACCGCTTCACGCATTGAATTTTGGGATTGGTGGAGACACCACAGGACACGTTCTATGGAGACTGAAGAATGGCGAACTGGAGAACATTAAGCCGAAGGTATAAGCGGAGAAACAAACCGGGCAGCCCTGCGGTGCCGTAGAGAGCTGAGGCTTCAGGGCTTGAGCGGTGCAGAACCGAGCGAGCTGTTAGTCTTAACAGGACTTCTTGTTTGAGCCACCGTTGGCGCCGAGCCTGCGTCGGGTATTGAAATGCGTTGGGCTGAAGCAGAAGTCTTTGGGAACAGAGCTGTACGTCCCGTACGCGGGGTAAACCAAACCGGGCAGCCCTGCGGTGCCGTAGAGAGCTGAGGCTTCAGGGCTTGAGCGGTGCAGAACCGAGCGAGCTGTTAGTCTTAACAGGACTTCTTGTTTGAGCCACCGTTGGCGCCGAGCCTGCGTCGGGTATTGAAATGCGTTGGGCTGAAGCAGAAGTCTTTGGGAACAGAGCTGTACGTCCCGTACGCGGGGTTCACCCTGCTGCGTGTGCAGGTCGGAAGGTGCCGTCAGTAAATAGAGGCCGCCTGCTAGCGGTAGCGAAACTTGTTGATCGGGCCTACGATTGACTGTAGCTAGGTGTAGTTTGGAGTTGCGGTGCGTCTCTCGGGCCTGGCAGGCCTTCCCGGCCTCTAGGAAGGGGCGGTGAAGGATTTGATAAAGAGTTAGCAAAGGTGCTCGGGATGCGTGGTGGAGGTCGGCTTCCCGGTCTGCACCTACGGCTGCGGTCCTGTCGCGAGCGTCTTCACCGAAGGCGGTGGACGGCGCACCCGGGTGCTGTTACGCGGTGCGTACCCCGGGCCGGGAGGCGGTGTCGCTCGTATCCGAGCCCGCTGTTTAACAGTTCACCGTCTTTGAAAGTAAAAAGCGGAGCGGTACGGTTGTCCCCGCCCCCGAGGAGCTTACGCTATACCGCATAGATATACGCCACCCTCTTTTTGACCAACGTAGGCTCCGGCAAGTACGTTGGCCGGGAGGCTCTGAAATGGGGCGGGCTCAGACCTGTCTCGGGCTCTCCAGAAAAGCTTCCGTAGTGCCAGGTCTTCATCCGTACCGAGGGCCGAAACGGAAGCTCGTAAGGGGCTGTTCGGAGATCGGCATAACTGGCAGCTGAAGACCCCTTGCAGCCTGGGTTTAGCCTTCAGCCTGCCTCTTCCTTATAGCTCGCTGGTCGCGGGTGACGTTCAAACAGGGTCTTTAGGGGCAGCAAGCCTGTTGCGAGTCGTCCTGAAAAAGCTGCAATCGTTTTTTCTCCTTGTAGGTCATTGTTGTTTGGGTCGGAACAAATAATCACGAAAACACAGCGGAAGAAGTAGCAGGTGGAATCGAGGCTATCGTGCGCCTGATAAACACCCAGCAGCCACAGGCCAAAGTTATTGTACTGGTACGTCTCTTGGAGCGCTGCGAAAACAAACCGCTCTGAGGAAGCCCCGTGTTCTCTGTACCGCGCCTCTGCGACGCTGGGAGTTACCGATGGGTACCGGGGCGGGCAGTCGCCTTCTCTGTCTTCTCCTTTGTGCCTGCCTCCCCTTGTTCACCTGGCTTTGCAGAAGTCGCCCTTTCAGCCCCTCCAGAGACGGGTGTAATCACTCCCGTTAGCGGCACGGCTAAGCTGTCCCGCTTAGAAATGTTGTTGGAGAAGTCCCGTGAGGGGGGGGGGGGCAAAGCGCGTGCCCAGGTCAGAGCTGGCGCTGGAAATCCTGGTCGGCTTCCTTGTCTCGGCGGGTTAGCCGGTGCCTCTCCTGTCGAGAAGCTGGGCGACGGCATTCACCGCTGAAAGCTTACACAAAGGGCACAGCTGATACATTTGGGGGGGGGGGGGGACACGACACAAAAACCAAGGCAGGTGCCGTGCCAGTTGCGCTTGTAGCTCATCTGGCTCCTTCAGCTGCGTGCCAGATTCGGTCTGAACGGCCGACGCCTGATGCAAGGGACGAGTTCCTCTTGCGGCAGGCGTCTTAAATCTGGGAAGGCAGCCTGAATTGGAAGGAAGAGCAGGCGTTGTCATGCCACCAAAGTCGTATGAAGCTCTCTTTTGCCTCCTTCTTGTGCCAGGGCCTGCTACCTCGTGGAGAGAAGCCAAACCCGCTGCGGCAGAAGAATGCCAAGGTGAATCACCTGCTCAAGGCCTCGCTCCCCAAACTGCCCAACGTCCAGCTTCTGGATGCGGACGTCGGCTTCGTGCACTCGGATGGCACCATCTCGTACCACGACATGTTTGATTTCCTGCACCTGACGGGGGGGGGCTACGCAAAGATCTGCAAACCCCTCCACGAACTGATCATGCAGCTGCTGGAGGAGACCCCCGAGGAGAAACGAGCTGCCCTGGCCTGAGTAGCTGACGTCAGCGTTAACAGCATCATCCAGCCCCATCAGATCAGTTCTGTCACTGGCACTACAGAATCCTTCTTTCTTAAAGCACTTTCCATTGTAGAATGTTACCGGATGTTCGTACCTAGTGTTTTGAGGGGGAAGGCTAATGTTTAACTGGTCTTGTACATACGAGGGCCGGCTTGGTTGGTTTTATTGCGGGAGGAAATTAGCTGGAGAAGAGTTTTACTTTTAAACCATTCCTCATTGAAACCGAGAGCAGGGCTGTCGCCCTGCGCCCCTCTCATGTCTTGTTGCTCTGTGGTTGTCCTAGAACCCCTGTAGCCTGTCTCCGGCAGCCCGCGCGCAGCTCCTGGCTCACCGTTCCTGGCCGTAGGGATTGTGCTCTGTGTATTAGCCTGTGAACAAGAATCACATTCCACTTGCAAAAGCCGGAACAGATGCATTTTTCCAAACTCGGTCCCACCTCTTACAGTTTTGGGGGGCTTTTTGTTTTGGTTTTGTTGTTTTCTTTCTGGGGGGCTTTTAAGTGACACGTGTTGCTTTCCCGCTCGTTCTTCCTGAAGCAGCACGAAACTGGAAATCCGAAGCGTAAAGAAACGAACGGTTGACCAAACTGGTGTAACACTCCCAGGTGCTTGTGCTCGTGCTTGTTTCGCCATGCCTGCTCCCACGTAGCTTTCCCCGGGGGCAGCCCCGTTCAGGTGCTGCTGGCTGTCCTGTTCTCTGCTCCCGTCTGTGTGTGGTGTCGCTGGCTTTTAACAGTTGCTCGGTTTAGGATTTTAATTACTCGGAAAGCACCGCGCAAGGCAGTCGCTTCCTCGCTACTCCAGAGCTGACACTTCATTCCTCCGAGGTGCCTGTGCCACAGGGCTCTTTGCAGTGCTGGTCGTTGTTCTGCGTAGGTTTTTTGTTTGTTTGTTTGTTTGTTTTTAAGTGTGACCGTTACGCCCTGTTTTCCTGAAGGAACCCCCCACGGATAGCCCCCGTCCGCGAGGCCTAAATCAGTCCGAAGCTTTACAGATTCCAAGGTGTATATTTCTTTATCGCTTCTGTTTTACCTGTCTAAACATTTTATTTGAGCAACTACAGCCTCTTACAGCAAAAAGTGAAGTCGAGGCGTAGCTTTTCCTGCCCTGGACGCCGCTCCTCGCCTCTAGCCGAGGGAGCCGGAGGGGCAGGTGCCCTCCCACAGGGGCTGCGACTAGGTGGGATTTTGGTTTGGTTTTGTTGTTAGGAGGGCCGGTTGTGGTCTACGAACGAGCGAACGAAAACGGCCTTTCATTTCAAAGTGAAAGGTTCCCTTTTTCAGAAAGAAACCGGTTTGGACCCGAAAGGCAGGGCCCTAGACGAATAGGTTAGCTGTGCTTGCACATCGTTTGAAACAAAGTCTGTTCCTCCTTGGCTTACCTGCCGGGGTCGGAGCTTGGCGGCGGCGCCGCGCGGACCTCGCCGCGCTTCGCGCTACGGTAGCTGGCCGAGAGCCCCCAACGCAGGTCTCCGCGCTTCTTGCCGCCGAAGCGGGATCTGCCCTCACCCGGGCTCGTCTCGGCGGGTAAGTCGCGGAGGAACGGATAGCTTTTTTAGCGGGCACTTCATGCCGTGTTCCGAATGAGGGGTGTTTAGGTGTCCGGGTTGCTTGCTGTGCCCTGCTGCAATGAAGTACATAGGTACTGTATATAGTCTGTCTGCCCTTTTTTATAATAAAGGGTGCCGGTGTTTAACGCGGTCTGTAACCTAGCATTAAGGAATACTTTAATGTCCCCGCTACGTTCCCCTCTTCCCGTAGATTGGATCATAGCAGGATTTCTGCCTGGATTGCATGCGTAGTGTGTGTTTTGTTTCCAGTATATGTGATCTACACACAGATGAAGGAAGGAAAGACGAAGCGTTCCGCTTGCCAGGATGGGAAGTGGGAAGTTTGGGAGTGCCGCGGCAGAGGAGGGATTGCGGTCCTACCCCCGCGAAGCAGGCTAGGGACGCGCCGCTCCCCGAGGCTCCCTCGGCCTCTGCGCTCTGGAGCCCCGCTGCCTCGCAGGACGGGCTTTAAGGGAACGTTGCTCACGCTTCCGATAAGATGCTCGCTGGAGAAGCTGGGGCAAGGGAGAGGGGAGAATCAAGTGTTAAAAATAAGCTGCGGTGGAGGATTCCTGGGGAAAGGGCTTAGCCCACCCCCCACGCACCCCTTAGGGACACGGGATAAAACACGTTCTGCTCCCTGCGAGCTTTTCAGGTTTCTGGGCTCGGGTGAAAAGGCAGCGTGCTGGTTTAATCTGCGCGGCCCTGCTTCCCTCCCCGCCGTCGCTGCGTGTGGCTAAAGAGATGCTAACCAGGAACGTGCGCTCCAGTAAAGAGCTCCGACCGCTCCACTCAGCGCCCGTGCGGCCGGGGCTGTGCTCAGCTGTGAGTCAGCCCCTCGCGGCAGGGTGCCGAGTGGACCGAGAGGTTTGGCAGGCTCCTGAGCCTTCCGCAACGTGACCGAGGACGGCTCTGCTGGCTCCGCTTAGGCTTGGCTTGCTAAGGTGCCGCGCTCTATCCTTGGTTCGGTGCTCGCGGCCCTCCTCTGCTCCCGTAACCATCTCCGATACTGCTGGCGCTGCGTAAAGCAAGCGAGGATGGCCTTCTCTCGCTCAGCCTTTAGCTCTGCTTGTCGCTGCCTAGTAAGAAACCGTCCCGCTCACGACTGCGAGGCTTTGTGGGAGGGCGAGGAGGGGTTCTCCCTCCTGGCTGACCTAGTACTAAAAACCGAGCCCCTCATCGCAAGACGTGTAGAAAAAGCTGCGGTTCCAGCTCTGGGCGACCGATGTCCCTTGGGATTGGGGCTGGGCTCCCCCTGCCCGGCCAGCGGGAACCGTGCCCCTGTTAAGGGTTGGCTGGGAAAGAACCGGCCCCGGGGGGGCTTCTCCCCTCCGTAAGCAACCCGGTCGCGCTTGACAGCTCTGTGCCGGAGCCTGCTATCTATCTCCTCTGTGTGAGCGTTGCCAGTTTCGCGTTTATTGCAGCGGAGAGAAGAACAAAACGAAAGACGCGGAAGGCCAGAAAGAGTCGCTTGTAACTTGCCGGGGGGGGGGGACAGGAGGATGACCACAGGGTGGGACCCGTGAGGAGGAAAGCCATACGGTAAACGAGGCCGCGGCCTCCCCTCCCCGCCTGCCTGGAGGCCCTGCCCTCTCACCGCCCCTGAACCTTCCCCGGGACAAAAGAATTGTCATCCCGCTTTGGCAAAAATGCATCGGCTGGTAGAACTCACTCTGTTAGTGCATATTTCGATATAAATGTCAATGTTTCACCCCACCGTGTTGCAGCGTGTGTGTGTGTGCGTGCCCAGGCGCCTGCGCCTTTCCTTCCCTCTCTGTGTCGGTGACTCGTTCTGTTTCGTTTCTGCGGGGGCCGGGGAAGCGGCTGGGGAGGTGCCGCCCCGCGCGGAGCTGCCAAACAAACCTCCCACCGGCTGCGCTCGCCGCGTTCCCTCCCGGGGGTCTCCGGGGCCACGCTCGGCCCGATCCCCGCTCCTCATTTAATAGCCATTCTTCCCCCCGCTCTGTTGGGGGGCTTTTTTTTGTCTGTTTTTCCTCTCCTTTCACCGTGCAGAGCTTAGGTCCTGTACCCGAAGCTGTCAGCGAGGTTCTGCAGGTACAGGTAACTGGTATTTTGGCCCCCGACAGGACGTCAGCTCGTATTCGATTACTCGGTGATTCATTTTTAAGAGCCCTGAAATGAACAGGGAACGCGCATCGCCACGCAACCCAACTTACAGGCTTCCCAGCGGAGGCGATGCTCGAGCTTGAACAGCAGCTTAGGAGTCACTTGGAGTTCTGCTTCTGGCTCCTGCATGGGCGTCCGTCTGTCCCCAAGCAAGTCGTTCCGTCTGCTGCCAGCATCGCCACCCGTAACCTGGAAACAGCGTGCAGACTGTCTGAAAAGTGCTTTGGGATCCTCGGTGAGAGGACCTATAGAAATAAAGTGCACAATAGCAGCAGCGCTCTTGTCTCTTTACGTTCGTCCCGCAGAGGAAAGAGGGAAAGCGGTGGCAGAGGTCTTGGATGGCGGTTCAAGCCTAGAAAATGGCTTTCTACGAGATTCCGTGGGGCTGAGCTGTTTCAGCGGGGGGCTTAAAACCAAAAAACCCGATCACAGACACGTAAAACGTGATATCACAAAGCCCTTAGACGGGGGACCGTAAGCGGGAAGCCCCTCGGCAGCTGGGATGGTTTTTTTTGAGGGAGATGCACGCTGAAATGCCGCATGGCGTCACTCCTGCTTCCCCAGCGAGGGGAGCCGTGGAAAAGCTTCAAATTACTTGGAATTACTTCAACCTCTGGTGATGAAGGGTGCTGCAAACGGGAGGGGAAGCTGCGGGAGCCCCCGCGCAGAAAGCCGGAGAGGAGGGCGGGAAGGGGAAGGGCGCCCGTGCGGTCGCAGTGCCGTACCTCGTCTGGCGGGGAATGTTTCCGTGTCCCCATGCGCGAGGACTTTGCTGGCAGGCGGGCTGGGCGAGCGGCTTTGGGCTTCGGGTGTCCCGAGTGCTGCCTGGCCTCACCGGCGCCGGCCGGAGGGGTGCCGCCGGCCGCAGGCTGGAGCAGGGCGCAGGGCCCTGGCCAGGGAGGAGTCCCCGAGCCCTGCGCCGAGGAGGGAGCGGGAGCAGGATTTCCTCCTGCGGCAAGCCAGGGCTGGTTACGGCTCCTGCATTGCACACCCTGCGATTACCACGGCAGCTCGTCTGTCCGGACCAGGCGGCCGCACCGACCCGTCCAAGCCTGGTGCTGGGAGCAGGGGGGGTTGGCGGCATCCCTGCTGCGCCCGTCGGTGCCGGGGCTGGGTTGGGTTGCTGGCGGGGGCAGTTGGTAGTTGCAGGCCACGTGTCGGAGCGTGACGACCCTGTGAACGAGGCCGCTGGCAGCAGTAAGGACCTCCCAACGCCGCCGGCCGCGCCGCCGGCCGCAGGGGCGGACACGGAGCTGGGGCTGGGGAGGCCTCGCTCGCTCCCGGCCCCCTCCCCGGGCTGGTGGCTCTGCGGGCGGGACGGGTCCTTGTCCCATCAGAGGGGCTCGGGCAGCGTCTGTG
>NW_008794084.1:1287763-1288049 GCF_000699145.1 Aptenodytes forsteri
TTCCCCTGCCCCGTCATCTCCATCCAGGACATCCTGGTAGGTTTGGGCGGCAGGGCCTCTTCTCCGGGCGACCCGTGGTGCCCGGCAGGGCTGACGGCCCCTCTGCCTCCGCAGTGCCCCGTCTACGACTTGGACAACAACGTGGCCTTCATCGGGATGTACCAGACCATGACGAAGAAGGCGGCCATCACAGTGCAGGTGGGCACGGGGCTGTGCCGTGGGGCTGTGCCGCAGGGCCGTGCCACTCCCGGCCCCTGCCCGGCGCTGGCGGGTAGCGCCGGTTAGC
>NW_008794084.1:1288272-1289568 GCF_000699145.1 Aptenodytes forsteri
TTGGGGGTGGTGTAGGCGGAGGACGAGGCGTGCGGGGGGGCTCTGCCCTACTACCCCCTCTCCAAAGACGCCTCACCGGGTACGCCGGGGTGGCTGGGGGAAGCGGCCGCCCGCGAGTGCGTCCCTGCCACCGTGGGTTGTGTGCTGGGGACGCGCTGGGGACAGGGTGGGGAGCAGCAGCTGCGGAGGGCTGCGCCCCCGGCCCATTTCTTCTTCCAGATGAACCCGTGGATCAGCACAACCGGCAGAAGATGCTGGAGGTGATGGTGTCGCCCACCATAACCTGTAAGCCTGGGAGGGGCCGTTTGGGGCTGGGGGGGTGCTGGGCTCCCCAGGGGGCCCCGCAGCAGGTCCCCAGGGCTGCCGCTCCCCCTGAGGGCTTGTCCCGGCTCTGTGCAGCGGAGGCCTACGTGGGCAGCGTGCTCTTCTGCCTGGGCATCTTCCTCTCCTTCTACGTCCTCACGCTGTTCATCGCCTGCTGGGAGAGCTGCCGGTGAGTTCCCGGGTGTCGCTGCCCCGGCCACCTTGTCCCCTCCGGGCGCTGAGCCCCGGTGCACGGTCCCAGCACGGTGGGGGCCCTCGGGCGTGCTGTGCCCCCTCGCCCCTGGCTGCCGGCACGGCGCTGCTCACGGCTGCTTCCCTCGGCAGGCAGCAGAAGAGGAAGGGGCTCCTGGCAGCCATGGACTCGCCCAGCCTGGACACGGGTGAGGGGCTGGAGGCAGCAGCCGGTGGCAGTGGCACGTGGCGGGTCTGCCTGGGAGATTCCTCTCGAGGAATCTTTGCCCTCTTGAGCCTGTGGCAAATCCCTCGGTTCTGCAACAGTTCTCCACTGTCCCCCTGAGCCCCGCTTGTCCCCCAGCTCCCTGGGGACAAATCCCGATGTCAGGGGGACAGGGACGTCCTGGGGCTCGGGCTTCACCGCTCCGGGGCTGGCAGGGCTGCGCTGGGGCTTAGGCATCTCACCAAGTCTGTCTCTTTCTTTCCACGGCTTTCCGGGGACTCCCAGCATCTCTACTGGGTAGGTGCCGGCGTCTGCTCTGTCCTTGGCTGCGAGCTCGCTCCCGTGCCAGGGCAGGGGCACGGGGCGCTGCTCTCTGCCAAACGGCCGTGTGGCCCCGGGCCGGGGGTGCCACGGGAGGCTGCCGGCAGCTGATGGGGACCCTCTCGTCTTGCAGGGCACGCCCGCAGCATCCCCGACTCCTTCCTGGGCCGTGCCCCCTATGACAGCTACGGTTACGGCTCCTTCGGTGAGTGCCACGTGCCGTCCCTCGCCTCCCTGCCTGTCGGCGGGCGGCC
>NW_008794084.1:1289871-1290415 GCF_000699145.1 Aptenodytes forsteri
GGCGGGGGGGCAACGCCGTGCTGGAGACCCCCCCCCCCCGGGGCTCGCCCCCGCTCCTGCTCCAATAACTCTCGCTTTCCTTTGAAGGGCAGGAGCAGTTCAAGCGGCGCACGCCCTCCGCCCCGATGAGGCCACTGAGCATTGCCATGGGTAGATGCTGGTACCGGGCAGGGACGGGCCAATCAAGCCAAAATCTGCCCTGCCCCAAGCTTGCGCCCGGGGCGCTGAGCACCTCTGCTCCCTCCTCCCCTCCCTCAGAGCAAGGGCAGCCGCCCAGCAGCCCCCGCTGCGGGCAGGGCAGCGCCCGAGGAGCTGCGGGGCAGGGGGAGGACATCGTCCTCCTGGCCCCCAGCTGTCCCCAGCCCGGCAGGGCTGTCCCCGGGACAGGGGCAGTGCAGGGGTCTGCATGGAGCTGGAGCCTGTCCCCGGCGCGAGTTGGCAGGGAGGCAGCCGAGCGGTTAATTGGGGGTGATTGGGGTCCCGCGGGGTGGGCACCGAGGCGGGCTCGGCCGAGGGGCTCTGCTGACGGCCCCGGCTCGGCCCC
>NW_008794084.1:1291752-1292345 GCF_000699145.1 Aptenodytes forsteri
CCGCCCCCCCCCGCTGCCCGCCGCCCCACTCGCCCCGCAGGTCTTCGGCAAGGGGAACACGGCCTTCTGGATCGTCTTCTCCGTCATCCACATCGTGGCCACCCTGCTGCTGAGCACCCAGCTCTACTACATGGGGCGCTGGAAGCTGGGTAAGGTGGGGGACACCGCTGGGAGGGGGGGGGGTGGGGGGCAGCGCGGCCGCCCCCCCGGTGCGACCTCTCCTCTCTCTGCAGACTCGGGCATCCTGCGCAGGATCCTGCACGTGCTGTACACGGACTGCGTCCGGCAGTGCAGTGGGCCCATGTACGTGGTGAGTGCTGGCACTGTGGCTCGCGGCACCGGGGTCCCCTGGCTCTGCGGAGACCCCGCCTGGCAGCCCTCCCTCCCTGAAGCGGCCGGCTGCCTGCCCCTCACAGCCCCCCTCGCCCTTTGCAGGATCGCATGGTGCTCTTGGTCATGGGAAACATCATCAACTGGTCGCTGTAAGTGCGGAGCCGGGCACAGGCCAGACCCCGCGCCGCTTCTCTCAGCCCGGCGCTCCCCGTCCCCGCTGCCGCCCCCACCCCGCTCCTGCAGCCCGCCCCACCCCGGCT
>NW_008794084.1:1293225-1294673 GCF_000699145.1 Aptenodytes forsteri
TGCCGCTGGACGATGACCTGGACTGCGTCCAGCGGGACAAGATCTACGTCTTCTAGGGGGCCGCAGCCGCTCGCTGCCCTGGGACTGTGCCAAACGCCCGGCCGCAGGCCCTGGGAGGGGAGACCCGCTGGGGCGGCGCGTGCCCCTGGGGAGGGACGCCCGTGCTGTGGGTCCTGCAAGCCACTCCATCCCCCTCCCTGCGCAGCCCGGGGGTCTCGGTGCGCCTCCTCCCCGCCGGCCGGGTCCCTCCCTGGTGCTGCGTGCCTGTTCCCGGGCTCCTCGTAGCCGAAAACGGGGATGGGGGGGCCGCCGGGGCACCCGTCCTCGGTGGCAAGTGACACTGGAAAAGGTGCTGCTGCTGCTGCTCCGTGCCCGTGCACCCGTGGGCGCGGTGTGGGGGGCCGGGGCAAGTGCCGTGCCAGCAGTCCCGTGGCCCCCCGAGCACATGGGTGCGGGTCTCTCTTCAGTGCCTGAGTTGTATGGGTGGGAGGTGGGGGTGCGTGTGTCCGTGGTGGTGGCGGCGATGGCGGTGGCCGGAGAGGCCCCCCCTCGCATCTCCTTCAGCGTCCCAGGAGGGGGGTCGGACGTTTGTGCCTCCCGTCGCCGCTCCCCACCAAGGCTGGTGCTCTCCACGCGTGGGTCTGCTGGGAAGGGACTCGCATTAAAGTGTCTGCACTTTGCCCGCGCCTGCCACCTCCTGCCTGGGCAGCGGGAGCCTGGGGGGGCACTGGGGGTCCCCGAGGGTCCCCAGGGGGCAGCGGGGGTGGCGGGCTCTGCCCCGCTGGGCTGCCGCCGGGTGTCAGCCACGCTCTGCTGCAGCGCCAGCTCCTCCTTCCCACCGGGACTTCGGGAGAAGAAGCAGCGCTGCTGCTGCTGCTCTTCTGCCCCGGAGACCCCCTGTGCAGCACGGGGGCTGCAGGGGTGAGGTCTGTGGGGCGCGTGGGGGCCGTCAGCCCCAGGGGGGGTTAGGGATGCCCAGGGAGGTCCCACTTCACGGGCAGCAAGGGTCCTGGGAGGCTGGGGCTCCCTTTGGCGTCCCAGCCCAGTGCCAGCGCTGCTGCATGCCTCGCTGTGCCCTGGCCCACCCGAGCGGGCTGGTGCCCGGCTGGGGCAGCGCGAATCCCGGGGATGGCTGTGGGAAGCCCGGGCACGATGCCCGCAGGATGCCCGCGGCCTCGCTGCTCTGCCTTGGCCAGCCCCGACCAGGGCACTCCGTGGGCTGTGCGTGCCGCCCAGGCGGCCGTGCCCCCGCAGCAGCCCCACAGCCCTGTGGGAAGCCCCGCTCGGCCGCCCCGGCAGTGAGCACACGGGGAAACCAGCCATGAAGTCAGGGCAGAAACCCTCGGCAGCTCTTGCGTCCAGCCGAACGCCTGGCTATAAAAGGACTTACTCCATCAGCCTCCGGCCCTGCTTCCTCCCTGCCCCCAAATCCGCCGGGGAGGAGGCAA
>NW_008794084.1:1295526-1296916 GCF_000699145.1 Aptenodytes forsteri
GGCCAGCAGGCACTGCCGTGTGGCCGAGGGAACCGTGACCAGCGAGGCTGGGGTCCGCAGGCAATCCCCCTGGCTGGGCCAGGGCACGGGGCACTGGGCGGCCGGGGCACAGAGCGGAGCTGGCTGTGGCATTGCTGGACGTGCCTGGCGGTGCTCGGGACCTGGGCACGGGCTGCCTGTGGGGCTCACGGGGTACCCCTGCATTGCCGGCAGCAAGCGGGGTCAGCGCCTTCCGCCGCACCGAGCTGTGCCAGGTCTCAGAGCCCGTGCTGCAGGAGCCAGAGTGCATCTGCCCGGCGGTTGGGGCGAGCCAGCCCAGGGCAGGGCGTGGATGCGGGGACTGAGCAGACGGCTCCTTGAGGGCACAGCCCCGGCACTCGGTGGCTTAATGCCAAGCAGGGAGCCGTGTGGGGAGGAGCGAGGCCAGCTCCACCGAGGGCTTGGCTGCCGGCTCCCAGCGCCTCTCCCTCCTGGCATCCTCCCTGGCATCCGCCGGCCCTGCCCGCGGCCGGCTACCTGCCATCTCTGCCCGCAGCATGCCCTTACAAGGGCACGGGCACGGCTCCCGCCCTGGTGCTGCCTCGCCTGCGCTCCTCCCCGGCTCCAGGACCCGCCGCGCTGAGGCCACCCCACGGCACCACGGCCACCCTGCCCTGGCACGGCGTGGCCGCCCCGCTGTGCCACGGCCACCATGCCGTGCCACAACCGCCCAGCCCTGCCGTGGTCAGCCCGCCACACGGACCCCTCCGCTCTGCAGCCCCCGTAGGGGCAGCGTGGCTGCTCCGGCCGGAGGGCACGGCAACCAAGAGCTGGTGGGCAGCTGAGCAGGCAGGTGATGGGGATGAGGCCCCTCTCCTGCGCGGCCTGAGCCGGGAAGCGGGGACGAGGCACCGCTGCTGGGACGGGAACCGTCTGTCCGGGCAGGCTGTGGGGGTCATGGCCGTACACTCACCTCCAAACGTGCCCGGACGGAGCTGAAGGGTCATTGCGTGGCAAGGGAAGAACCGGGAGAAGGGCATGTCCCCACTGCACCAGGGTGAGAGGTGGATGCCACAGGGTGCTGGGGTGGCCGCAGGGTCCCCGGGCAGGGGGACAGCTCCCCCACAGCCGGCCGCTCCCCGTCCCGCTGCCAGGTCTCCCACCTGCCGCAGACATGGCGAACAAGGGCCCAGCGTACGGCATGAGCAGGGACGTCCAGTCCAAGATCGAGAAGAAGTACGACGACGAGCTGGAGGACCGGCTGGTGGAGTGGATCGTGGCGCAGTGCGGGGCCGCGGTGGGTCGTCCCGAGCGGGGCCGCCTGGGCTTCCAGGTCTGGCTGAAGAACGGCATCGTAAGTGGGGGGGGCCAGGTGCCCGCTGTGCCCGCCGGCCCCGGGAATGGCCGGGCT
>NW_008794084.1:1298252-1302704 GCF_000699145.1 Aptenodytes forsteri
CGCAGAGATCCTTGCGAACGGGGAGAAAAGAAAATTGGCCTTGGTTTTGTACTTCGTTTTTGTCAAAATTAAAAGGTTATTCATCTAGGGTGGCCTGACGAGGTTTCCTCCCGCCCGCCCCGTCGCCCCTGGCCGGCAGTGCCGGGAAAGCCGAAGCAACCCTCCGTAAAAGCTGCTCAGGTCACCCGGGCCACATCTGCTCCTTCTTCTCGTTCCTAACCTGGGAAAACCAGAGCTGGGGATCAGGCTTTCCCTGCCCACTTCAGACGGCTCCGCGGGGTGGCTCTGCCCTCTCCCGCCTGAGCCGCAGCACCAACCTTCCTCCTCGCTCCTTCCAACCGCTCTGGCCCAGCCCTCGCCTCTCCCTGCCTGGAGCAGCCCCCGTTATCCCGGCTCCCAGGGAGCAGGGCGCGGGGGGCTGCGAGGAGCCAGGAGCAGACCCAGCACCCCGGCACGGCGTCCCCACGGGCCCCGGGGCTGGGAGGTGCTGGGTGACTCATGCTTCCACAGCCAGAAAGTGCTGGGAGGGCAGAGGAGTGATGGATGGGGGAGAGGCGGCTTTTTCAGACTTTATTTGGAAAGCTACACAAAAGGGCTTTGCTGATTAAAAAACAAACCCCAGCTTTAAAAAAATAAACCGACGAACCCAAAGACACACGAACAAGCCAACCCCGCTCGCAGATGAGCCGCTGCCAGAGCAGCTCAACCTCCCCTTCCCCGCCCAAAGCAAGCGTGACCACGGCCTCGTCCCTCCCGGACACCGGGCACAAACTGACGCCCCAGCAAGCGGCGAGGAGGCAACTGGGGGAAGCGGCCGCAGCGAGCTCGCGCTGCCGCGATACCTGCTGCCAGGGGTGCTTCTGTGCCCGCCGCAGCGGGGACAGCCCCGTCCTGCCCCTCTGAGGGGGACGGTCGAGAAAGCCCTCCTGCCTTCTGCCTCCCCGACCGCACGGCTGCTCGTGCGCCTGCGGGGGATGAGAAGGCGGCGGCGGGGTCGGAGCACAGGGGACTGGGAGCAAGCGCTGGTTGGAGATGGGCAAAATGACTCCCTGCCTCTAAGCTGGCCGCAACTGGCGGGTACCGGCCAGCTCCCAGCCCAGCGGGGCAGGCAGATGACAGCGCTGGGGGGTCCCTGCCTGCAGAGGCAGCTGCCGGGGCCAGGCCACGTTTTCCAGGCTCGCTCTGCAGAAATGGGGGACAAAGTGACACTTCTTCCCCGTGCTGCAAGGCCACAGGAGCCGTGGCGTGCAGGGGGCTCCGTGTGTAGCTCCCGGAGGTGTGGGCATGGGGCCTTGCCCCACGCACAAAGGGAAGCCCTGAGCGTCGTCGCAGGGCGGGCTCCGTTAGGAATGGGTTTAAGGCTTGCTTTGTTTTCCAGAGCGAGGGAAAGGGAAGCTCCCCTTCCGCTGCCAGCACTCTTTCTCCTTGTTTCTGAGCCACTTCCAACGCCACCTTCCGCAGGACGCAAGGGCAATGGTCCCTGGTGGCTCAGGAAGTCTCTGCTGCCCGCGCTCGGGAAGGACGTAGGGAGTGGAAGGGATGCAGCCCAAACCCCCAGCCCCAGCTAGCACGTCTGGCGCTCCCTGTCCTCCGAGAGGAGCTCGGCTGTCGCCTCCCGGCCAAGGTACCCTGCTCCGGCGGGGGCCGCCTCGTGGAAGCCGGCAGCTCTGCCACTGCTGGGAAGTTTGGGGCGGGTGGGGGTCCAGGACCCCTCCTCCCCCTCGTCCTCCTGGGCAGGCTCCGGGCGCTCACACTCCAGCTCGACATCCTCGATGTCCTTCTCCCGGTAGAGCGGCACAGACTCCATCTCCAGGCCGCTCTCCAGGGCTCTGTGCTTCCCTCCCTGCTGGTACCATTTGCAGGCGGCGGAGCCGTTGCAGGTCAGGTCAAGCCCCACGTTGTTCCTGGACAGGCAAACCTCCAGCATGTAGTAGAAAGTCCAGAACACGGCAAAGCATCCCAACAGCAGGAGGGTCTGCGGAGGAGGAAAGCCCTTCAGAAACGAAGCCCTCAGCCACCCCGGAGCCCTGCTGTCGCCCAGCGGAGAGGGCGCAGCGCCAGGAGGATCAGCGACGCGGGTTCCCACTCCTCCAGTCCCTCCTGCAGAGGACGGGGTCTCCCCGCTCGGCGCCAGCCGGCAGTACCCCCGGCCCGCAGGCAGGCTCACCTTGAGGGTGTTGGCTGTGATTGTGTAGTGCTGCTCCTCGGGGATCTCCAGCCCCGGAGGGCAGGGCAGGGAGAAGTCGCTGCTCAGGTACTGCCCGCTCATGGCTTCCTCCAGCAGCCTGGGGGACAGAGGCACCCCGTGAGGGTCCCGCAGGCGGGGCCGCTCCAGGGAGGGTCCCAAATGCCCACAGAGGGTCTGGAGCGGCTCTTCCACCACTGAGGGTTGCCCTCCTGGGTCAGACCCAGCCAACAGCCCGCGGCTCCCCTGTGCAGTGTATGGAGGGCAGTCCCAGTGCCCCGTGCCAGCGGGCAGGCTGCAGCCTCACCCTGCCCGTGCACCTCGCAGCAACACTGCTCCGGCCAAGCAGCACCTGCTCAGAGACTTCTGACCGTGTCCCTTAGCCCTCCATCTCCCGTCTCCCCACCGAGACGGGGTTGTGGTGTCCTACCTCTGCCGTTCCTTCATCTCTGCTGGGGACCAGGAGGAGCCGTACAGGGTCAGCTGCCACCGCTTCAAGGTCCCAGGCCTCAGGCTCTCGTCTCCTGGGGAAGAAACAGGTTGGACCAGTGGGGAACTCTCCCACCCGGCTGGGTGGCACTGCATGGAGCTAACCCGTGGCCGCCCAGGTGCTGAGCTGGCAGCTCCCCAGGACACGGCACGGAGCTGCTGCCACTGCCCTGTGAAGGGCCCCCGCAAGGCAGGACTCACCAATGTCCCTGATGACCAGTCTGTATGTGCCCTGTGCTTCCTCGCCCCAGCACCGGACCGTGGAGAAGGTCCAGTCAGCAAAGCCATTGGGGTCTCTGCCAAAGGGTGAGGAGAAACGACCCGTGAGAGGGTAACGTAGCCCGAGCCACGAGGCTGGACGTGGGCCCTGACTCTCCTGCTCGGGGCCAGCTGGGCTGGGTGTCCTGCCCTGCGGCGTGAGCCCCCGCACCCCTGTCCCCCTCGGTGCTTACGAGTCCATGCTCCTGGTGGTGCCTATCAGGGACATCATGCCGCTGGGGCAGAAGAGCCTGATCTCCAGGTTGCCACGGCGGGGGTGGGTTATGGTGACGGTGACTGCCACGTGCTCCAGGGTTCTCATGCCGGAGAGTTCCAGGTCGGCGGTGGTGACTGGGAAAAGGAAGGCAGGGTTGGCCGAGGCTGGTGGCCGGGATGGAGTCCCCACTTCCAGCCGGCCCTAAGGGGCTGCTGTGCCACTTAGCAGGACGCGCACGCCCGTCTCTGCCTCCTCCCGGCTGCCCCCGTGCGTCTGTGCCCCGGGAGCAAGAGGCAGGGGCCAGGGCAGCCACACCCCACGCGGGGAGGCTCTGCCAAGCGCCCGGCAGCAAAGCCGCGCTGTGCTCAGAGGCCTGGCCCCGGTCCTCGCTCTGCGAGGAGCCTCCTTGTCTGCCCGAGCCGAGCCACCCAGGCACCTCCCCGGCTAGCACAGGTAAAGGTGTCCTGGCACACTTCCTCCCGGGCACCCCACGTCATGCTCAGGCTGCTTGACGTGGGCCAGGAGAAGTTAGGTCCTCCCAGACCAGAGGTGCAGGAGGCACTGGCTGTCCTCTGCCCGCAGCTGTGCCCTCTGTCCCCTCCCTGAGTTCAGCCAGGACCAGGCAGGATGGAAAGGGTGGTGAGAAAGGGGTGAGGAGGAGGTGGCGAGGAAGGAGGGGTGAAAGGCAACAGCAGCATTAGCAGTGGGAAAGCCGACTCCCGGGCGTCTCCCAGCACGTCCCAGAGCAGGAAGATGATACAAACCCACGCTTCCCTCTGCTCACAAGGAGAGGGCCCAGGCACGCCTCCCTGCCCTCTCATTTACCAGCAGCCTCTCGCCTGCCGCCCGATCCTCATTTCACAAGCGGGGCCCGGCTGCTGCCTACACGACTTGTGCCACTGCCCCGCAGGCTCCCCGACATCCGACTCTTCCCCCGGCCCTGACTCACGGCTTGCGGGTTCAGGAGCCCACCCGGAGTGCTTTGGCCACTGCAATGAAGTCACACCTTGTCCTTCATCAAATCCTTCCTGCCCTGGATTTGTGCCAGCTTTTGTCAGCCCCGGAGGCTGCCTTGAACCCGCAGTTACACAGGAGCCGGGTCGGGAAAGAGGACTGGGATGAGAAGCCCGGTGTCCATCTCAAACCGGTCGCAGCTCCACGGATGCTCACAGCCCCAGAGCTGCTAATTATAGCTCAGGAAACCCCGGCACGCTTCAGAGCGGATTTCAGCCTGTGGCTCGGCCTCCTCCCGGCAGCCCCGGCCGAGCGGCAGGTGGGGGCTCCCCAGCATCTTCTCAGAGGG
>NW_008794084.1:1305196-1318502 GCF_000699145.1 Aptenodytes forsteri
AGGTGGGTGCTCCCCAGCATCTTCTAAGCGGGGAGGCGGGCGCACCCCAGAACCAGGCAGCCTGCCTGCAGCGGCCGGCCAGCACACTCCCTGGGGCCACGTGGGGAAAGGGTTAACTCTGAGTCAGCCTGCAGTACCTGGGGGACAGTAGTGCCCCCGGCCACACATTCCTCTGCGGCCAGGCATTCCTCTGCGCATACTTCTCCAAAGTGCCTCTTTTCTGCCTCTCCCAAACTCCGCTTGCTGCCCAGCTTTCAGCTCACAACTCCTTTTAGGGCAGAAGGAGCTGCTTGACCCCCAACCCTCTCCTCAGAGGCAGAGCGGGGCTAGCCCCGCTGCCAGCCCGAGGAGCGGGGTGTCGCCCCTCTGTCCCTCCGTCCCGCTGGGGCCCTGCGGTGCTGGTACCTGCAAGGGAGCAGCGTGCTGCAGAGCTGGACCAGCCCGGCCGGGCAGGGACAGGAGAGAGGGAGAACATGTGCCCAGCGCCCGCCCAGCATCTCCTCAGCCTGCAGCAGGGAGGGGAGGGACGGGACCACCTGCAAGGGGGGGGGGCCGGCCTGCGAAGCTCCACCCTCTTCCCGGGGGGCCCCCTGGCCGGGGGACCAGCCCCCGGGCGCTGCCAATCCCCAGCACCTCTGCCAGGAGCTGCAGCTGGGGCAGCGAGGGGCGCAGGGCCAGGCCCCCTGGGACAGCATCTCCGGTGGGACAGGGAGGGGGCCGGTGGCCCAGCCTTGGCGCAAGAAGCTGTGCCCAGCCAGAGAGCCGGGCCCCGCTGGGGGGCCGGGAAGGGCTTGGGGCCGAGCTCTCCTTCCCACTGGTAGCTGCCGGAGCAGCGCCTTGTTTATGTGGACAGAGGCCGGCCAAGTCAGGAGCTGGAGCATTACCTAAAATGGTCAAAGCCAGAGGAGCAGGACTGGCTGCTGCCCAGCCTGGCCGTGCTCGCTAATGCCTGTCTGGCTCCTCGAAGACATCAATCTATGAGATGGAGTTATCGGGGAGGGGACCGCATCAACAGACACAGATCCCCTGGGGAAGGGCAGCAGAAAGAGAGAGGAAAAAGCCCATGCAGCCCGACACTTAACCCCTTCGTGGCCTTGCGCAGCCCAGGGCTTGCCCTGCCAGGCTGTCAGCACGCCCAGCTGCGCCCCATGCCAGCGGGAACGGGCTGGATCCCTGGCCTTGGCGTGTACAAGCACGTGCTCTCACGCGGCACACCCGCTCTTACCGTTCCAGGCGACCTCCAGCTCCTGCGGGAGCAACGGGATGCTCCTGCCCTCCTTCAGTGCAGGGCTCACGTACGAGGCGAGGTACGGGACCGACTCCCAGATCTGTCAGGGGAAAGGCGAGAGGATTCAGCACAAGGTTGCACCCTCCCTGCACATCCATCTCCCAATCTCCCACCACTCTTGCAAGCTGCTCCCATCCGTGGCACGCCTAACGCGCGTGGACGTGGGCCCAGCTTGGGCCCAGACAAGGGGCCTCTCCCGACGCTGCTCTGGGGCACACAAACCCAGGCAGCACGCACGGGCTGCAGCGAGCGCCGCAGGGCTGGAGAGGAGTGCCCGCACGCCTAGGAGTGGAAGGAAAGCAGCTGCCTGCGGGCTAGAGGGGCCAATCGAGACTCGGGAATCCCCAGCTCTGGGTTTGTCTCCGCCACCACCCGAGTGGCTTTGAGCGGTTACTTGAAGCCATTCCGTTTCAACCCCAGGCGCAGCGGGGGGGGGAAACGTAGCAGAACCCAAAGCCCTGCAGGAAGAGAGAGCAGCCTGAAAGCCCCTGTGAAACAGGGGGCATTGCTGGCAACCGGCAGCGACGCGGCACAGCTGCGCGGTGCTCTATGCACGACTGAGGACCAAGTGCCAAAGGGATGTGCCCTGGTCTCCATGTGACTGGAGGCACAGGGAGGAAGAGATGGGGATGCCCCTGCTTGCTCTGACCACACCACTCCCTCGGCAGCCCCAGCAGCCCCCGGGACGCAGAGCCCAGAGCTGCCAGCTGAGAACACCCTGTTTCCTCGGGGCATGACGCCCTCCCTGGAGCCCACTGCATAGGGAGGAAGGTGCTGGGGCTGCTGACGAAACTCCCCAAGCCATGAATCAGAGCTGTCGTCTCCCACCAGCGAAGGCTCTCGCCCATGGCTATATATAGTGCTGAGAGAGCAGCAGCTCGGGGGCAGGTTTCAGGCATTGCCGAAAGCCTTATTACTTCATACCAAAAGCAGCCTTACGGCGAGGGCCGGCAGGATGACGGCCAAAGCGCTGGCCCTGAACAGCCACAGTGTCACCCCACGGCGTTGCCAGGACAGGACCCGCCGCCGCCACCGGGCTGGGTCTGCTCTACCTGCCTCCGGGGCACGCCTGGGACAGGGAGGGGAATTACCTTGGCAGCGTTCACCAGCCTCCAGGCGTTCAGCAAGCCGAAGCCGTGCTGGTGGCTGTGGCTGAAGCCGGCCTGGTTGATGTCCCACTTTGCGTGCCGATCCTCGTACTGAAAAGACATGCAGGGCACCCTCGTTACCCTGGGGGACACCGGCAGCCCTGCAAACCCGGAGCAAAGGGAACCGGGCCCGAAGGGAAGGAGGCTCAGAAATACCCCGCAGCAGCAGGGAAGCAAACCCACGCGGCCCTATTAGAAAGAAACAGGTTGACCTTTGTTTGAAACAAGTCCCAGGACAAACAGGCTTCCCGGCTCCTCAGAAAGGAAATCAAGCAGCCCGAAAGGGCACAAATGCCTCTGCTCTGAAACATCCCAGCTGCTCCCTGCCGCCCAAGCCACAGCCTGCGGGGTGGCAGGAGCCTTGGGGAGAAGGAATCGAGTCCTTTAAATCAACAAGAGCCGGGCCAGGACAGATCTGGGTCCCATTGCTTATAGGGTTGTAGTACTCCGGCAACGCTGGCTCGCAGTTGTGGAAAACGCTGCCCTGTGCCAAAGTGAGTACAGCGTTAGCTGTAGTCTAACAGGAGCTGTTAGACTCCTGCTCCCCAGAGGGGTGTGGAAGAAGCCCTGTGCCTAAGCCGAATCAGGCAGCTCCAGCCAGTTCCCACTCCTGCTCTCCGCAGTGAAGCTGTGCTGGAGTCGAGGCCGAGCAAAAGGAAGGGCTGTGTTTGCTGCCGAGCCCTCCGTTATGTCTGTTTCCAAGAGCCCGACTCTCTGGAGAGCCCGAGGAGAGGCCAGGGCAGGGCAGAGCTCCTCGCTTTCCCACTGCACGGACTGCGGGGTGGCACTGCAGAGATGTGGGCCAGCCGCACCGCACGCACACACGCGCTCCCGGTGTCTGCGGGCGAGGCACGGTGAGCCCCTGGACGCCGGCAGATGGGAGGCATTCCTGGAGCAAATACCCCATTTATTATCATGACAGAGGAAAATGCCGCAGCCGCGTTCCTGGGAGGAACGAGGGGCAAGGGGAAAACGCAGTCCCTTTGCCGGGAGCCAGACAACCCAGAGATTTATAGAGGGGCAGGCAGACATACATAAACAAAGATGCGCACAGCAGGATCTCTGCCATCCCGCAGCATCCCTGAAGGGCAGCAGGAGGGAGGGATGGCCACTCACCTTGGTGGTGGTGAAGACAATGATGTGCTGGACGTCTCGCCAGGTCAGACACGGCCGCACCTGCAGCATCAGCGCGATCATCCCGGCTGCAAGAGGAGCGGCAGCCGACGTCCCCGTGTGGCCCTCTGTGCAGCCCGTGCCCTTCTGCAAATCCCAGTCTGTTGTCACCTTCCGAGAAAGAGGAGAGATGCCTCCTGCCAGGCCACTGTTCGCCATGCTGGGACGGCCGGGACAGGTACTCGAGCAACCGAGCACGCGGTCCAGGCCCCGAGCCGTGCCCTCGCCGCACCAGCTCCACCGGCAGCCCACGCTCGGCCCGTGACGCAACTGCCGGCAAAAGCCCCGGGGACACAGGATGGCATGCCCCCCACGCTACGCGAAGGGCACGAGAGATGGGGGCTCTGGGGCTCCCCACCATCATCCTGGACACAGCTAAGAAACGAGCAATGCCCGAGCACAGAAACAGGGACAGCAGCCATGCTCCTGGCAGAGAGCAGGGCAGATGGCAGAGAGCTTGTGAGCAAGGGCAGCCCGGGCGCCCTGCGTGGAGGCCGGGGTCCTCATTTACTGCACGAGCACCCCAGCAGCGTGCAGGGTGGTGCACGAGCCGGTGGGTTTTCTCGACAGCCCTGCAGCGCTGATTTACCGCTCGCGCGTTTCCGTCAGCAACGCTCACGTGATTTCTATTGCCCTACCACAAGCCTGACGAGGAGGAAAAGATCCCCCACGGGCTGGCTGGACACACGTAGAGGAGGCTTGGAAAACTGGGAGCGAGAGGGGAGAAAAGACAGAGTCAGCAGCTCTCCTCCCCAGCAGCCTGGGTCCCCCCAGCCAGCCCTCTCCTCCAGCGCCGAGGGCCCTCAGGGGCGCCCGATTATTCTTTGCCGAGGACAGTGAAAACCTCCTCCACTGCAGGATGCCTTTGGCCGGGCTGAGCTGACCGTCCTGGGGGAGAGAGGAGCTAACCCAGCCCCTGCTGCGGCGGCAATGACAACAAGGGCGCTTTGTGCAGCCAGCAGTGCCTTTCCCCATTCTGCCAGGCAGCCAGTCCAGCCAGGCACGTCTGTCTAAACACGGGCTGCCCCGGGTGAACAGATGGGAAAGCCTCTGAGCAGGGAGAGGGATAGGAGGTTTGGCATAGAGCGGGAATCAGAGCGTGACAGCCCAGGCAGGGGAGAGCATTGCTGCACGCAATGCTGGGCCGAAGAGCCGGGCTTCTCTGCGCCGCGCTGGCGCAGCCGCCTTTAAAGGGGACCACAGACGCTCACACAGCACCTTCACACCCCTTCCTAAGAGATTTGCTGCGTCAGAAGGAAAAGGAGGGACTGCAGCCGAGCGCCCATGGTCCCTCGCCCAGGGACGCCTCCTGCCTCTCTGCGACCAGCGGGAAACACGGGCAGGGAAAGGCGAGCTGGGACAGCGGGGCAGCACCCAGCCCGCATGCAGCACGCCAAGGCCGGCACCCAGAGCCTGACCCCCTTCGTAGGCGGCTTTCAGACAAAACGAGAGAGTTCTCTGGATGCCCACGGATTCCCCCTCCAGAGGAAAGACACGGGGAGGTGGTCCTAAACCCCCTGCCTGCATGAACCACATCTAATCTATGGGGCTCCCGGGAGCTCTGGGGGCTGCGGTCCCCAACCGTGCTCCCCAGCCGCGATGGGGCCGTCCCTGGGCGTCCCCCGTGTCCCCACGCCCCGCCGCCACCTCCTCTCACCGTGCCCGCACGCGCAGGTGGTGAACGTCACCGGCAACCAGGACATCTGCTACTACAACTTTCTGTGCAGGTGGTCCTAAACCCCCTGCCTGCATGAACCACATCTAATCTGTCCGTCTCCCAGCCATCTCTTCCGCACGGGCAGCTTCCCCCCCAGACAGGAGGGAGGAATTTGCAGCACACGAGCTTTCTTTCTCTCTGCGGTTGCTGAGATCAGGCTGGGAGACGGGAAGGGCAGCCAGAGATCCCGTCATCCTCCCTCAGCCAAGACCAGAACAACAAGAGCAGGGCAGCAGCAGGGGGAGAGGGTCGGGGATTAGCTGCCGAAAAGCCTGGAAACTTCAGGGGAACTCAAGGCGGTTACGGTTTGGGACCCTCCTCATCTTCACTGCTGACCACAGCGTCACTCCAGCACAACCGGGCCTCCGCAGAGGGACCACACGGGACTGCGCAGGGCACACGGAGCCTCAGAAGAAGCATCGGGAGGTTCCCAAATTAGGCCACCTCACTGCCAACCGAACGTGTCCGTCTCCCTGGGCTCCCCGTGGGCAGACAGCCCGCACTGCCAAAAGCTGTAGGTTTTGTTGCCTTCTACGCTTGACTCCGTAACACTCTGCCAGCTGTTAACAACTTCGGCTTGCGCTCGGACGCTGCACGTCCTACAAAGAACACCCTGAGCAGCATAAACTTTCAGTAGGAAACGCAGCTAGTGCCAGGAGCCGTATTAAATTCTTCCCATTAAGGAAACCACACAAAGTTTATAGTCTGGTAAAAGAAAAAAACCCAGCAGATGGCTGCTGAGAAGTTAACTCTGACATCACTGAAGCACAGTTAAAGGGTATTTAGGAGCAGACGATCCTCCAGAAAAAGGGGCGCGTAAGTTTTAACACGGCACGGGCTCGCTAAAGGAGCGATCGCGGTAGTGCAAAGAAACAGGACGGCTCTCTGGCACGTGCCGCGCCTAGGCTATGCGGGGCATCCCGTCCTGGCTCCCCGATGGAATACCAGCTCCCGCGTTAGCGTCCCGTAAGGCCAGCATTCGAAATGAAGGGGCGTCTGAGACCTTCAAAGCGCTCTCACCAGCAGCAGCCTTAGGGGAAGCTGGACATAAACCCAGAACTCTGTAACTCCCGATGAAAGTGCGGCAGAGCCCTTGCTTGGCCACTGTTTCCTTTTTCCCTAGCGCCAGTAGTTTCGAAACCAGCTTGGGACAATTGAAGTTATCGCTGAAAGGCAAAATTAGCTCCATTCTGGGTTTTACTTTCCCTGCCGCGTGAGCCGAGCCATTGCTCCAGGCAGATCGCGCCGTGCTCTAGCTAGGCACGGATTCCTGCCCTGGCTCTGGACTGCAAGAGGAGCTTGCCGAGTCCCAACCAGGTGGCTGAGGAACCCGGGCTCTCCCTGTTCCCCCGGTTTGCCCAGCATGCGGGGAAGCCTGTTTGACAAGCCTGGATTCAGCGCAGGGCCACAGCTGCACGTCCCTGCTCGCAGGAGCACCCTAGGCACCCTCCCTCGCCCGTCAGGCCCCCAGAGACCCCCGAGCACACACTGCTGATGCTCATCTGCCACCGGGACTTTGCTGCCTCATCGGCTTTGCCAGGAAAGTGCCTTCGGGAACTGCCCGTCCCGACAGGAGATCCTCCCGGTGCCTGCCAAGGCAGGGACACCCCAACCCCAAACAGTCAGGCCTGGCAGCCAGTGATGTTTACCCCAAGCTGCCCCAGGGTGGCTTGAGCTCTGCAGTCCCCGCTGGCACTGCGGGACAGGAACGGGTCACAGCCGTACGGTCCGGTTAGCCTGACGGCCCCCTGAGTGCACCAGCACCAAGGGAGGAACACGCTGGGTCAGCCCTGGGGCCGGTGAAAACAGGCCCGGCTGCTTGGCTCGGGCAAAAAGGACATTTTGTTGACAATAAGTCATTTTTTGGCAAAAAAAGGAGAAGCTGATAAAAATATTCTGAAAAATTCAGCTGGGAGAGGCACGCGTGCCAGAACAGAGAAGGAGCTGGGGCCAAGTGGTTTAAAGAGCCCGATGCTGCTCCCAGCCCTCCGTGCTCGTCCGTGCTCCTGCATCCCTTCGGAGCAGAAGTGAGGGGGGCCAGCTGGGCAGGGCGGGCCGCAGCCCCCGCGGAGCTGAGCCGCAGCCGCCCCTGCCCCTTTCTCTTCAGGAAAGCCCACAGGGCACAGGAGTCTCGCTCCAGGCTTCCTCCTCGCTGCGCAAAGGGGGCCCGCACACACACAGCTGGGATAACGCTCGTCTTCTGCCGGCTGTCCCCGGGGCTGAGCCGGGGGAGCTCCCCGGACGACATTCCCAGGGACACAGTGCAGAGGAATTTCTTAGGGGTCACCCAAGCGGCCCCCGTCCCAGATGATGTCTGCCAGCAGTTCCCAGCAGCGCAGAGCAGGGAGATGAGGGAGCACAGTCCCTGTCCCTGTCGGTCTGACATCCTGCCTGCGCTTGAGGCGACAAACATGACACCCGCAGGATCTGCGTTTGGGGCCAGGAACTCGGCGTGCCCGTGAACACCCTTGCAGAGAGAGGGTCACCGCGCTGCGAGTTACAGCCTGACAGACAGGTGACAACACGGGGAACAACCAGAAGGAGAAACCTCCCTCTCAGAGTACTATTTACGTAGGACCTAGACAAAAAGCACGTTCATTCCCTGCCTCGCAAAGGGACCCAACTACCGGCCTAAGGCGGACGCGCGGCAATCAGAAGGGACAGAGCTTCACCCCTTCTCCGCACTGGGCTGTTCCAGCCCCGCGGCCAGGTGTGGCCAGCAGAGCACAGGGGAAGACACGTGCCTCGCACGGTACTCACAATGCTTCTCATCATCTTGTCCCCGCCGCTGAAGGTCACCGCTAACATGGAGGCACATTCCTCGGCATAGAATGGCATGGAGCCCGTCTCGTCCACCGCGCCTGGGAAAAAGTGAAAGGCATCAACCGTATGAAGCCTGTTTCAGTTTAACTGCTGAAATTGCAAGGTGATGAGCCCCTGGGGACCTGTCCTGCTAGCTGTGCTTTTTCACAGGCTGGGAGCTGGGCAGGGAAATCGGACCCAAGCCTGTATTTTTCATGGCTGGAAGATCTACAGGAAAGGCAGCCACGATAAATAACCTTTCACTGCACTTAATATTACACAGATCTTCTACCCCTCATGTAGCTTCTGCCCTCGAGAAAATGGGTTAGACGTTTCTTTTCTAACCCACGTGATAGGAATGCTGTATTTCGGGCCACTCCCTCAACACGGCGGTGCGTCTGTCACAGCCCCAGTGACAGAGGCCTGAAGGCAGGCAGGAATTTCTTCGGCCTCCTCTTGCTCTGTAGGTCAAAAGAAAACTGCAGACTTGAGGGCGGAAGCCCAGCACCTCTACACGCTGCCACGTTCATTCCCAGAGAACAGAGACTTTCCCTGCAGACTCCCGCTATCCGGCCAGCTTCCAGCTGGGCAGGTTTTGCGCTTTTGGGACCATCTCCTTTTTCCACGCTGGGGAGGAACGAGAGAGAAGACACACGCACTCACCTATCGTGACAGTGTAGATGGAGTTGGCATAACCATCATAGTTGCAGTTGTCGCTGTGTTGCCCGCCGTTGCCGCTGGCCACGACGAAAATGCTCCCGAAGCCCCGGCGGCCCGCTATCACGCCGTGCTGCAGGGCGGCCTGCGGAGAAGGAACCGTCGTCGCTGGTCAGGGCGTGTAGGCAGGCGGGCCCTTCCCGTGCCCTTCCCCGCTGACGCCAGAGGGTTTCTGCCAGCAGCCACAGGGTTTCTGCCAGCAGCCACGGCTGGCAGGCCTGGCCGTGAGCCGCGGGGGAGCAGGGCTCTCCCGGACCTCGCGGCGCACCTTGCTGCTAACCCAGGCGCAGACGGACGCGTGTGCCTCTCCCGAGCCGCCTGTGCTGGGGGAGCGTTCGCCCTGCGGAGTGCTCGCAGGCACAGGGCGTGCTGGAAAGCTCTGTCCTGGCATCTCCATCCAGCAACCAAAGTCCACGCTCCGAGATTACAGTAACCGGGCCTGCCGAGTACTCGGGGTGGTAGCGGGGCCAGCCACAACCCCTCTGGGCCGTATTTCGCCCGGCTAGCAGAGTCAGGGAGTCGCGCCTGTTACAGCCCCGACCAGACACCGAGATTCCAGAGCGAGCACGTTACAAGGGCAGCAATGCGGCCAACGTCTGGGCTGGGGAATGGCCGATCTGTAGCTTACTATGATTTTGAGCGGATGCTGCGTTAAAAATAAAAAGAGAAAAAGGAAAAGCAACCTTCCAGGCAATCACAGCACAAAGGCTGGCCAGCAGTTGAGCTCCAGAGGAACCACAGCAGCGCCAGCCCTCCCAGCTTCAGCGGGGCTCGCTCTGGAGCCGGCTTTTCTGCAGCATCAAGGCTTTCCTGCCGACAAGAGACTACCCACACGTGGCCGCTGCCCTTCGGCAAGGCCCCAGCCCACACATACGCTTGGGCTTTGCCTCCGCTGAGAAACACAACCACGCCAGCCCTGCTTGGGAAGCACACTTCCAGGCTGACACCTTGCACGGGCGTCATTCCCGCCTAGATAAAGGATATGCATCTGACGGACAAGCAAGAAAGCAATCCCGCTGGAAACCAACCCTCCTCCTCTGCCCTCCCTTCGGCGGGCAAAGGCACATACTGCATTGGCCGGAAAGCCCTCCAGACGCCCTGCTGCGGCAAAGCAAGCTTCGCTTGGGCTCTGCATCCCAGAGCTTGTTACGGCTGTCTCTGCATGCAGGAAGAGAATAAATTAAACTTGCAGAACTGGAAACCATTTGTCATCGTAAACCGATAGCTCAGTTGTCAGCGTTGCTCCGAACAGCGCAGTAACTGCTATCTTGCGGTTAGAAAAGCACAGCAAAAGGCTGCCAAGCGAAAGAGAAATTAAGCAGAACCACATCCCAGGAGCAATGCAGTGCCAGCTTTGGGGCCCCCCTCAGCCACCCCTCGCTGCGGTACCAGGGCAGCGGGAGCCAGGCGCAGGCAGCCGGCTGTGTTTTGCAGCGGTTCTGCAGCGCGGGCGCCGCGAGAACGCCGTAGTGGCCCGGGAAGGAGCCTCGGCTCTGACACCTCCCGTCCCGCTGAGAGCGAATGCAGCCGTCGCCCCGGCCCCTTATTTACTCCTAGCATTTGAAGGCACGCTCCCTGCCTTGAGAACCACTCTTAGCACCAGGAACGCTCGGTCTCCCGAGCGGAGAGCATCCCTTGGGTTGCAAAAGTTGTCAGCGTAACACCACAGGCCGCGAAAGAGCATTTTCCTGCTGGACCCAGCCTCTCCTTGGAAAGCTCATCAAATACTGCCTGAACGCCGCCCTCCCGCAGCAACGTCACCTCTCCCCACCCGCACGGTAACAAGCAACACCTCCGCTGGCAGCAACGGAAGCAAAGAAACGTGCGCTGCACCACAGCAACATCCCTCCTCGCCTGTCCAGGCGGGCAAGAAACCACAAGCACCGGAGGGCTAGCCCGGGGGTGACCCGTGCTGCTGGGACTGTTTTTTTACCTTTCCCAGTTGATGGGGGCCATCCACGGTTTTCCCATCGTCATCTGGACCCCAGCTGCCAAGAGAGACACCATGAAGTGACAGCCCCGGGAGTCGCAGACAGCAACTCTTCCTCCCATTACAGTTTGCCATTACAGTGAGCTACAAGCAGGCACCAGCTACTCCCAGCACCGTGACTGGGACTGGAGGGGGCTGTACTTTCCCATCCGTCAGGCTGGCTCCTCGCTGCTGGGATATCACCGTCGTGTTTGCACTGTGCCCCTGGGTCAGATTCCAGTGGACAAAATGTTTGATTTTTATTTAACGACCAGCTTCTCGCACATTCCAGTCCCGGTCACACGGCTCCGCCGGGGCTCCCCAACCACAGCGGGGGGGCACAGTGCCCCCTCCAGCTCAGCCAGCCTGCGGGATGTGCTGCAGCAGCGCTCAGAAGGCAACCACAGGTGCCGTGCACAGCCCGGGCCAGCTCTCCAGCGACAGGAATACCGATGTTACTCTTAATGGCAGCAGCAAAGAGCTCCACCTTACGTGCCCGGCTGCAAACCCCCTCGAGGTTCAGCTGCACAGAGCCCCTGAGATAGCCTGGCTGCAGGGCACAGGCAAGCACCGAGCCCAGGGGGACAGGCAGGGCGTTCCCTCTGCGGGACAGACCCGCCACCTCGCAGCCTGGCCGCCTGCCTGCCAGGCACGCTCACAGGACCCACGAAAGCGGTACTGATTTCGGTGCCTCAGGGCTAGCCGGAGCCACAGGAGGAGAGGAGCTGGCGTGAGCATTCAGCCACGAACTGCGACCCCGTCCCCAGGCAGAGCGGGGCCCACGGCCCTTCGCTGGGTGTCGGCATGGCCCGGCTCAGGGTCCCCTTGGGGCTCACCTGCAGCTGTAGATGTCGTTGATCTGATAGTGCTTGTTGAAGGCGATGGCCTCCATGCTGTCGGTGAGGGGCCCGTCCAGCACTCGGATGCCTGCAGGACAAAGGACAACGAGCGTGACCAAAGCGGATCAAAGCAAGCTGTATAAACAGTGCAAACAAATTCCTTGGCAGGTTCACCCTGGGGACGCTCACTCTCCTGGCCTGCCGGAACCAGATCTCCCAGAGCTGTAACCCTGCAGATCAGTCTGCAGGGGCTAGATGTGCGCAAGGGTCTGGGCTTGTAGGTGCACCCTCGCACGCAGCTCCGCATCCTCTGCTGGACATGGCTTTTCTGCCAAGCAAGTCCTCCAGTCCTACTGCCAGAACCAAGTTGGTGAGGGGGACAGCGCAACCGAACACCAGCTGGGCTCGCCCCCATGCGCCCCTGGGCCCCCCTACCCGGGGTGCTGCTCCCCAGGGGCTTCTTCACATCCCACCCTCAATTATCCCGCTGCTTTTCAGGGCTAGTCCCTGCCTGGAGCAATCGCTTCCCCTTCCAAGTCGCCAAAGAGCCAGGCATCGCCTCGGGACGGACGGCACGCTTGCCTGCTGAGGGAAGGGCTCAAGAGATGCGGGACATCCCAACTACCGTGCTTAGATCAGGAGGGCAAGGCCACCTCTCCAACAAAGCCAGCGGAGGCTCAGTGCCGAGTCTTCAGTGACCCAAACCACGGATCATTACCGCTTTGCATCACAGTTTAGGCTGGCAAAGGAGGTTACAAATGGAAACCAGGCACGCATCTCCGTGAAGCCTATTTATAAACAGGGCAACCGCCCACCCTTCTCAGCTCTTGCCTGACACAGCACACGCGGCTTTTTACTGTCGCATCTGAGCCTCCCCCGTGGAGGAGCGGAGCAGCCCAGCTAGGGGTGCGCTGGCTCTCCCCGCGCCGGCTGGCACCGCGCTGGCTCCAGCGCTTCCACGCTGCCAGGCCAGTCTCCCTGTCCCCCCGCAGAGCTCGAGGCTGCCCCGCCGTGCTCACCCTGCAAGGCCGGGCAGAGCTTTGGAGAGCTGAAGCCCGAAGAAGTGCCAGGTCCCGCCTGAGCCACCCAGGGTTAAACCCTCCCTATTCCCCGCGCTGCGGTTAAACTATGAGCTCATCTTTCCGTCTGCCAGCTGGGCTTTGCTAGCAGCGTCTGCTCGCAGCCTCCCAGGCCGGCTGGAGCCCGGGGACCCTGCTGTACCCACGATCAGGGTGGCTGCTCAGGGAGCGCCCCGTCGGGGCGAGGTAGGGAGGGGGCCGAGCGCAGGGCAGGGGTGCAGAGCCTCCCGCAGCGCCCTTGGGCGAGCTCCCGACCCCCAGCACCCTGCTGGCACCCTGGGGGCCCAGCCCCGTGTCACAGCCAGGGAACGTGGCACCATCTGCCGGGTGCGGAGAGAATCACGTCCCAGGCTGCAGCACAGCAGCACCATCCTCTGCTCTGCCAGGGACGCATCCTGCCCCGCACAGAGATTTCGCCTCCCTCTGTGAAGGAGCGCGAGAGCTCTGGAGGCAGCTGAGGCCACAGCGGCACATTCCCTGGCTTGGCAGAGGAGAGATGCGCAGCCAGACCTTCGCGCCCCGTCCGTCCGCAGAAGGCAGACCTGAGAGCAAGGGCCGGGGGAGCACGGTGGGG
>NW_008794084.1:1318533-1320972 GCF_000699145.1 Aptenodytes forsteri
GGCAGCTGAGCCACAGCGGCACATTCCCTGGCTTGGCAGAGGAGAGATGCGCAGCCAGACCTTCGCGCCCCGTCCGTCCGCAGAAGGCAGACCTGAGAGCAAGGGCCGGGGGAGCACGGTGGGGGGACCCGGCTCCTCTGGAGAGGAGCTCAGGCAGAGGCCGGTTCCTCCCTCCGACAGACCAACCAGCCCGAGCAAGGCACCGGCTGACTCAGAGCCACTTCGGCCAAGCCACCCCTCCCAGGGAGCCGTGCCCTGGCCCCACAGCATCGGGGGCGAGACAAGCCAGGCACGACTGCAGCACGTCGGGGTGCCGCGGCGTGCACGTACCTGCGATGCGGCTCCCGTAGGCCACTCCCACCGTGCAGAAGCTGTTGTTTGGCACGGCAGCGATCTCCCCGGCGCAGCGGGTCCCGTGGTGGTTGCCGTTCTCCTCGTCGGGGTGAGGCATAGGGTCGGGGTCGTTGGAGTTCAAGTCATAGCTGCCTTCTGGGCTCTGAAAACAGACCCAGCATCACGACTCGGGGCTCTGCCCTCCTCTCTTCAGGAAAAGCAGGACTTGGGAGCATGCTACGCAGGCTGAAACACAGCCTGGAAGTCGTGGGAACTTAGAGGCTGCTTCCACACAGGGCTGCAGCCCAACACTGCTATCCGCTGCTGCGGGAAAGGGACCAACAGAGGCAGCTTTAGCAACTGCTGCGGGTCACAGGGAGGCCAGCTCCCACGTGTAAGCAGCTACCTCCCACAGGTAGCACGAAGGCTGGTAAACCTGCGACTCGGGAGCAAAATCTCCCAGGGAGGGGTCTGCCGCTGGCACTTCCCACCCTGGCCGAGCCCAAGGGCGACAGCGCGGGTCAGGCTTTGCCGGCAGCCGAGCGCTTGCACGCTCCCGCCTCGCCGCCCAGCCCGCCGGAGGCCTGCGCCAGCTGCGCCGCCTTGCCCGGCCTCCAGCGTGCCCTCGCGCCCTCCCGCCGCGGCGCTGGCACTCACATAATTTGGCTGTATGTCTTTGATGGTGTGCTCCACGCCGTCGTCCACCACCACCACCGTCACGCCGCGCCCCGTCACGTTCCGCTCCCAGACGCCCGTGACATTGATGTCCTTGCCGGGGCTCCTGCGGTTGTTCTACCCACCAGAAAGGGCGGCGGGGGGAGAGAAAGAGCAGAGGAGTGGGTCAGCTGTGAGGACGTGGGCTCCCAGACCTTTCGGGCTGGGAGCACGGAGAGGAGTCACGGGAGATTTGTTTGACGCGGACAGCGAGCAACGGTCGCTCGAGCCACGAAGCGGAGCGCCCAGTGCCGCAGGGCCGCCACCGCGCTCCAGCCTGCTAACCGTACAGCGTGCTCCGGCCCAAACCCCTCTGCCCACCCCAGCGCCACTGGCACGCGGCCAGCTGCGGGAGCTGCCTTCCTCCCGTTATCGCGGCGAGCACGGGGCGGGCAGGGCGAGCTCTCGGCGCCCTTCCTCCTTGCCGCAAGGGCAGAAAGCAACTGTTTTGCCTGCCGCGTGACAGCTCGCTTGTGGCCACACAAACAGCCCGAGCCTGCTAGCACAACAGGAGCCGGAAAACCACTCACCAGATGCCACTGCTGGGGGTATTTGGGATCGTTAAAGTGCAGGCTGCGTTTGGAGCGTTTCAGAAGCTTCTGTTCCGAGTGCCACCGCACGCTGTCGTGCTGTGCAAACAAAGTGTCCACCGACCTCCTTATTGCTTCGGGTTCGCTTGCCGCGTGGCCGTCGGGCTGGTAGGTGAAGAGGTAATGGCCCTTGAGCTCCCCAACGCGGCCCATGTTCACCAGCCCCGCAGTCCGGGCCAGCTCCTCTGCCCGCTGCTCCAGCTCCTCCTCGGGCGCGTCCAAGCTGACAGCCCACGTCAGCTTGCCGTGCCGGGCGTCAGTGCCGGGAGCGCACTCCCCGCCGCAGGCCAGTCCGTCTGACGACGCGAGGGGGATCCAGGCGGCACTCAGCCAAAGGCACGTGTGGATACAGAGCGTGGCCTCCATCCCCGCGCTCCATAGCGGCACCCTCCGCTTCCAATGCGGCATCAGACAGGTGGGCTGCAAACAGCAGGAAATAAAACCGGTGAGAACCTCTTCTGACCCGGAACGGGGCGGCCACGGCCTCACCTGAAGCTCCCACAGAGACCCGCGGCCTCCCGGCAGGCAACGCCGGCAGGCCCGGGCTTGCCACCAACCTCCTCCCCGGCACAGCAGAGATCCTCTTCCAGGAAAACCCCAGCCAAGGCGGCTCCTTCCCAGCACCGCGAGGCCACACCCAGGCCGGGCAGGGATCGATCCCCACCGCCACCCTGCCCGCCGGGGCAGCAGCCCCGGGGCAGAGCGCACCGCGCTGCTGGCCGGGCAGAAGGGAGGCCGCTTCCTTCTCTCGCCGTGGCCCGGCACCGCGGAAGACGGGCAAGAAACTACCGACGGGCAGTTC
>NW_008794084.1:1322719-1333025 GCF_000699145.1 Aptenodytes forsteri
TTGAGGCCGGAGGTTGAAGCACGTCCGTGCCTGCCGCTGCCGCGTGCGTGGCCTTGGGCTTTGACCAACCTTTACGTGAAAGAGCGAAGCGAGGGCTTGGCGAGGAGCGGCCGGTCTGAATCCGGCGCGGGTCGCGCATCCGGCGCGGGTCGCGCCGCCACCGCCGGCGTTTCTCCAGGACGGGTCGGGGACGTTGGGTCTGGCCGCTCGGCCACGCTGCGGGGGGGGTCTGACGGCAGTCATCTCCCCTTGGCAGACCGACTTCAAGACGGCCGACATGGATGCGAACACGGATCAGGATATCGAGAAGAACTTGGTGGGTATCGAAGCCCTGCGATCGGGTCCAGGCTCTGCCGCTCGCGCGCCCGTGCTGCTGCTCCCCGGGCAAAGGAGCTGGAGCACGGCTCTTCCCACAGGGAGTTTTTCTGTCCTTTACGTGCCAGCCTTGGCGTTCTTGAGCTGTCCTCTTTAAGGGAGGAAACGCGGTGCTAGCCGCAGCCGCAGGCAGTGCCTCCCGTCATCGTTTCTGATCTAGGGAGCCCGAGCTTGGAAAGTGGAAGCCGTTCGACTGTGGCTCTTGACAGTGGCACCTACCGGGCTCTGAGGCGCTGCAGAGCTTTCCTGCCCCTGTCCGCGCGCCCTTTAGCGTGCGGGAAGGGGAAGGTTCTCCCTAAATTTCCGCCCTCCGCTGCAGGACAAAATGATGTCCGAGAGGGCGTTGTTGAAGGAGCGCTACCAGGAGGTGTTGGACAAGCAGAGGCAAGTGGAGAACCAGCTGCAGGTACAGCTTAAGCAGCTCCAGCAGCGGAGGGAGGAAGAGATGAAGAACCACCAGGTATTTGGCGACGTCCCCTTTTCGTTTAACCTGCCCGTTAGCGCTGCCGCTCACGCGGTTAAGGTGGGCCGCGGAGGGGCGCGGCGGGGAGCAAAGCGGGCCGTGAGAAGCGGCGGTGGCACGCCGCGTGGCGGTTTCCCTTGCGTACCGCGCTATTTTACAGCGCTGAGGGCTGGCCCCTGCCCAAACGGGGGTGCTGAGCAGTTCAGAACTAATGCCTAACCCAGCATCCCGCATGCGCGTCCGCTCCTGCCAGGGATCTTGCAACGTCTCCTCAACAAGCGGGGCGTTTTTTCCGAATGAGAACGGGTGTGGAGTGAGGGGAATTAGCTCCGTGTGATTACTTAGGTCTCTGTGGCCGTCGCTCACAGATCGTGAGGTTAAACAGATCGTGATAGTGAGGTGGTTCACAACTGGCCCTACGGGTAACCGCTCCTCAAGACAAAAGGAGCCATCGGCGGCCCATCGGCCAGGTCTAAACCGGAGCAGAACTCCCTGCCGCTTGAAATCCTTCTAAAGAGAGAGGAGAACCCGCGGTTTAGACCGTCTGCCTGTCTCCTGGGTTCCCTCCTAACAGCTGCTGTGTATCTCGTCTGGAGCTACTAAAAAGAAAGATTTTGATGACGCGTGTAATCGCATAATCTCTCTTCGATTAACCTAAAATAATAATGGATTTAAAACCAAAACCGTTACTCGGGAATTTTGCTCTTTATTTGTGTGACGCTTGTTTTGCTCTAGGAGATCCTGAAAGCGATTCAGGATGTTACGATCAAGCGAGAAGAGACAAAGAAGAAGATGGAGAAAGAGAAGAAAGAATTCTTGCAGAAAGAGCAGGATCTGAAGGCAGAAATCGAGAAACTCTGTGAGAAAGGCAGAAGGTATTAGTATGCAAAAGCAAGCGGAGGGTTTTCTTGGGGGAAAAGGTGCAGCTTAACCCTGATGTGTACGTGAGGAAGCGAAAGAGGATCGCTTTAAACTTTTTGGAAGCAGCGAGCATTTTGGCGAGCAGCTCAGGCCAGACCTGTACGGTTTTGTCTGGATCTGCCACAGACGGAGCAGCTTGTCTCCGCAGAAGATCCCAACGTGAATTTTGGGGCGGCGGGTTGTCGCTTTGCCTGTTAGGTGTATGCGGGGACAGCACTTGGCAAGGATAACGCGCAGCTCAGCTCTGTCTGCTGCCGTCTCAGAATCCAGAGCCTTTCCGCGGGACTGCTGTGCTGCAAGTCAGCGCTAGGGGTAGGGCCTCGCTGGCCTTTTCAAGTTGTTCTCCTCAGAACTGCCCGTTTCGGTAGGCTGCTCGACTACGCCTTACACCGGGTGCTTTGAAAGACTGACTGCTGCTGTCAGGCTTTGCCGTCAGACAGGCCGCGTGCTCTGTGCAAAGGATCTCTCTAGATTCGGGGTGGGGGGGGGTGTTCTGACGCGAGCAAGGTGCGAGTTGTTTGTGAAGATCTGAAGGTTCCCTTGGATGGTGAATTTGCGCTTTTACAGAGCCGTTCTGTCATGTCGTAGCGGTCTGACTTTTGATTTTATCCCGAGGGCTCGGTGATGTTCTTGGATAAAGCTCCTTTAGTAATGGTTCCAAGTACTCGGCCCCTGTTTCACCCTGAGCGAAGGTGTTGTCAGAGCAGCACAGCTCCCCGTGGTGGATTCTGGTTCGATGCCACAGACTTTGTGCAGTACCGTGATACAGCAAGATTTTTGCCCTGGAGGATGTTAGTGGTTGCTTTCAAACATTTATCGAGCGGCGCAGTCTTCAGAGAGCGTTGTTACATCGGGCGCACAGCTGGGCCAATATGTTGCGTGAACTTGGGACCGGCGGCATTAGTGGCTGGGCGATAACACCTTCGCGGTAGGTGACTGCATCTGTCCTCCTTCTCTTGTGCAGGTTGCTGAAAGAGCAGGAGGAGAAGGAAAACAAGATAGCTTCTCTGATTGCAGAGCAGTCCGATGAAAAGTAAGGCTGTTACCTACTGCCGGATTAATGCCGTTGAATACTCTTTGTCCTTCCAGTCGTTTTGCCTCGGAGTGAATCCGCTGCTTCTGGTGGGGTGGGCTGGAGAGAGCGGTCTGACAGCGCTGTCCAGTTATGCGCTCTAAAGGTTTGATCTCCTCTCCCAGCAGGCTGGTGCCCCCGGCCTCTGGATTAAACCCTCTTTGATCCTGGTCACAAGCAGGCTCGTAGGCAGGCTTGTGACAGAAAGATCCCGTAAGATTAGGGTTTATGCTCGGTGGATCGACTCGGCTTGTAACTGCTACCTCTGACTGAATTTCAGCTTCCCAGACTTGGGGCAAACCTGTTTCTCTCTCTGTTCCCCGCAGCCGCCCAGGTGCCCTAAACTCTGGCACGCTCAGGTATTTTAAGGCTGGGCAGAGAAGCTCCAGATCCAGGCATAGATGCTCACGTAACCCGGGTGGGAAGGGCCAGCTCTAAGCTTCTCCAGGATCAGAACGGCTTCGTTCTGTGTGCTGCTTCAGGTCGCTTCCTGGTTCAGACCTGCGCACCTTTCCCTGGAGTTGGGCTGAATTTTGCCGGGGGGAACCCCCCTCTCCTCGTTTTGCCCGGCGTGGTTTGCACACCGGTTGTTTGCGTGCTCTGGAACAGCTCGCTCTTGGGACGGTGACTCATGCAGCCTTGGGAACTGTGGCTGCTGTCATAGTCTGGAAGCTGTCGATCCTCCACGGCTCCACCCCATCCAGAGCTACCAGGATCGATCGGTTTTGTGGGAGCTTGCCAGCTCTCCCGTGCCGCGCCGTTCCGGTGCCTAAGCCTAAGCGGGCTCGTTCTGTTTCTGTCTGCAGGCAGCTATGGGAGATGGAGCTAGATAAGCTGAAGAACCAGCACAATGAAATCAACAGGAACATTCTCGAGGAGACAGAACGGGCCTGGAAAGCGGAGGTCAGTAGGTGACTTCTTACCTGCGAAGCAGTTGTTGAAGAGAGTCTTTGTAAGATGCCAGGTCGTAATGAACGCTTGTGTGACGTTAGGAGCAGTTGAGGATGAGGCTAAGTCCCCCTCTCCGTGGGACAAGAGAAGGGAGAAGCAAATATCAGTGCAGTAAACATTAGTCGGGACTAAGTAGCTTGGCGCGGTGCTTCGTGAAGAGATTACGGTCGCGGCCTGGCAGCAAGAAACAAGGGAGTACAAAAACTGCTCTTCATGTGGGGCCTCTCTCTGCTAGATCCTGTCCCTGGAGAGCCGAAAGGAGCTGCTGGTGTTGAAACTAGAAGAAGCAGAAAAAGAAGCAGAGCTACACCTCACCTACCTCAAGTAAGTCCGTGTAGTCTCAGAAACGGCAGGGTAACTCAAGTGTCCCTACGTACCCGTCTCCTCTTCCTCTGCTTACGCTGGAGGTTGGACTGGAGCAGCTCAAGGTTTCCTGTGGCTTGCTTATTAAAATAACGCGATTCGGCGGTGTCCCAAAACAAGGGTTTGTGGGGCTGTGCTTCTTCCCTGTTGCTGTGCGTCTGCTGAACGTCGGCCGTGCCCTCGACAGAGTGCTGTGGGCAACGGCGTTGGCTGCGGTGTCCGTGTCTCTGTCCGCCAGATCAGTCGGCACGCTGGTAGCACCGCGCGCTCTCCTCTTGCGGGCTTCCTCGCCTGAGCCGTGAGCCCTCCTTCCCGCCCAGCCGGAGGAGGGGAGCCCCGACGGGGGAAGGCGGGAGGGCGTGGGGTGTTAGTCGCTCCCGCTTTGCTGCCGGTGAGAGCCCGGGCGCGAGTGGGAAAGTTTGGTCGTGCTTGCAGGTCTGCGCCGCCCACGCTGGAGACGATGAGGCCAAAGCGGGAGTGGGAGATGAGGCTGAACAGGATACGAATGACCAAGGAAAGCGTCCGAGTAAGTTCCTGCCGAACGGCTCCCCGCCGAGCAGCGAGCGGTTCTTCGCACCGAGGCTGCTCTGCCTGCCTAGTTTCAACCCTCTTTGGGAGAGGACCAACACCCAGAAAACGCTGTGTGTCCAAGAGCGTGGCACAGTCCGTCCGCCTTCGCGAGAGATCTTCTGCCCGCCTCTTCAGGCTCGTGCGCGCGGATAAGCCACGTGGAGATGAAAGCAGTGTGTCGGGTTCATCGCAGAGGCGGTTACTCTGTCTCTCCCCCCGGGTCCTTTTTCGTTCTCTTGACTCCTGTGGAACCAAACCGTGTCTGCTCTAGGGCCCGCAGCTGTTCCGGGGCTGAGAGTGCTCTGCCCAGGCAGGGGAATCTGCCTGCTCTAGGCACGCAGCGCCCAAAACTTCCTCGGGCAGAGGCTTCGGTAAACGCGTCTTTGCTTTCCTCTCTGCTAGGATCAGTTCAACGACCACATTCAGATGGTGAGAAACGGGACAAAGCTGAGCAGCCTCCCACAGATCCCAACCCCGACGCTGCCGCCTCCACCCTCAGAAGTGAGTGCCTCTCCAGCCTAACAAACGCAAGCTTTCGCTGCCGGGAAGCTGCCGTGAGGCTCTGGGGACAGCCTGCCCGCTGGCCCCTAACTGGCACTGCCTGTGCCGCGGGCGTTGAAGGAGGCTGCGTAGGGATTGCGTTTTCTGGAGTCCCGTGCTTGTCCCCTGTCTGTTTGGGCTTACCTGCTGGCCCCGGTGAGGAGGGGAAGGGTCTCCCTCCCTTGCCGCGGGGAGCGTAGCTGCCGGTGCCCGCGGTTCAGCCCGCCTCCTGTCCGGCTGGGGAGGAAGGCGCTCAGCTCTGCTTTCAGATGGGCTTATTCTAACCAGCCTTTTCTTCTCCCCTTGTTTTTCTTTCTCAGATAGATCTCATGCTGACGGCATTCCAGCCCAACCCCTCCCTTACGCCCAGGCTCCCCTTTCCCATCGGACCAGTTCCCGTTCCCATGGTCATGCCGAGTGCTGATCCCCGGGCACTCTCCTTTCCTCTCCTGAACCCTGCGATCTCCAGGCCCAACCAGCCTTCCCCGCCGCTGCCCGCTTCCCAGGGAAGAAACAGCCCTGTAGTGGCATCGCTTATTGGCACGCACAGCCCTCACATGACTCCCGCTGCCTCCATCCCTCCTCCGCCAGGCCTGGGAGGAGTTAACGTCACTCCAGAGTTTCACAGGCTGCAGCCGGCCGATAAGCTGGAAAAGCTGCTGGAGAAGTTGTTGACTCGGTTTCCACAGTGCAACAAGTAAGCGTCTTGCGTTGTCCTTCCCGGAGGGTGAAGACTTGCGTGCGGGTAAGGGGAAGCGGAGCTCCTCTCGGCGCTTGCGGGGTCTGGAGGAAGTGAGGGAAGCCCGAAGGCGAGGAGCAAAGGCTGGGCGCTCTCTGCCAGGTTTGCCGTAGCACTGGGAGTGAGAAACGTTTGGAGCTTTGTCTAAAGGACAGCGGTGATGCCTGGGCGCAGCCGAGAGCACCCTACGGGCAGCACTGCCTCAGGCGAGCCCTTCAGCCTCCGCGGTGCTGGCTGCGCGACAGGTGGGCGCTGTCTCTCGCTCCAGCTGGGGCTTCCCACTCTTTCCCCAGCATTTTGGGGACGGAAGCTCGCTCGGCGTGCGATTCGCCTCATTCAGACGGCAGGCGGTTGAGAGCGCACGCTCCTTTGCCGTGATAGGGGCTTCCCCCGGGGCTGGGGTGGCTGCCTCGCCTGGAGCAGTGTTGCAGGGCCTTGTGAGGGAGGGTCCCCGTTCGTGGGGGCCGCTCGGCTCGCCGCCGCCGGCCGGGGGCCCTTAGCAGGCTGCTGTCCCTGCAGGGCCCAGCTCACCAACATACTGCAGCAGATCAAGACCGCTCGGAGGACCATGGCGGGTCTGACCATGGAGGAGCTGAACCAGCTGGTGGCGGCCAAGCTGGCGGAGCAGCAGGAGCGGGCAGCGGCCGGGGCTCAGGTGGGAGAGCGGCGGGGGGCTGGCGGGGGCCCGCCGGCCTCCTCGCGGGGGGGCTGCTGGGAAGGGGAGCCTGGGTAGCGGTGAGCGGTGAGAAGCCGCGCCTGCTCCCTGGTTCCCTGCAGACTGAGCCGCACGGGGCCCGCTGCCGGGACCGCACAGAGCTCGGGCTTGGGCTGTGCGTCAGGCGTGTGTCCCCGGGGTTCCCCTTCCTGCCGACGGCGGCGTAGCTCTCGGGAGCCATTTTTCCCCCGAGGTGGCTTGGGGTAACTGGGCTGTCCTTTCCTTCCGGGCTTTTCTGATGCGCCTCGTTTGCCTCGCTGCAGCCTCTCGGTCGAATCAGGGCCCCCATGTTCTCTGCTCCGCTGCCTCAGATCAGCACGCCCATGTTCCTGCCCCCAGCCCAGGTGGCTTACCCTGGAACAGCGTCACACGTAAGACACTTTGGCTTGCCTGGAGCGCTTCGCCGTCCCCGGGGAAAGCGGAGGGAGGGAGCCCTTTGAGAGTTGGCCGAAAGGATGAGCCAGTGAAGCTGGGACCTCTCTCCTCACCCAGCCGCTCGGGCTGCTGAGGTAGAAGGGGAGGGTTAGGGGCATGGATCCGTTGTGCTTCGCATCGGGGAAGAGGGCAACGGCCGCAGGAGAGGGGTCAGAGGCTCTAACGTCGTGTGATGGCTGTGTGCAGAGGGAGGAATTGGGCAAACTGCGGGCCCTGGCTGCAGCCGGCAGGACGAGTAGCTGGAGTGTGGGATACGTGATCTGAGCTGGGGTCTCTGACTTCCGTGCCTGTCTCCTTTCTGTCCCCTTGCTGCTCGTCCCAGACCCCGGCTGCCTGTAAGCTGTGTCTAATGTGCCAGAAGCTTGTGCAGCCTGGTGACCTTCACCCCATGGCCTGCTCGCACGTGCTGCACAAGGAGGTGAGTGTGCTTCCCTGCTGCGCGCTGCTCTTGGGTTCCTCGTAGCCGTTCCTGGTGCCGACTCCCTTCCGGGGGCCCTGGGCACGTGTAGCGAGTCCCTGCTGTCCCGAGATCTTGCCAGGAGAGGGGTGTGATCAGTAAACAACTTCTCTGCGTCCCGTCACACCCCCCCCCCTTTCCATACTCTTAGCTGGGCCACCCTGAGTGGCCATTTGGTGGCGGCTTTAGGAACAGGCTGTCCTGGTTCCTGCCCCCGAGCCTGTGCTCGTTGCTAGGAGGGTTAGATCCTGGCCTTTTGCCTCCCTGGAGCAGGACGGTCTGGGAGGATCTAGAATACAGGGCGATGGAGAGAGCTGCCACCGTCGCCCAGGTGTCTGGGCACTGTGGGTCCGTGCGCAGGAGCTCTTGGGAAGAGGAGGAGACTTTCTCATCCCGCAGTGCTGGCAGTGGTTCACCTGTGTAGGCAAAGCCCTCATCCCAGTGGCTCTGGGGCCTCCAGCAACTGCCGAGGAAATGGAAAACCATGTATTGAGGAGGGGCTGATGATCCTGCTAGGTTGAAGAGGGCTCCCTCCGCCTGGCGACCTTTTGATGGAGGCTGTCTCTAAGGAGCAAAAGAGACCATCCCTTAAAATGAGCGCCCTTGCCAGCACCGATCTGGAAAAGTAATGCCACGCTGTTCACAGCGCCTTTGAGTTGTGCCAGTGGCTCTTGACTAATTCTCTCTCTTCCAGTGCATCAAATTCTGGGCACAAACCAACACAAATGACACTTGCCCCTTTTGTCCAAGTCTCAAATGACGGCTACCCGAACAAAGCGGTCCCCCGGGAGGAGTTGCTGTGAATAGACAGGATCAGTTCTAAGATTTCTACAGTTCTATATTTATACGACCATGTATACACATGTACATTTTTATTATATAGGTAATGTGTGTATAGAAAGTCTGTATACATACAAATTCATAAATAAAGTGTGTATATTATGCAGTGATTTGGTGCTGCTCCTTCTGTCTTAGTTCGCAGCCTTGCTGGCCTCCCTTTTGAAGGAGCCGCTTGCCGGGACTCCAGCGGCCGCTGTAACTACCTCTTCCCGCTTAGCTTCCGGCAGCTCCTTCTCCGGGGCCGGCGCTCCCAGCAGCTCCGTGCTTGCCGCAAGCCATTCCCCTTGGCGGGACGCCCCCTGCCCCAGCGGACGGGGCCCCTGCCGCGTCCATCCGGTGCTGGGGGTGCTCGCCCAGCACCTCCCCTCTTGGCAATGAACAGGTCGCAGCTGAAGAGCATGTTTTGTGGTCCTTTTTTTAATGTAGTAATAATTTACCGTGTTAACATTCATTGTTCTTACATAGACAGTAGGTTACAGAGTACTGGAGTCTGCAGCGACAGCCTGCGGTAACCGTCCCCGTCCCCCTCCTGCGGGGCAGAGTTCCGCACGCGCCTTTACCTGCTGTTCCCCGCTGTAACTCTGGGCCCCGGGGAGGGAGCGCTCGGGAGCGAACGGATTCGGCTGTGCTGCAGCTCAGGATAACCAACCTGTTGCAGTTCCTAGTTTCCCCTCTCCTGGACTTTCTCCTAAAGCACGGGCTGACGCACCAACCCTTTCTCCATGGATTTCGGTGGGATTACGAGGTGCTCAGCACCACTTAAAATCTTGCACTCGCTCTGTAGAATTTTTTCCCCCTTACTGGCCGTCTGTGGCACAAATTCAGCACCGCTGGAGGCACCTACGCCTCAGGGTTGGCCCGTGCAAGCGCTGCCTGGGTGCAGCCTGCCTGAATTTGGCCACAGTCCGTATCTTTCTACACGCACACGCTTGCCAGCGCGTGTTAAGGCAGTGGTCCGCAACAGAGTCTCTGGGCTCCTGGGGGGGGGGGTGTCCTGGGCAGGCGTGAGGGCGTGGAGGTCTGTGCGCGCTCTGCAATTGCGTAACGTTGCCCTCTCGCGCCGGAGCGGAATCGCTGGATGCTTGCAGGTTTGGAGCAAGGCATGGGAACCGGACGCGCCTTGCGAGCGCGCTAGTGGTGAAGTGGGACAGTTCAGGGGTGCGTGTCATGGGCTGTCGTGGCGGGGGGCGGGGGGCCGGCTCGCTCGCCTACGCTGCCTGCGTTTCCTCCTCCCGCCTCGCGCGCTGGCTCCCTCGCTGCTTTTTCAAAGAAATATTTAACTGCGGGACCGAGTGAACAAGCCTCGTGCTTGGCGATTCCCGCAGCCCTGCAGCGCTCCAGCCCCTAGCCCCTGTCCCCGCCTGAACTGGTGGCTCGGCGCTCGCGCGTGCCTCCGCTGGGCAGCTGCCAGCTCGGCCCTGGCACCGCGGGGAGCCCCGCCTTTTGCTGACGGAGGAACGTTGCCTTTTACTTAGTGAATCTCGGTCTTTAAAACAAAGCACTTCCCTGTCCAGGTTGGAGGCAGAGGAGCAAGGGAATACAGCGTTATCAACCGCCTGCAAGCTCCAGGGCGCCTGCCCCGGGGAAGGGAGATGGTGAGCCTGCAGCGGCCCCCCTCTCCCTGGGGCAGGGCGAGCTGCGGCGAGCGGGGAGAAGGGGAGGGTTGTCCTTACGCACCGGAAAAATCCTCCCTTTGCTGTACGAACACGATGAGGACAAAAGTGCCCCCTGCGCTCGCTGGGCTTTCGGCCTGCGAACCACCGCGCTGCCTGCTCCAGCCCTGCCCTCCTCCTGCCTCCCCCCACTGCTGTCAGCACCTCCTCTGAAACCAACTCGGCCCCCCCCCCCTCCCCGGATCAAAAAGA
>NW_008794084.1:1333714-1335290 GCF_000699145.1 Aptenodytes forsteri
CCCTGTCTTCTCCGTGCCGGGCGCCGCTGACGCTGGAAGGGAGGCGAGGCAGTTTCCCGTCCCCAAAGGGGCGAGCGAAAGCGGAGTGGGGAGAGGACGGGTGCCTGCTCCTGCCTGCCCCGGGAGGCAACCGCGAGGGTGGGGTGGGCGCAGGGAGTCCTGGGGCTGGCGGCAGCGGAAGGACAGTTTGGGAGGGCAGGGGAAACGCCACGGGAAACGTTAGAGCGGGTGGTGTACGGGGGAGCAGGAGGATGGGAGGGAAACCCCTGCCTCCGGCTGCTCCTGTCCGGGCAGCCCCAGCCTGGCCCTGCGTGGCTGTCTCCGAGAAGCCCGGGGCTGGGGACGGGAGGCTCCGGAGGTGTGAACTCTGGAGTCCAGCTCAGGCAGGCGTGCTGGGCAGGGAGCCACACGGGGAAGACACGGCCGCGGCGCGCATGCACACACGCAACAGCTCCCTACAACGCGGAGAGCCGGGGCCGGCGGCTTCCCGGCGGAGCGGGCTGAGAAGGGCAGCTGCACGGGGACAGAAGGAGACAGGGGCCAGGCAGGGGATGGCTCGTCAGCGTGACTCCGTCAAGCTTGGCAGGGCTGGGCAGGAGAGCTTGCGACAGCCCAGCCCACCCTGGTGCTGGAGCAGAGAAGCTGCCCCCAGCCCCCGGGAGGGGGTTGCTGCGCTCCCACCCCCCTCCCCAGCTGCCACGCTCTTTCTGTAGGTCCCAGATGAACGCAGCCCGGGCCTGGGGCTCCCTCGGCTGCTCCCGGCCCGCTGGCCCTGACGGGCACCGAGTCCCCCAGGGCCAGGAGGGCCTGGGCTGAGGGTCTGAGCTCCCCACGCTGCTGCCCTGCCTCCACGCTCCAGCCCCCGGAGAAAGGACCTACCTCTCCCTGCCCTGCTGCCTCACCTGCGGCCCCCGGGGCTGCCCCCACGCTCCGCCGTCACTTCAGCAAGGATATGTCATCGGCGAAGTCGTCGTGGTCCCGCCGCAGGCAGTGGAAGCAGCGCCACTGGAACACCATGAGGCAGAGGGGCAGCATGAAGAGGGCGCAGATGGCTGCCATGACGTAGGCGATGGTCATCAGGGTGGACTCGTCCGTCTGCGGGATGTTGTAGCCGCAGTCCTCCATGTTGGAGTGCAGGTAAGGTCCCTCCACTGCGGCCGTCCGAAACTCGTCGTGCACTGTGGGCGGGAGAAGGCAGGGCTCTGGCCACCGTGCTACTGCTGCCTGTCCACATCCCCTCCGCCCCCCTCCGGGCCCAGCCCTCACCGTGGCAGGCACTGACAGCGAAGCCGATGCGCTTGCGGGCACGGTCGAAGACCACGTAGAAGCCCTCCATGATAACGGCGCCCATGACGGTGCCTGTGGAGGACTGGGAGATGGCGAACTTGTAGCAGTCGTCCTGAGAGGTGGCCACGTCCTCCACCGGCCGCAGGTATTGCTGCAGGAAGAGAGGCGCCCTCAGGAAGGGGGACGGGGCAGGGCTCCCGGGGGCGGGCAGCTGCGCCCACCCAGCACGGTCCTGCCCGTGCGGCCAGCTCGGCGCCGGGCAGGGTCTGGCGGGGCCCCCCGTCCCCCT
>NW_008794084.1:1335393-1336686 GCF_000699145.1 Aptenodytes forsteri
GCAGCTGCGCCCCCCCAGCACGGTCCTGCCCGTGCGGCCAGCTCGGCGCCGGGCAGGGTCTGGCGGGGCCAACGCTCACCTGGGGCAGGATGGTGATCCGGAAGGACTGGTTGGTGGCCTCCCCCATCAGGTAGAGGGACAGGACCGGGAAGATGTGCCAGGGGGTGGTGCCGACCTGCCAGCAAACCAGCTGCTCCCCCAGCCAGAAGCCATCCGGGAACTTCTCCGTCTGCCAGAGGGAGAGGGGAGGTGAGCGGGGCCCCGCCGGGCAGGCAGCAGAGATGCTCAGGCTGGCGACGGGCAGGCCGTGCTGCCCGCAGCCCCGCGCTGGCCCTGGGGACGTGCCCACGGGGGGGAGGGATGGCTTTCACTGACCGAAGAAGCCGTTTTGATGGATTTCACCGCAGCCTCAAACACCTTCTTTGGCAGCCTGAGGTTGGTGGTCCCGCTGTCCACGATACTCTTGTCGTAGTTGTACTGGGGGCAGAAGAGGAGGAGTGACCCAGGCGCGAGACCCCAGCCCCGCTCCCCTCCCGACTCCCCTCAGATCGAAGGCGGATGCCTCCAGCGGCAGCGACAGAGCAGTGCCCCGTAGGGCAGGTTCCCCCGGTGCCCCCTCACCTCTTTGCAGTCCATGTTCAGGTCCTGCCCATTGACCTCCAGCTTGACGATGATGACCTCGTAGTACCACTCCTTCCTGATGGGTGTGTACCAGATGTCACCCACGTACAGCGAGCGGTCGATGCCACCGATGATCTGCAGCAGGGACAGAAAGGCGCTGCCACCACACGCTGCCAACTCCGGCTGGGGCACGTCCCCCGTGGGCAGCCCCACCGGCCTCCCCGGCCTGCCTGCTGGCTGCGGAGCACTCACCATGCTGCCCCCCACCGATGCCAGGGCCTCCGTCTCGTTGGGCGAGAAGCCTGCCCCGCAAAGCTGGAGGGAGAAGATGTTGGGCACCCGGGTCTGCTTCACCAGGGAGTCAAAGAAGGGCTCCAGGCTGTCGTCCGGCTGGTGGGAGGAGAAAGCAGAGGCAGGACAGGGACGTGTCAGCGCTACCCCTTCTCCAGGGGCTCTCCGTGCCCAGGGGAGCTCCCCTCGCCGGGACTCCTGTGCCCCCAGGGATCCTGGCTCTGCGTGCTGTTGGGGCAGGGCTGAAGGTCGCCAGCACAGCCGCAAGCTGGGCCCCAGGGGACCGAGTAGAGCCGAGGCAAGAGGCAATCGAACCCTGCTGGAACAGGGTGCCCGCGTCTGCTGGCAGGGCCAGGCAGAGCCGGGGCCCGGCCCGCTGCC
>NW_008794084.1:1338049-1339528 GCF_000699145.1 Aptenodytes forsteri
CCCAGGGATCCTCGCTCTGCGTGCTGTTGGGGCAGGGCTGAAGGTCGCCAGCACAGCCGCAAGCTGGGCCCCAGGGGACCGAGTAGAGCCGAGGCAAGAGGCAATCGAACCCTGCTGGAACAGGTTGCCCGCGTCTGCTGGCAGGGCCAGGCAGAGCCGGGGCCCGGCCGGCTGCCAGCCAGGACTCACCCGGGCGATCTCGGCGTACGCCAGCCCCAGGATCCCTTCCCAGTTGGAGCCGTTGATGAAGAATTTGTCCGACTCCGTGATGGCAGCGATGTTGGCTCTGACGGTGACGTTGGGGCCGTGGGGGATGCTGACCAGGTCGGTGCCCAGTTCCCCTTCCCACTTGCCCTGGGTGTAGGGCACATACACCCCCTTCCGCAGGTCGCGGTAGGTGCTGGACCTGCAACGGCGTCAAAGAGCCAGAGTCAGATTAGCGTGGAGGAGGAGCGGGTGCCTGCCCGTTGGGTGACGGTGGGAGCGCATGCATGCATAGCCGAGCATGTCCAAGCGTAGAGGCGTGCCTGTCCTGCAGATTGGCCCGGCTGGGCGAGGACAGCGCGTTTCTCCACATGTGTGGCTGTTGGGGAGCCCCACCACGGGTCGGTGAAGCACCAGGACGGCTCCTTGCAGCCTGGGCCACGGCTGTCACGGGGCGTGCAGGGGACAAGCCCAGCTGTTGTTTGCCGTGCACAACGGCCAGCGGCTCAGACACCGCCTTAAACGTTCTGGGAAGGCGGACAGGCGGCCGAGGGGTCTCTCCTCCTCCGGGCACAGAAGGGGCCACGCGGACCCAGCCGGCCTGGAGGCTGGCGGCACCCGGCAGGGTCTGGCTGGACCCCCGGCAAGAAGGGACAGCATGCCCCCGTGGGGCCGGGGCTGTGTCACGGGCACAAGGAGCGGTGGCCGTGCTCTCTGCGTCCCCCCAGCATACTCACAGCTGCCGCTGGTAGTATCTCCGGAGGAAGGGGTGAGGCGCAGCTCCCACAGCAAAGTTACTGCTCCCTGTGTCCACCAGGATATTCAGCTGGAGAAAGGAGAGACAGGGAGGCTCATGACTGCAGTGGGACCCTGCCGGACCCTGCCGTACCATCCGCCCAGCTCTGTCTGGCACCGCAGGCGAGTGACGCTTTCCCCGTCCCCACGCCTGCCATGGCTCTGGGTCCCCGTCTGGGCAGCAAGCCTGGCTCTGCCCTCCCGACCGGGGACAGGGCCTGTCCCGCTCGCCCCTGCCCGGCAGCTGGGCTCTCTGCCAGCCCCACTGTTGGCAGGGGGCAGCGGCAGGCGGGCTCGGGCTCCCCGGCACAGCCCTGCGTGCTGCTGCCCGGGGCTGGCAGGGCTCAGCCCACCCCACGTGGGCACGAAGGGCCCTTTGCCCCGGCGGCAGCAGGGGGACAGGCAGAGGCAGGGCAGGGAGGCTGCCCGGGTGCCTGCTGTGTCCGGGGGGGGCCCCCGGGGGCAGGAGGGGGGCCGGGC
>NW_008794084.1:1339609-1340100 GCF_000699145.1 Aptenodytes forsteri
AGGACACAGTGGTGGAGCAGGAGTCAGCGACATCAGGGTGTCGCACAAAAAGCAAACATTGTCCGGCACCGTGCAAACAGAGCGTGTGCTCTCCCCTCAGCCCTGCCCGGCCACGGCCCCTGCGCCCAGCGCCTGAATCCGCAGGCAGGATTCGGCCAGCACCTGGCAGGGTGTCGTGGGGCCAGAGAGAGCAGCAGCAAGACGGGGTGCCCGGGCTCCCCTCTGCCGGGAAACCTAATTTGCTGGCAGAGCTGGTCGGAAGGACCGATGGTACGCAAGCCGCCGCGGATTGCTGGGTCCGCTCATCGGCCGTCCGTACGCTGAGCTCTGCTCCCGATTCATTTCTGCCTGTGCCCTGGATTACCAACTCACAGGCGGGGTTTGGCAAACGTCCCGCCGGCGGGGCCGGGAGCGGGCTAGCCAGATCCTGCCCCCAGCTGAACCCTGCCTGCGGCCCCCTCCGCCCTGCGAGGAGCAGGGGCGGGCGGGGG
>NW_008794084.1:1340129-1340844 GCF_000699145.1 Aptenodytes forsteri
GGCTCGGCCGGGCTCTGGGGAGCTCCTGGCGGTGCTGGGCAGCAGAGCTGCGGGGTGAGCTCTGACCTCCAGCCCCGGGAGGGGTGCTTCGCCGGCACCGACCCAGCCAGCAGCGCGCCAGGGCTTCGGCCCTTAATCTGTGGAGTCAGAGGAGAGAGGAAGGAGGCTAATGCGCTTGTGCTAATCGCAAAAGCGCTGGGCTACAGCTGCCGGAGTTCTCTCCGTGGCCCGCTGACAGGGGCTGGCTGCAGGCAGCATGTCCTGAGGGCCCCTTGCCCCAGCCCTGCCACCCTGCCCACGGCCCTGCGCTGCGCTGGGGGACAGGTCTCCCCCGACCCCAGGCCGGCTTCTTGCCTAGGGGAACATTTCAGGCCACGGGTAAAGATGAGAGCGGCACGTTGGCCCCTCCGATATCCCCCTCGGGCGAGCGCCAAGAGCTGCCGGGCCAGCTCAGCGCCCGCTCCGCAGCCCGACCTTCCCCTGGCAACCCGGCGCCTGCAGCCTCTGCCGCTGCGCCCGGGCTGCTCCCAGGGTGGTTGTTTGATCGGTCATTAGGGGCCATCTGCTGCACACAGCTCACCTTCGATGATCCCCAGGAGTACCTGGAGGAGACGGGTTTCCCTGGAGAAGGACCTGCTGAGCTGATGCTGCAGGGAGAGGGCGCAGGTGGCAGGGAGGGTTTTTGCTCTTGCCCGTCTGAGAGCAGCGGTTGTGC
>NW_008794084.1:1340973-1342309 GCF_000699145.1 Aptenodytes forsteri
CGGCTCCGTCCCGCCGACGGGGGTCACGCAGAGGACCCCATGGAGAGGACCCGCATCCTTGAGACTCAGCCCGGCTGTCGATTCAGGCCAGGACACGACACGTGAACCGGCGAGGCCAGGATCTGTGTGGCAGGGACGCTGCCTGAAACCCCTCCGCTGCTCCCTGGAAGTGACAGCCCCTCCGGGCACCTTGGCGGAAGCAGCAGCAGCAGCTTCGCGCGCCGCGTGGCGCGTGCCCTAGTGCTGCGTGCCGCTCCTGGGGCGGCGAGCCTCGACCCGCTCGCAGAGGCACCAAGCCTTCGTCATCTGTCCCGAAGCACCGGCTCCCGACGCTCGGCTCCCGCCCTCTTCCCCGTGTATTTATGAATCAGCCGGTCCTGGGGAGCCTGGTGCGAGCGTGCAGTGTAACCAACACGCTAAGGGACACAGAGCGCGAGAGCAATTAACTGCCGACGGTGACTTCGCGGTGCAGCACAGCTCAGAACCAAAACTAAAGCGCAACAGAATAAAGAAACTTCCTTGCCAGCACCGGGCAGGTGAAAGGAAAGGTGAGGAGGGAGACGGGCCGGCGGGGGAGAGCAGGGCGCCCGGGCCGCACGTGCGCCTTTGAGAAGGATGCACGCGCCCCCCCCCCCCCCCCAAACACACCCCTCCCCCCTTCCCGGAGGGATTTTGCTCCAGCACGCGCGCACGCACGCACGCACACGCCGCCCTCACAGTTGGCGGGAGTCCAAGGCTGGAAGATGCCGCCCAAAAGGGTGACTGGTTCAGAAACGCACGAGTGCCTGGAAACAGGTGGTTCGCACGGAAATTATCTGGCAGCTGCGACACGCGGCGGTTCCCAGGCAAAAGATGATGAAATCGCGTTTAAAACTAGGTTTTAGAAATAATCCTCTTCCCTTTTTCCCTAAACATACCCTGCCAGAGCAGGGAATAAATCCCAGGCACGCAGGGACAACACGAAACCGCTCCGAGAGAGCGGATTTCTGTGGCGGTGGTATTACTCCCCCGTCCGCGGTTCACGTCTGGCTTGCGTCGCTCTCTCCCGCCACGTGTGCAGAGCCGTGCCGGGCACCCGGGACGGAGCCAGCTCGTGGGGAAAAGCCAGCCTTTATTTCAGAGTCTGCGTGGGCGCTGGGTGTTTTGGCAGCGCCGGCCTACGTGGTGGGTGGGAGGCGCGCGGGAGCCCGGCCCTGTGCTGGAAGGAACGCGGACCCTCGAGCACCGAGCTGGCCCCCTCGACCCTGTGGGCCAGACTTGCTGCTGACGGCGGCAGGCGCAAGCGCATGGGCGCAAAAGGGTTCGGCAGCGGGAACCTCCACAATCTCACCCGCAA
>NW_008794084.1:1344223-1346616 GCF_000699145.1 Aptenodytes forsteri
CGCCCGGGGCTGCTGGAGCCGGCGGGAGGTGCCGCAGCGCAGCCGGGAGTCTTAAAGCAGCCTGAGCCTCTTGTCGTGCCTGCGCAGTCAGAAAATGGGTGGAAAAAGCGGGGTTTTTTTCTTAAATTGTGCGTCCTGTTAATGAAAGCCCTTTCTCCTCCTCGCAAGCCTTGCTTCTCGCGCGGCTTCGGGCTGGCGCCCCTCCCGCCGGAGCCCCCCCCGACGGCTGGGCCCCGGCCGGTGCGCGGAGAAGCAGCACCTCCAAGAGAAGGGCCCGGTGCCCGGTTCCCCTCCCGGCCCTAAGGCCAGGGGCGAGGGAAGGGGGTGAAACGGCGCCGTGACGGAGGAAGACAAGAACAGAAGGCCTCGAGCGAGTCGCCCGCATCCGAACGTTTCAGCCGGCTGCCTTTGGTGGGGGCAGCGGCGGCGGGGGCTGCGGTGCTGTTTCGGCTCGGCGTGTCCCGAGAAGATCTCTGCCTGGGAACCCCCAGGATCAACTGCTGGCTTCTGAGCCTGGCTTTACATAAGAGTTTAAAGGCGGAGCGGGCTGAGGGCAGGGGAAGGTGAAGAGGGCAGCGAAGGCTCGATTGCAGGCAGCGGCGCGTGGATCCCGGCGGCCATCGTTGGTGTATTAATGCTGCTCGGACCGCTCCTACCGCTGCTTGGGCACCTGGCAGGCACCTCATGAGGAAAGCACGGGCCCGCTTTATGCGTTGAGCATTTTGGGGGGGGGGTCGGGTATCTGACCTTGCCGTCCCACTGGGTGTTTGAGCAGCGGGATCGGAAGGGACAGTCCCGTCCTCGCTCCTGCCGTGGGTTCCCAGCCTCCCCTGCGCGGGCGCTGGCGTTTGTGCAGCTGCGGGGAGCCTGCCCAGCCCCCTGACCTGGCTCCCCACACGGCTGTGCGAGGCTAATGCTGGCCACGTGCAGGGCCACGGCCGGGGGTGTTTGGGCTGGGGAAATCGACTGACGGCTGCCTAAACCTGTGGTGAACGGGTCGTAAGGACCCAGCTGCGGCAGGACTAAGTCACTGCCTGCGCTCTTGGAGTTAAATAGCGAAGCAATCCTCCAGAGGTGGGACGCGTTAAATTAGGATCCTTCTATAGCTTCCGAAATGTCCCCCGGGAAGGCGAGGGAGGCCGGGGCAAGCCGGGTGTGGTGAGAAGCTGCCTTGTCCCCGGGCAGTGCTGACGCAGCCCAGAGACTGCTCTCAAAAGGCTGTGCTGTGCTCCGGGGAAACTGTTTTTCTCGCGCGCGCTTTTTTCCCTTTCTCATTTCAGCTTATTTTTTGCCTGTTTAAAAAGTCCCCGAAGCAAGTGCTCATCTCTTCTGTGGAAGCTTGAAAGCCTGGGGTGGGGGGGTTGATTATAACTTCCGTGCCACTTCAGCTCTGCTCCCTGTTTCCACAACCCCTATGAAGTGTGTGTGGAAGGTCTTTGGTTCGGTGTTGCTGTGTGCAGTGAAAGAGCACCGTAAGCAGAGCGGGGAGCTCTGCCCTGTTGGTGTTTTCCTTCCTTCGGGGTGGCTCGGGCTGCGGGTGTTGTGACCCGGGCAACTTCTTCCCCCTTGGCCTCGGGGCAGGTGTCGGGCTGTAAAGTGGAGAGCTCCCGGCCGTGCCCTGTGTGGTGGGCTCAATCTCCTCCTTACCAAATGAATAAATCGTAAAGCAAAATGAAGTCCCGGCTGCCTCTACCTTTTGTAGGGGAGGTGGGGGAACGTGCTTGTAAATAATGCAGTATTTCTTCCCCTCCCTTTGTGCTGGTAATTCACTTTGAGCTGCAGCTTGCTGCTCGGCGCTTCTAGCTGTGTCCTCCTGCCTTTACCAGAATCCATCAGTTCTGGCTGCCTTTGCTCTTTGCCCTTCCCGTCTGCACCCAGGCTTGGCAGCCCCAACGCACCTCGTTCCCCTCCACAGCCCCGGTGCCGAGTTTCCCGTGGGGCTCTGCCGCGTGCCGCGTGATGAGGAAGTTTTGTTCCTATCTGAGCGTGTTTGATCATTGATTTTGTCTTGCTTCCCTCATGCCACCAGGTGCAGGGAGCCATGGCAGGAGCTATGGTGCGCATTGGTGACCAGCTCATCCTGGAAGAAAATTACGATGAGACGTACATTCCCAGCGAGCAAGGTAACCGATTGTCGTGGTTTAACCCCAGCTGGCAACTGAGCGCCACACAGCCGCTCGCTCACCCTCCCTTCTCCCGCACCGGTGAGAGAATCGGGGAGGGGGGGGGGGAAGTAAAACCCGTGGGTTGAGATAAAGACAGTTTAGTGGGACAGCAAAGGAAGAGAAAATACTAATAACAATAATGATAATATACAAAGCAAGTGATGCACGACGCAATTGCTTGCCACTCGCCGACCGATGCCCAGCCAGTCCCCGAGCAGCGGTCGCCGC
>NW_008794084.1:1346662-1369671 GCF_000699145.1 Aptenodytes forsteri
CTTTCCTGGCGGGGCCCCCTCCCGGCTTCTCGCTGGCGGGGCGTGAGAAGCCGAAAAGTCCTTGACTTAGTGTAAGCACTGCTTAGCAACAACTAAAACATCAGTCTGTTAGCAACGTTGTTCTCACCCTAAATCCAACACACAGCACTGTACCAGCTACTAGGAAGACAATTAACTCTATCCCAGCCGAAACCAGGACACCGATGCCCGTCCTCCCAGGAGCTGCGATAAGGGATTCAAGTGTGCGAGTCGCTTCTAGGTGTATTAAGAAAACAGGAATTGGGGAGAGCATGGGCGGAGAAAGTAGAATAAATGGGATTTCGTAGGAGGCAGAGCTGAAAAACTAGCTTTTTGGCTGCAAAGATAAATGCCATGTTTCGGTCTGTCTCCCTGCTTCACCGGCCTGCTGGGACGTGCTCGCTGACACGGGGCCGTGTTAGCAGCTTTGGGCAGCTTCGTTTCGGGGTCAGGATTTCCCAGCGTGCCCGTTGCTTTAGCCGAGGAGGGCGGCTTTGTTGTGCAGTGCCTGGTGTAGACCGTCTCCACAGGTTCCTCTTCTGTTTTTCTAGAAATCCAGGATTTTGCACGGGAGATCGGGATTGACCCTGAGAAGGAGCCAGAGCTGATATGGCTGGCCAGGGAAGGCATCGTGGCCCCGTTACCGCCCGAGTGGAAGCCCTGGTGAGAGCTCTGTCAGCAGCTGTCCTGTTAGATTCCTGCCCGTCCCCTGCTGTCTGCTGCCCACGTAGGTGGCGGAGCAGGGTACCGGCTGGCGGGGAGGGGGTAACGCCACAACAGATGTGCTTCCTGCGGGTGGGGAAACACCGTTTTCCCTTTTCATCCTGTTGTTGCCTTGCAGCCAGGACATCACTGGTGATATCTACTACTTCAACTTTGCTAACGGCCAGTCCACGTGGGACCACCCCTGTGATGATCACTACAGAGAGCTTGTCGTTCAGGAGCGAGAGAAGCTGCTGGCGCGTGGCGGCTTGAAAAAAAAAGATAAGAAGAAGAAGAAAGAAAAGAAAGAGAAGAAAGACAAGAAGGAGAAGCAGTCACTGAAGCGACCCACCGTAAGTAGGCTCTGCTGCTTGCAGCGCTTCTGGGAGGAGCAAGAGGGCTGGGCGGAGGACGAGCGAGCGGCCGTGAGTTAGAGGGTGATCCTGTGCTGTTGCCGCTTTGGGATCGGAACAGCGATCCCCTGCCAAGGGATCCCGTCCAGCAGGGTTGCGAGTCTGATGAAAATCCGACAAGAGCGGGGTCACAAAACCCACAAAAGTTGGGAAGTTTTGGTCTAGGAGGAGAGACCTGGAGTGGGGGTGCCACAGCCCTGCGATGCCATTGCTGAGAAGGATACGGCACCAGCCGAGGGGGCTGGTGCTATTCTTAGCAGCAGATATTTGGAGTGCTGGAAAGATTTCCTTCCTTGGAGAGGACAACAAATGGTGTTTATGCGGTGTCCGTGCATGTGTCGCTGTGATACACATGCAGTGAACACGGGTTTAGATGTGTGAGGTCAGTCTGCTTTGCTGTTGGTATCTGCAAGCGTAACCAAATTCCCTTTATATCCCAAGTGATAGCAAATCATCCCTACCTTCCATTTGGCAGTGATGGGATAAATCTTCCGGGGGAAAGATGGTGCCTTGTGTTGTCGCTCGAGGCATAGACCTCTTCGACTCGGAAAGCCTCAAGCCTTCAATTTGAGCGTTTTCTTTTATATGTATACGTGTAACTTCAAGTGCTCAAAAACTTACGCACCTATTTATATATAAATTGTGTACTAAATAAGTATATATCTCTACTTTAGATAGGTAAGGGTGTATATAGCGATGTGTGATATGTCTTAGTTATTTGCTAATGTTTATCTGCTTAGGGAATGCAGCCAGGGATTCTTCCTTCAACATCCTTTTGTCAAATGCCCTCCGCCGTTCTGCCCCCCGGGCGGGAGAGTCCTGAGTCAGATCCAGATAGCCAGGTTAGAGAGGAAGGCTGCCTAGACGAAGGCAAAAGGCGACCGTCAGACGTAAGTGACTCGGGGAGGCGATTTGCGGGCACACGGCCAAACAAACTGCATCCCCTGCTCGTTTCAAAGTTCAGCAGACCGTGCCAGACCTCACCTGATGGGGAGAACATGATAGAAAAAGGCTCCTCTTTTAGCAGCTTTGACGTAGACACCCCCCAGGACCAAGATACACCTTTAGAAATGCGAGAAAAGCTTTGTCTTGACTCCTCTGACTCACAGTCTGTCGATTTAGAGGTTAGGCCACCGGTGCAACCTTTGTGTGTGTCAAAGAAGTCCTATTCACAAGACTTTAAGAAAGTCAAAACTCTACTAGAGGCCCTTGAAGACAAAATCCTACTCTCTGAGGATGAAGAGCTGAAAGAAAAGTGGAAGATGAAGGACGAGATGGGTGAGCGTGTCCATAAGCCCTGTCATCACTTCTCAGTCAGAGAGAAATCTACAGGACTGGAACGGGATGTGGAAAGAAGTCCAGGCATGTGGCAAGCCAGAGAGAAAGAGAGCTTTTACCGCGGGAACGATGAAATGACTCTTTTTGATGCCAGTCCCACAGATGACTGGGGTTTGCAGGAGGCAGCTGATGTTCCATATGCTCAGGAAGAGCTGAGATCCTACAGCAAGGCATCCGAGCGTAGAAGTAAGAGAAAAGTTCGAGATGAGGCTTTGGGTCAAGCCATCAGTCTATACAAGAGCAATGAGACCATCAGCAGACCTGAGAGAAAGGGTTTGAAGCAGATGGAAGTAGGAGCAGATATAGAAGTAGGCAGTAGCAATGACACGCTAGAGAGCCGCTCCGCAGACCCTCAAGAGATCACAGATGTACTACCCTGCTTCCAAGGGGTAGCTGCAAAGAGAGGAATCGATGTGGATCTTCATTCTGCAGTGGATCCTACATCAGAACATGTTTGTTCGTCTGCTGAAGATGGCTGGAGAAACGACGAAGAAAGTGGTTTGATATCAGAGTACGATAGCAGCGATTCAGCCAGTTCTCATAACGATAATGCACCCCAGCTACTGGGAGTGAGCCGTCGCTTCTCTCCACGCCACGAGGCTGGGAGACAGAAGGATGTGCACGCCGTTGCAGAAGAGCCTCTACCGCCTCATCCCCTCCTGGGGTCATCCCTGGCTCAGACACTAAGTCCTGCCCGGCAGTCAGAGAGGGAGTGTAGCTCCGAGGGTAGGAAACTGTGCCACAGGCTGCAGGAATGTGAGAAAGGCCTCAGCCCAGAACCTGAACGCCTTAGTCCGATGGTGGATGCTTGTGGGGAATGCGCTGCCCAGAAGCCTAATGGTGCTGGAGTACAGAGAGAAGCGGAGAGAGGGAACGGAAGGACGGGTCAAGCTCCTGGAGTGCGGGGAGAGAAGGTCGCAGCAGACTTGCGGGTTGAGTGCCAGGGGAGCAACAGCCTCCGTCCGCACACGAAAGCGGAGATGACCCAAACCGGAGGAACTGCGGGGAGGTACAGCAAAATAGAGGTTGGTGAAGGAGCAGGCGGGAAGGAGGTAGGACTCAGTCCTTTGTGAGGGCCCTTCCATTGTAAATGTTTCTGGAGAGCTGAGAGTGCAAAATCTTGCTTCTAAGCTCATTTTCAGGAGAAAACAGGCAAAAGCATCCTGTTGGAGGTCACATAAGCAGATGTGGCATTAGTTTTAGTGGTTTTCCTAAAGCTCAGGAGGTGGCTTGAAAAAGCCTTTGTTTGTGGCCTTCCTTGCACGGCAAACGCTGCACAACTGGCACCTTGTTTGAGTTTTGCAAGGACACGAAGCACCTGCTGAACTGAAAAACGGGTGATGGGCAGTAAATCAAGTGGGACGGCAACATCAAATGCAAAATCATCTTTAATTTTGGCCCTAAGACTCTTTGTCGTAAGCATACTATAGTCTTTTCCCTGGAGATCCCACGATCTAAATTGAGGGGGAATAGCTTATTCAGCTGTTTTTAGCTTAATTTTGCTTGCTGAATCTCGAGTCCCAGAGTGATTGAGTTGGTTAAGGTGATACAAGAGACCATAAGTGGCAGTCAGCTCTCCTGCGTCCACGGCCAGTACCTTGAGAAATGGACTCTCTTCCTTCTTAAATGAAAGAAAAAGGGGAAAAAGTTTAAATTAGCTTTCTCAAACAAGAGGAGGAGTATTCCCAGTGGTTACAGGCCATTGTTTTGCAGGTGGGTGCAGTACCGACTTGTCTGAGCGCAGTTTAGTCCTTGGGCCGCTGCCGTTGTGGTCTTAGGACGCGAAGATGGTCGGAGGGCTGGAGCACCTCTCCTACCAAGACAGGCTGAGAGAGTTGGGGTTGTTCAGCCTGGAGAAGAGAAGGCTCCGGGGAGACCTTCTAGCAGCCTTCCAGGACCTGAAGGGGCTCTACAAGAAAGCTGGAGAGGGACTTTTTACGAGGGCCTGTAGTGACAGGACCAGGGGGAATGGCTTTAAACTGAAAGAGGGAAGATTTAGATGAGATACAAGGAAGAAATTCTTCACTGTGAGGGCGGTGAGGCACCGGGACAGGTTGCCCAGAGAAGTCGTGGATGCCCCCTCCCTGGAAGCGTTGAAGGCCAAGTTGGGCAGACGAGGCTTTGAGCAACCCGGTCTAGTGGAAGGTGTCCCTGCCCACGGCAGGGGGGTTGGAAGTAGATGATCTTTAAGGTCCCTTCCAACCCAAACCATTCTACAGTTCTATGAAGATGGCTTACAGGTGTGATGGGGCCCATCTATAAAAGTAATTTTCTCCTTCTTCCTCTGTGAATAGCTGGAGCGTTTTGCTCTGTTTTGCCCAAACTTTTTCCCTCCGTTGCCTATAGCAGGATCCTGCCCTTCACTGGGAAGAACGTTCCGGGTTGGTTTGTCTTTGTCCATAAGTAATCGCCTCAATTTAGTAAGAACTTACCAAATCTCCCGTTCTGAAGAAAAAAAAGAACTGAAAGGTCACTGTGTGTAATGTTAACGAATTGCTTTGCTCTGCTGCTGCTGGTACCCGGCTGCGGCTCCACCAAATCGCTCGCTCAGGCTTCTAATTACCAGCGTGTGGTAGCGCTCAGTTAGCTGCTAAGAACTATGGCTATAAATATCAGATAAACTGCAGATTATCCTGAAAGTTTTAATTAGCCCGATGGAAGTGAGTTTATCTTTGCCGAAGGACAGCTGACATCCTCTGCTGCACACAGGTAGTTACCGGCCATCTGTAGGAGAGAATTAGTTAAGCCCAGACTGTGTGATTTATCCTGTTACCATTGCTGCAGCAATGACTTGGTGGAAGAAGGATCAGCGTATATTCACCTCCCTCTCCCCATCCCTCAGCGTGCGAGTGAGTTAACTCTCTTTTCAGCCTGTGATCTTGTATGGCCGCGGAGTAGAGGAGCCGTGACTTCCGAATACACACACGCTCTGCTGAAGCGACAGCGCTTGGCTGTACTGGCGTGCTACAAAGGAAACCCTGGCATACGTCTGCTTCTAGTTTAACCTGTGCAGCGTATCACAGGGTGAGACGACTTGGGTGGGGGATTCCACGAGGTCAAGCAGAACGGTCACGTTTCTGGGTGAAGGGAACGTGAGATGTCAAGCGTGCATTGCTCAGAGGCGAGGACGTTGGCTGGCTCCCAGGGCTCTTGCTGTGCTTTGAAAGGGGGAGGTCTATTCAGGAGCTTCTTAGGGACGTGCTGCAGCAGAGCTGCTTTCCGCTGCCCCTACCTTTTCCACTGGTGGGGGGCGAGGAAGCAGCCTGGATTTCGGTCTAAAGAGAGATGGTAATTGCAGCTTGTGGAGAGTAGGAGGCTTCTTGCCGTCAGAGCGGTTTCTACTTCACTCGTTTCACGCTGCGCGGAGTAGCGGGGCAAACGGAGGCGAAGCTGCCCGGTTTGCCTCGGGTGTGTGATGTTGGGTAGGAGCCTCTCCTAGAGGGTGCTGTGTGGGGGTACGTGCAGATGTGTGAGCTAGCGTGGCTCCTGTTGTTCTCTCGCTCCGGTTTTGGAGTAACGCCCGTTGATTTTTCCGAATCGCCTCACTGCTGTAAAGTAAGCCACCATATTCGGATGGGTCTTTGGAAGACAAAATGTGTGAGTGAATCAAACTGCTGTTCCTTACACGTCTCACGTGCTGGCGATTGCTGGGTGTGGGGTCTCGCAAGCAGTTTTGCAGCGGTGGTGGGCTCAGTATCGGCAGGCAGCGTTCGCACGGGGGAGCGCGGTCTCCCTTTCTGAAACAAGGAGCGTAAGCTGTGCCCCCGTGCTCTCCCGTCAGTGAGTCCCTTCTGCACGCTCCAGCCCTCAGGCACCCTGCTAGCACCCGTCCAGGCGCCCCTGGGGAACCTCGCCCCGCTGCGTGGCCTTGCGGCGTCTCCGGCCGGCATCCTTCGCGGGTCGCTGCACTCGGACGTGGGGAGCTCGCTGGACTCCAGCCTCGCGGCCAAAGGAGGAGCGCAGGTAAGGCTCCGTCTTCCCTGGGAACAGGCCCTGGACAGCGCGCCCTGCAAGAGGTCACGGGCGTGGTGGTACTTAGGAGCTTAAATGACAGTATTTGTGATCTCTTGTCGGTGGTTAAAAAACCACTTCCCTACTCTGTCTTTCACCGTATTTCTTTTCTTTTGCTATTTCTAGGGAGCCCAGCGCTAAATTTGCGGCGAGCTTTCTTCTGCTAGGTTTAGCAGCTTTAAAGAAAGAATTGTTTCAATTACTGTTGGGGGGAAAAAAGTCTGGGTTTGAACTAAATTAACTAAAAGTTCATTTTAGTAAAACTTTTGATTTGTGTCCAAATGTAATCTAATAAATAATATTTTCACTCAACTATTTGCTGAGAGTAAAAAAAAAAAAAAGAACAATTTTCTGGATGAACGCAAGACTTACAATCATGTCGAATGATTATTTATAGAATGTGACCTTTGGGTCAACAAAACAAACGTGTTAAGTGGTAACAAATTGATCTTTTAAAGGAAAACAAAACAATATATGTGCAAAACATACAAATCAACACCTTCACTGAAGGCTTTCTTCTTGCTGAGTTAAGTCTTGTCACTGGTGTTTTCAAACACTGTGTTTTATTACGGTCTTCACTGAATCAGTGTTTTGAGGCGCAGGCAGGTTTTGCGGATGTGCTTCTATAGGAGAGGAGCCTCCTCGGTGTAAGGGAAAGCGTGGCCTCATAAAGAACGCGTCGTCTCCCAGCGGGACGTGGCTCTCGCAGACCAAGGGTAGCAGCGTAGTCCTGAGCACCTTCTCGGAACTCAGCAGCTTCCCTGCTGCTGGCCGGTGTCTCGGTGGGCTTGCATCTCCCCTTTCTCTTCGGCTGTCCTCTCACTTCCCTTTCTTTTTGACTTCACAGCCTGCAGAGACCTGTAAGCCCCCCAGCCAGACCAAGAAGTTGCTGGGCTTGGTCTGCGAAGAGAAGAGTTCCTTGAACACAGCGGCCCTAGGTGAAGGGAGAAACGAAGAGGAAGAAAGCGGGAGTGAGGTAGTTTGTGCGCCTTGGCTCTTAACGCGTGTCGGTAACCGTAGTGCGTGAAGCCTCAAGGCATGGAAAACCGTGATGCTCCCCTGGTAATGGCTGATTGACCGTGGCGGTTCCATTTGACTCTGGGCCTTACTTTGTGCTGCACTTCCTCTGTGTGGTGTTTGGTCACCAAAGAGTATCTAATCCTGTTTTCTCCTTGTACTCCCTGTAAATCGACGTCTGCCACCACGTATTTCCGAAATGAATTGTTTGTAGGCTCGTTGCCTTGGCATATCGCTATGGCTCTGCTGCCTTATTTCACTGATCAGGAACCCCCCGTTCCTCCTGTGCGGCCTGTGGGACTGCAGAGGTCAGAACTCAACGCTGGCCATCTCCTTTTTCAATACCTTTAGAGTCTCCGTGGGGCAGCACGACTGTTGAAAAACCTGCACGTGGATGTCAGCGCCCTGGGAGGCAGCTTTGACTCTGAGGTAAGAATGCGGGTGATGCGAGACGGGCAGGAGAGACTGCCCGGGCAGGAGAGGAGCTGCGGCACTGCCCAGCCAGCGCCTGGGCTGGGGAGGGAGAGCGCAGGAGAGGTGCCCGAGGGACGAGGTTCGTGTGTCACTTATGAGCAGGAACAGCCCGGGGAGCAGGGCTGGGAGGAGTGTGAGGGGAGTGTATGAGAAGCCAGCTGCAGTCTGCGGGGGACAGCAGCGTGGGTGTCGAAGGCAGGTTCGTGCTTGAAGGAGAATGCCTGCGGTTTGGTAGATGGGATTTGAGGAGACAGCATCTTTGCACAGCGTGGAGCTTTGTTTCTTTCTGAATGAAGAAAGAGAGAAACTTAGAGCCATATAGGTGCGATGGGCAAGCTGGAGGTCGGCTCTTCCAAGGAACAGCCGAAAGGAGAGGGTCTCAGATCCGAGAGGTGCCACGGCGCTTGCTGTGGGAGGAAGAGGAACGGTTTGCTTCCTCATCGCTTTTTTATTTTAGTGCGTGTGGAAAGAAGGCTCATTCTCAGCTGCAGCTGCGATGGTGGCACTGGGGAGAGGAGGGGGGAACGTACTCTGGAAACGCCATTCTTGCGCTGTCACTCAGTTCCACAAGAATCTTAGAAGCTTCCATGTGGACCGCGCGTGGCCACATTTCTGTGGCAACCTAAAACCTGTTTTCTTTCTTCTTGCGCTGCTGATAAATGCCATGGCTCAGACACAGAGCGTCAGCAGCGAGTTCAGTACACGCGTGGCCTTGTGCAGACGTTTTGCTCTCCCTGCGGGTGTGGGCGCTCTGCCCGCGCTTTCTTAGCAGCGATCAGGCTTAAGATGACAAGGGCACAATGGGAAGTGCGTTGCAAGCGGCTCTGGTGATTCGGCCCGACTGTTTGCGCTGACATTAATCCTTTCTCACCGCTTTGAAAACTCTGTTCCAGTATCTGAAAGGCAAATTAACGTCTTTTAAAGCGTTTCACAGTATTTCCCTTATCCTTTTCACAGCATACGAAAATTAAGCTGTAAAGTCCTTTGCTGGAGAACCCATTCGCGGTGCTGGGCAGAAACTGCAAAGGCTTACGCTAAAGTAGATGTGAAAAAGAAAGGCCCGACTCCCCCATCTCCAAAGAGCAAGCAGCCTGGCGGGGCCCAATTCGCCACTGAAATGTTAACGTGTCCAGGAACAAAGAGCTGTCTTGGCATTTCAGTGCTGCGGCAAGGCTTCAGGAATCTGTGATGAAACGGCAATTGCCGCCCAGCAGCCGGGCTCTGTTAACCCAGATGGGCGATATCTTAGTCCTGATAAGATATTAGTGCCCCACTGGAAAATATAATTCACTTGTAGCTCCATGAGATGGCAGTAGAAAAGCGCTCCTGTGAGCGAGCCTCAGCCTGCAGCCCAAGCCGTTCTCCAGCCTCCTTACAAAAGGGCGAGGAGGAAAGGATTCGTACAGCAGGCCCCTAGAGGGGGGAAATCTAAGCAGCAATGGGGTGAAGTGGTGAAAAAAACTGGCTTCGTGTAGCCTGTGGATCAGGGTTGAGCACCTGTATTCAAAGAAAATAAGCACGTGGTTTTAGTGACTTGCTGAGACGCGAGGCTGTTGGGTGAGAGCGGAGGCTGCATCGAAGATGGCACGAGCGTCTGGGAGAGGGAGGGAGGAGAGAGGGAAAGAAATGCTACCCCCCCTCAGTGGGCTTTTCTGGGGTAAGTTAACTGGGGAAAAGGCGCTGGAAACGAAACCCGGGTCAGATGCTGGAGAGCATCTGAGGAGCGAGGTTTATGTGTAGTAGTTAGAATGTACTCTTGGAAAGAGGGCCCCTTCCAGGCACCTTGGTTGGCTTGGCTGCTCGTGGGGTTAGCTCTCACCTGAACCCCGCTTTCTTGCCTTCTGAGTTCCTGTGCTGGAGCGGTCGCTGCAGACGTGTGAGACTCTGCTCTAAAATACAAAAGGGCTTTGGGGTACCGCCGGAAGGGGCAAGAGGAGGAAAAGCTCTGGAAGCATCTCTGGGGAGATGCCTGGGGAGAGGGTCCCATGGCAGCAGAAGTGATCCCCTGACGCAGCGCTTGCAGCTTGGGAGGTTTAGTACTCTGCCTTCTGTACAGGCCGATCTCTGGGTAAACACTGGGAGTCAAGGGGGTCCTTTGTGTGGTGGGAAATTGCCGTGCAAGGCTTCTTTACCAGATGGAGATGTGTGAAAGGGAGCTGTCTCTGTAAATAAACATTGCGCAATACAGCGTGTGCGTTACTGCAGAGATGTATGTCGGAAGCAGTGCTGCTGGTTCCCAGGAAACAAAGACATCCATAAAATACCAGCGCGGGGATGGCTAGCGACAGGGGAGGAAAGGCTGCTGTGTTCATAGCCTTGCTCTCTCCCGTGCTGGGGGAGCGTGGCTGAGAACTGCCGTAGTGAGCCACGGCCGGTGGGGAGTCCTGAGCTGGGAAGAGTCTGGTAGAACAGCGAGTTCGCCGAGCTGGCCAGCAGGAAAAGCGGCAGCGGTACGGCATGCAGAGCATGAACGGTTCGATGTTCGGGAGCCTGGGCCTGTGAGCTCCTGAGCGCGGGTTGGAAAGCTGCGCAGCTGGAGAGCTTTCCAAAGCTCCAGGGGTGCCTGCAGTGGGTGATACGCAGGGCGGTGACCTGTCGCAGGCGGGTGACCCTACCAGCTTGGAAAGGTGGTGTGAGGACTTTTGCTAGTGGATGTGTTCCCCCACCCACCAGGAGGACAGCAAAGCAGAGGAGGAAAACCGCGGCAGCCGGTTAGCTGATGTCGCTGAAGCTGATCTCCAGCACCGAAGGAGTCCTGCGGAGGAAGCTGGCAGCCTGAGAGAGGTGATGAGTGGCTCTGACGTCACGGTCCTGCTTGCATGATGCCGCTGAAGCTTTGCATGCAGTAGGCAGCTTCTGGTGTTGTGGTGCGGATCTGATAGTTGCTTGGTTTGTTTCTTTTACTGGTTAAAGTATTACGTGCACGGAGAGAGGCGTAAACTTAAAAACCACGGGCAAATGCTACCCAGATGAGGTCTGGCAAGCCTAACCCTCTCTCTGTACTGCTGCGCCTGAGAACAGCCCAAAATCAGTGAGCAAGGGGGGAGCACATCACCTTGCAAAGTCCTTCTGTATGCAGCATGAGATTTCTTTTTCCTCTTTTCTTCCCTTTTAAAGGTAGAAAGAACGTGAATTTTTTTTGTTGCGCTATCTCACTTTCAACCTGTTAAAGCCCGAAGAGGGGGCATAGTCATCCCGTTTCCTGGGATGAGTAGGATTCCGTTTCGGTGGCTGCTGCTCATACTGACTGCTCGTCTCCGGGTCAGATGCCTTTCCAAAACCTGGTCCCATCGGTATCGATGTGCTTTTCTCCAGACTTAGGCTGATCACTGGAAGTAATGATTTGACAGGCAGCAATTTCACATCAGTTAGTGTCACTCAGCTGCAGGTAAAACGTGTTACAGCTTGTGAAAAGGTCAGGTAAAGCCAGTTATAACCTGACTGACTTGTCCTAGCTCCGAAATCCGTAGAAAACCCATCGTCCGTTTTTGCACGAGGAAAACCTCCCTCCTCCTCCACCTGTGTGTCTGACTGGCATAGTTCCCTTTTCTGGAGGGTTGCATTTGTGGGCGTTAAGGTGTAATGTTAACAAAAGTTTTGTCTGTATCTGTCCTTAAAATAGGATTCCACCAGCTAAAGAAATTATTCTGGGATATTCTAGTGACGGAGGTAAACTGGCCTGGAGAGAAATCTTTTTGTGTGCACCGTGTTACTGGATACATTGGTATATTCTGTAGCGGGGTCTGTGCCCCTCGAAGGGGAAATACCCGTGTACCACTTTGAAGCGTAAGAATCCTGATTGGTGTCATTTGGCATATCTGTTCTTGGGCACGGTCAGATGTCCTGCGGAGAGGTCCTCAGGAAAACTCTAAAACGAGCCCGTCCAAAAGGGAGCACAGCTAGCGACCGGTCTTTCCAGACACCCTCATCCCCAGATAAAAGGAAGCGTAAGGAGGACTCCTCCGCTGGAGTAACACTAAAGAAGTGCCTCTCGCACGCGCTTTTCGGGGGTGCTGGAATAAAGATGTTATCAAGGCCTTTGCAGAGCCTCGTGTGGCTGGCTAGTGATTCAGTGGCGTGTTTGTGAACCTCTGCTAACCAGGCACCGAAGTGGAAAGGGGCCATAAGCTTTCATTTATTACTCGGTGGATGGCAGGTGAGGCTCTGAAAGGCAGGTTTTTTTGGAAAGTACCCAGCGATTTGGTTTCTCTGTCCTCCTCTCTAGCCTGATGGATGGCGCTCTCAGCCCTGAGAAGGTCTCTCAGACAAATGACGTGCTAGGAGACGTTCCTTCCGTTTGCCGCAGCTCCGGGTTGAAAGCTGACAGCGTTCCAGTTGCACTTTGATAAAAATGCGTCGTTAAAATATGCGGTCTGTGTATGGTACACGCTGTACACAGGATGCAGCTAATGTTTGACAAGATACCACAGCATTAATAAAACAGCGAGAAAGTAGGACGTGCTAGCAGTTTTGTTTGCATACTGATGAGGGAACCTTCTCCTGCTTCCTCCTGGCTATCGCGCTTTTTATTGTGAGCTTTGTGGGCCTCCCCACTGCTGGGAGAGGCAGTCGAACCTTTGGGTGACTAAGTTTTAATTGGGGATTGCTTTTTCCCAAGGCCGGCGGGTTCTGCCATTTCTCAGTCTAGTGTGTTAGCTAGTCACGGTCTGGCTCTGAGCTCAGAGCGGAGGCTTAAATCAGTGCCTGCCCTCAGGTTTGTCCCGCCGGAAGGTGGGAGGATTGCATCCTGCCTGCTCTTCTCTGCTTATAATTTCAGGCAGAAGTTAAATGTCCAGTAGTAGTCTTTTGCAAATTCCCATCCCTCACTGAACAGGTTCAATGCGGAAGCATAAATGGGCATAGTGCAGAGCACGCAGGGTGCTCCCAGGGGTCGACGGTTCCTGCAGCAGCCGCTGCTGACTCTTGTCCGCTGAGACCCTGTGAGTTAAAAAGCAACAGATTGAAAAACCAAAAGTCTGAGCCCAGGAAATGAGTGTGTGTTGTCTTAATGAAGTTCCCTGTCTTTGAAAGGGACCGTATGAAAAGAAACCAGACTGGTCTCGAAGTCACCCAAAGCTTTGCGATTTTGCTTCCTGCTGTAGGAGAACCCGTGCTATTTCTGACCCCCGCATCCTCCCGGAGAGGAGGTAAAGAATGTTGTAGCTCTAATTGTGTTTGACTTGCTGCCTAGAAGGAGTCTTTAAAATCAAGACACGCTGAAGAAGGGCGAGAGTCTTCCTTGGATTCTGACGCTGCGTGCCCTCCGACTCCAGTTCCAGTCCTTCCCGGAGATGCTGACAGTAGCCTGTCTGGCCAGAACAAGGAGGAGTCCGATGGGAAACTCGCTGGGAATGAAATACTGGGCAAGGGAGATGCTGAGGTGGAAGGTGACATCTCCGCAGCTGATGAGCTGCCACGGTCTCCGGGGGAGAGGAGCGCAGCAGGGACAGAGGTGCCCGGCGGTCCTGGGCAACCTCGAGTTGCGTCTCCAGCTGCTGAAGCTGCTGAGGCAGATCAGCTGGCGAGCCTGGCTGCCACTGTCGACACCGTGTCTGTTGATGAAAAGATAGTGAACGAAATGAGGGAAGAAGCGGCAGCTGATCTGAAAACAGACAGCAGGCTGGATGCTGGCAAAGTAAGAGACCTGCCTGCATGGGTTGGGTTTGGTGCGGAAGCTGCTGTGGCTGTTCCCGTTGCTTTGTAAGGCCCTGATTCAGGAAAGCTCTTCGAGCACTTACTCGTTTTCTGTTAAGTCGGCGTAAGCGCTTTCCTAGTCAGCAGGGTGTTCCTGGGGGGGCACAAGTGCTCTGAACTCCCAGATCGGCATCTTTTTTGGTACGGAGCTAGGAACTCATTCTTGTATGCATACGCAAAGGGCTGTCCAAAGCAACCGAGAGGCAAACACCCTGAACCGTGACGCGTGTTTCGAGTCTTGGAGGAGAAATGAGTCTCAGCTTTCAGTGCTGCCATCTGTACTAAGCAAGCAGGTTTCGTAATGAAGCTCACACCAAGCCCAGCTGTCCGTGCTGCTTTGTTTCTCTCCTTCTGTTGTTTCTCTCAGCTTACGCAGAGATGGGGCAAAAGTGTAAAGTGAGCTGCCAGCTGCGATATTCGCAGCTCTGCGGAAGGGTGTGACAGGGAGGCGCGAGGTCGGAGTGGGGAAGGACGGCACCTCGGGGCTGGCTCCAGAGCCGTAGCTCGAGTCCGTCGAGCATAGTACCTTCCAGTCTGCCCGCTGCTTTTCTAGCGCGCTCTGGGAGGAGAGCCGGCAAGCAGCTGACCGCACTCAGCTGACCCAGGGTATTTGACTGTGCAGTCTCTGGCGGGAGAAGAACCACTCAGTGTCACAAGGTGCAGATGGGTTAATGGCCTGGCCCCTGCAACTGGGGTGCCAGACAGCCGCACGCTACCCACTCTTACTCAGTGTCTTCCAGAAACGTTAGCAATATGAGATCCGAAAAACTCTCCCTTTCCAATCTAGCTTCCTTCCTGCTGATCCTGATTTTTCTAGTTCCGTTGATGTGTCACGACTTTAAGAAACGAGGAGCTATAAAACTGAGCCTGGAAAACATGCTCTGTCCTGAAGAGCTTAAAGGTGAAAGCTTTGCTTTTACGAACACTCACCTGCATGCTTGCTTGATGCATCTGGGTAGTTCTGCTGAAGTCGGCAGGGCTACATGGGTGTTCACGTTGAACGGTTACGTATTGTTTCACGATGGCTGGGAACACAGGAGTCCTCGCTGCGGTTGGGCATGGCGAGGTGTACTTTAAAGTCCTTTCAAGACCATGGTACTGTTCCGTGCGGCCTTGCCCATTTGGGGAGTTCTCGGAGCTGCAGAGATCCTCGCAGAAGGAGCAGAGGACAGTAAGCAAGCGCCCTTTATCAGGGATACGTGAAGAGCACTTCTCTGCCCTCCCCAGTCCCATCTCCTGCCCTCCTTCCCCAGTCCTTTACCTCTGTGAAGTGGTGTTTTGTGCTTGTCTTGTGCGTCACACCCTTAGTGTCTTTCCTGTGACATTCAATCACCTTTGCTTCCCTACGTTAGAGAGGCCAGACTTGTCTTCCCAGTATCAGTTGTCGTCTTGTTGGAAATGCCTAGGTGAAGCTGCAGGGGTGAGGCACGTACAGGCTGTAATGCATATCTCCTCTCAGCTTTCGAAGGCATCCGAGACCAGCGACTGCGCGGAGGACTTGCAAGTTTCTAACCGCTCGGACCGTGAGCTGATTCAGCCTATGGTGAGTCACTAAAAGCTCCTCGTCCCTTGGGTGCGGGCTTCCTCTTCCTCTGGGAACGTGCAGCCAGTTAACGCTGTGCCCACCTCTTGCAGTCTGACTGCCCGGCTCCTTAACGGCTGAGCAATGACCTTACAGCTGTGGCACAGGCCAGCAACGTCATCCTGCGCTTAGCAGGTTCTGTCTGTGGGTGAGGTAATATCCCTGGAAAAGTAGGTCACTTAGAGCTGGGACTGTACTCGGATAATTGCAAAAAGGAAAAATAATAAGCAATGTAAAAATTATGCTTTAAGGGGCTCAGCAGCTTTTTCTAAGGGGAGTCTGTATGGCCGGGAGACCTGGCTCCTGAAGGTCCCAGAGGGAGAACGCGCAGGAGGGTAGCCCGGAGATGGCGGGGGGAGATGCCCGTCAGCATCTCTTCAGCTCCACGGGAAAATGCCATTGCCATCTGCCAGTGGGAGCAGGGGCAGCATGGCCAGCAAATGGCTGAGAATATCGTTATTTATCGGTGTTAGTACCAGCCTGCGTGTTGGCAAGTGGCTGCCGCCTCAGACAATACCTTTTGTGGTGCTCGCTTGTGGGCATGTGTGCGCACAGACACACGCGCTCCGCGTGCGCAGCCAAGTGCGAGGACCCCCAGAGACTCTGCCAGGAGGGAGAAATATCTCGGAGAATGAATAGCTTGTGAGCGACTCGCAGGAGCTGACTTTTAGGAAGAATCTCGGCAAGTCTGCAGCAGTATCAGAAACGAGAGCAGTAGAGGCTGGGGAAGATCTGCTGCTTGCTTTGGACGTACCATGTGTCACCCCTGCCTGCTGTGGTCGGTGGCATGGAAGCGTGCTCTGGTAGCGTGACAGAGCTTACCGCCCCGCGGTCCCTCTGTGGCATTGCAGTCCCCTGGCCTCACGGGGAGAGATTCCTTGGGGACCGTCAGTGAAGGGAGCCTCTGCGCTGCGCGTTCCCAGCGGCCGAGCCCGTAGAGAATCCTGATTTACTGAGAGCCCCCGTCTGCCGTCGTCCCAGCAGGCAGGTCTGCGTAAACCACCTTGCCTGCCTGTGCCTCTGCACCTTGGGAAAGACAGAAAACCCACCTCGCTGCTGGTCAAGCCACTAACAGAGCCATCTGCCTGTCTGCAGCACAGATACGACCTATGCTTGGACGCGGGCCTGAGTCTTTGTGTAGCCATCTCCTATGTCCTGTAAACCTTTCTAACTGTTCAAATATCTAGTGCTACAAAAGGCTTGCTGTCAGTGGGATGGCGAGTGTGGATTCCAAGCTGTGTTAGGATTTTGCTCTAATCTGTCAGGATCTCTGGTAAAACCTGCGCGTGCTCAGCAGACACTGATCCTTTCCTGCTTTCTTCTTTAGGACTTGGGTTTCCAGAGTCGGCTTTCTGAGCAGGTCCTGGACGCGGGGGTTCTGTCTCCTGTTCTGGACGGCCCCACGTGCAAGGTAGGTGCTGTATCTGTGATCGGGGACCGGCCTGTGAATAGGCAGGGTAAAATGCTGTACTGTGGCGCGCTAATCGCGGGATGATGGTATTGGCATAAAGGCTCTGCAGAGGCAAACAGAAGTGACGTGTTAAGTGCCCTGCCTATGGCAGGGCAGGGATTAGAGCAGCACTACGAGTGCATTGTTGTTTTCTGCAGAGGTGAGGTGCAGGTAGCTACACAAAGAACATACTCTTTGAGTAGAGGTGGCTTCTGAGGGGTGCGTGCGTGCGGGCTCACACGTGTGCTTTCCCTGCCCCAATACAGGTGTAGATAAATGGCTTTCCTGGGGAACGGTGGCAAGCAGAGTCTGTTTTACTTTTTTCTTTTGTGAGTATATTTGTCCTTTTCTTTCTCTTAAGCAGATGGAAAGGATTTGTGTAACAGAACACGATAGCGTAAATGGGAGGAAAAGGAGGTTAACTCCCTCTGATGGATTTTGGTATAGGGAAGCTTATTTTTAAGCATTCGGTCGTCTTGCCTGCTTGCGTGTAGGGGGTAAAATAGGCTCCTTGCAGCGGGTCTGTGGCCTATGAGGGAGCGTACGTAAGCATGCCCACGTCTGCGCTTCCTGCATCGTGTTAGCCCGGGATGCAGCTGTGATCGGGCGGTTCTGACTGAAGAAGATTGCTGTGCGTCTTGAGGTTTTATCCTTGTCTTCTCAGCACGTTACCCAGTTGGCTTCCTCAGCCCCACGTTCCTACTGAGCCCTCGCAGGTACCCCTCTCCCGCACCACCTCGGCTCATCAGCGTGTTGGCTGGAAGAGCGTGCCGCACAGCGAGGCGGAGGGTCAGGCTCCAGCTGGGGTTACTCAGCCTTGCTCTGATTGTAAGTGAGTTGATCGGCTGCGCTGGAGGAGACCTTGAGTGGAAAACTCACCACCTGTCCAGCAGAGAGGAGCAATCCAGTCTGTAAGGTTGCGTCTGGAGAATACACCTGTCCTCTTGTGCCTAATAATGAGCATAATCAGATGCGAAGGGAAAACAAAACACACGCCTGCCGCGTTCTCCCCCTCTCCCTCTTGCTGCAGCACAATCACCGTGCATACAAATGTCTTGTTGGAGCAGCCACGTTTTGAGTTTATTACAGCCCTGTCTTGAGGAGAAGTGGCTTTGAAATGGTGCTCCCTGCAGAACTGCAGCTGCTCTTCTGTGTCAGCAGACAGAGGCCAGTCTGAAATGAGACTCTGGCTTGTAGGAATGGCTTTACCTCCACGTAGTGAGCTTGCCTCGCTCTGGATATATTGGCAAAATTTTCTGTTTTTTTTAAAAAAAAAAAAAAAAAAAGGAGCCCACCTCTGTCAGCTACGTGAGCACAGTATTGGAGGGTGTTGGTTAGCGTCTTTTGGCAGGCGCCGTGGTAGCTTGCAGAGGCCGCGTGGGCTGCCTCCTGCTAGACCCGGCTTCTCTGCTGGCAGTGGGGAGGCTGCTCCCTTCACCCTTCACTTAACAGGCGTTTAAAGTGCTGGCATCCTGCTTTGCTGGCACTGCTGCTGCGCTGAGGGTGACGGCGGCGAGGAGCTGGAAGCAGGCATGCGATCTAAGCTGATGCGTGCTGGAGATGGTGGAGATCCTCCTGCCGGGGTTCCTTGGGAACTGTGCTGCGCGGAGGGAGGAGACGGCCCATTACCTGGCGTCCTGCTTCCCTGCGGCCACAAGACTGGCTTCGTGTTGTGAGCGTGTGAGGTTTCCTCTGTGGGATGCAGCCTGGCGTTTAAGCAGGACAGAACGCGAAGCTGCTTGCAGTGCTGGGACTGCCGAGGATGCTGAGGCAACAGGAGGGGCAAGGCTCTACGGTAATTTCACAGACGAGGCTTAAAACCAGCCCTTGTTCCCTGCAGGCAGGCGCTGTCTTCGCCTTCTCGGATGTGTCCAGAGATTCCTGCAGCCCGTGATTTCTGGGGCGGGAGTGCCCTCCTGGGAAGGCGTGTTGGGCCGGAGTGCAGCACTGGGCCCAGGTGTGGGCTCGGCAGCACTACCCTGTGACTGGTTATCCCTGTTCCCAGGAAGACCTCGTTCTCCGTTTGTCTGGCTTCTTCCCTTTCACAGGCAGCGGTGACAGAGCCCGTTTTGAGCCAGGAAGCACTCGCCGAGCTCCTCGGTTCTCGGGGATTGAAGTCATTATTTATGCTGGGGCAGGAGGGAGGCTGGGAGGGGGAGCTGCCTGGGAGAGCTCTGACCAGGCTGATGTGATGGCGGGTGACAGCACTTGCAGGGAATCCTTCTGCCGTTTGCTCCACTGAACATTTGCATAAATTACTGCTGTTTTAATTCTGTGTTATTTTGGCCCTGCTCCACAGTACGCTCCCGCATGGCAAGGGCTGAGCTCACCCGCCGTTTCTGTGGCCCCCAAGAGTTTATGAGTGGGCTACTCCTCTGGGGAGCAGAAACCTCAGCGAGGAGGATCAGCCCTTTCTCACGCAGGGCTGACAGCTTGAAGAGGGAAGCTCTTCCCCTCCCCAGGTGAACTGCGCAGTGCATGTTTGCGTGTGCCTGCTGCAGGGACAGAGGTGCCTGGTAGCTGGCAGGTGGGAGAAGGAGCAGCTGACTATTCCGCATTCAAGTATTTGCTGTTCGTATTTCAAGTATTTACAATGTCATAAATAAGCCAACTGAAGTTGCTCAGAGTGTGTTACCGAGGGGGCTGGCTTCCTTAGCAGCACCCAAACTGACGTGTTCTGGAGTGAGCAGCCAGAAATCCCTGGGTAGGCGCGACTGCGGGTATGCTGCTCATCACGATCCGCCTGAGAAGCAGGATGCGAGGCAGGACTGAGTCCTGTTGCGATTCCAGTGACAGCCAATGTGTCTGTCCATTTGCTTTGCGGCCACAGCACACTATTTCACTTTCGTGCGCGTGACATTTCTGTTTGTTTTAGGAGATGTTTTTTTGCCCTCCGCTTTTCAGGGAGTTTAGTGTCGCTTGGATATCCAAGACGATCTTCAGGAAAAAAAACCCCAACCTGTGTCCAGAGTGCTGACCGCGGGCAGGGAGTTCATCTTCTGTACTGAAAAAGCAAACCCCAGCCCATAACCTAGCACAACCTGGAGAGCTGAGCTCCCAGGCCTCTCAATTCCGCGCGGCCAATGTGTCTGTCCATTTGCTTTGCGGCCACAGCACACTATTTCACTTTCGTGCGCGTGACATTTCTGTTTGTTTTAGGAGATGTTTTTTTGCCCTCCGCTTTTCAGGGAGTTTAGTGTCGCTTGGATATCCAAGACGATCTTCAGGAAAAAAAACCCCAACCTGTGTCCAGAGTGCTGACCGCGGGCAGGGAGTTCATCTTCTGTACTGAAAAAGCAAACCCCAGCCCATAACCTAGCACAACCTGGAGAGCTGAGCTCCCAGGCCTCTCAGTTGCGCCGCCGGAACCGTTCCTGCAAGGCGTTCCTGTGATGTTTTGAGACCCTTGCTTACCTGCCGGAGAGGAGGCTGGCACATTCGGCTGGGCGTTCTGGGGCAGCCTGTGGGTGCTGTTTGTCCAGCGCTGATGTGCTGGACCAGGGCGGCGCTGCCCTTCGGCAGAACCACTGCAAGGTCCTGAGAGGCTTTGATGGTGAAGGAGCCAGCAAACTCCACACTGTTTGCTTTTACCTGCAGGCCCAGGAGCTGGGAGAAGAGGAAAAAGACCAAAGCAAAGCCAGTATAGAGGAAGAGCAAAGCAAAAGAACAAAAGCTGCTGAGAGGTATGGTACAAACAGTCAGAGCAACAAAGGAGGTGTAGAGAGCTCTAGCTCCGGATGACTTTCCTGTCTCGTCCGCCCCTGCTCTGCTCTGGCCACTGTAACCTGTACAGGCGTCCCCTGTAGAACACCCTGAGATGCTCCAGCTTCTCACAGGGTCTTTCCCACTAAACCTCTCGCTTCTCCTGCCGCCTCCTTAGTACTGTCTCAGCAGATTCCGGCTTTGTTTCAGCTTCTGGCTGGGTAGGCAGCAAAACCGCCTGCCTCTCATTTCCTCGTGACTGCTGCAGATGTGGAGCTGGCTTCTGTTTCCCTTACAGCTGTCTGACTTTTCTCTAAGGCTCCGAAAGTCGTGCTCTTGCCAAGATGGTCTGAACCTGTTAACATTGTGTGTTGCGCCCTGTGGCGTTTAACCACGGAAGACTTAGCCACTGGCCCTTGCCCGACGGCAGAGCTTTCTGGTTCTGAGGCAGCCCCCGGTCTCGGTCAGCGCTGGTCCTGCTGGGCTGCCAGCCCTTCACCGGGCAGAGCCTGTAGCTGAAGGCTCCCAGGGCCGGCCTGGTGCCTGTTACTGGTGGCGGGAGGGTCCAGCTGCAGTGTGAAGGGTTCTCTTCCACTTCCTCCCATAGAGGTGGCCTGGAGCAAGTCACTGGTTGACCAGGTGTAAGCGTTAAGCCGTTTTATATCCTGGTATGTGGACAGCTCACTCGAGTGCACCAGCTGTGCCCAAGAGCAGTGCTGGTTTCCAGACCCTTAGTTACTGCGGGGACTAGACTGTCGAGGGGAGCTATTTTCAGCCTGTTCGTGGCAACTTGTTTAAAACAGTTGCCACGCTGTGCTGAGCAGTGAGCTCCGTGCTCTCTCGAGCCCGTCCCCTCCCTCTTTGAGAGCTGCAGCATGTGGCATTTATAGATGAATCGTGTCAAAACTCTTAGCCTCCGCACAGAGTTACATATACTCTGGGGCACTGGGAACCAAGAAGCTGTTGCCTGTGCCAGGAAAAGTTGTGAACAGAAGCAGCTGCGGTCCATCTTAATGACTGGCTGCACGCACTTGGCATTTGCAGCCTTGTTCTTGGAGGAGCTGGTCACGTGAAGGTCCCCAAAAACGTGTTCTGCCCGCGGGAGTTGTCCCCTTATCACTTGGTACCTGCTTCCCAGCTGTGCATACTCCCCTTCTCTCTGCCTGTAAAGCTAGCTCGTGCTTGCCTTGTCTCTCTTCTCTGTACTTCCAAGATGAAGTAGGGCTGTAGATGTAAACATGCCTGCCAACATTTCCATCTGTAATTGGGACAACAGTGAGAGTATTGCTGATAGGGCTGACTTATCTTGGGGAAATTCTCCAAGGACTTGGAAAGGGAGGGGGAATAGTCCAGGGAAAGGATTCGGCATTTTGAGACTGACACCCATCAAATCCTCAGCCGCCTGTTAGCCTGGCAGGGCTTGAGGTGGTGGGAAGGGTTTGGAGCTTTGCTGTGCCTTTGGTCCCGTTGGCAGGCATGGCTTGGTGCCCATCTACGTCAGCTGCCCGTCCCGTCTTCCCTCTTGTCTTGTCCGCCTGCAGCAGCCACTAGCATCTGATCTGTGCTAATCTGGTCTTCCGTTACCTTTTTTGTGCCGCAAAGCGAGAGGGATCAAAGTGCTTGTGAAACATCAGAAGAGCAGTGTTTTGCTTTAGAAAATCCCAATCGGGAGGAGGCCGTGGCCCAGGAGCCGGAGGAGGGATTGCTGGATAGCCTAATCAATCCGGAGGAGCTTGCTGCCCCGCAGAAAGCGTAAGGGCTTCGGTTAAGTCCCCGGTGTTGTAAGCATAACAGCTTTTGTCCTTCTGTTCCCCTTTGTGGTGTTTGAAGCTAGCGTGTGAAGTCGGCGCACGAGGAGATGCGGTTTGGTGGGCACAGCGGAGCTCGAACATCTCCGTATGCAAATCCAAGCAGCTGTTTCACTGGCGAGAGTGCCAAGTGAACAGTCTGTACCGGGGAGGGTGAGAACAGCAGCTCAGCCCTTGGGGTCTGTGGCACAGGACTCCGTGGTACGGAGAAAGAGCTGTTTGCGTTGTACTTGGAAAAGCCTCCTTCTTACCAGTGTCGCTAACAAGGCTGTAAGCGTTCGCCCTCCTTTGATAAACGCTTTCGCACAGACTCCCGAGTTCGCTTGCTGAGTGGTGCTGAGACTGGGGGGGGCGGGGGGCAACAAAACCCCCACGGATCACCCCGGTCTTACTGGGAACATTGGTTGCTTTGAGATCGGGGGGGGCAGGGGGCAACAAAACCCCCACAGATCACCCCGCTCTTACTGGGAACATTGGTTGCTTTGAGATAATAAGGTCAGGGCGCAGGATGGTAGAGCTCAGGTTCCCCGCAAAAGCCAGCGGTCTGTTGCTGTGCTAAAGCGATGGTCTCTGCAGATACGTACCTGCAGTTCCACTGCGATAGAAGATCTCGGTCGAAGCGATTGTGCTGACTTTGCTTTCTGTGTCAAACGACAGAGCGGCAGATGCGACTGGAGAAAATAGGCAGCGCGTCTTTCAGGACAAAGTGGTGGAGGAGCAGTCTTTGATGTGGAGACCAGCACAGTATCTCCCTTTTTCTATTAGGAATTGTGTTGAGTTGCGCAAGTGTGTGTGTGTGT
>NW_008794084.1:1370143-1387389 GCF_000699145.1 Aptenodytes forsteri
GTGTGTGTGTGTGTTGGCTGGATCTCTTTTTAAGCAAGAACTGGGGCAAAAGGAAGAACGTGATAAAAAGGTGGAAGTGGCTGAATCGCTTCGCAGAGCAGCCTGATAAATGAGACCTTCTGTAGGCATCTCTGCAGTTGGCCCAGAGCATGATGTAGCATTACGGGGGAGCACTAGTGAAGCGGGATCTTTCCAGAACCCAACTGCTCTTTCCTCTGTCTTGTTCTTTTTGCTAATGGCTGCATAAGTGACCTTCTCTCTTTTGAGTCAAGGCTATATTACTGGGGCTGTTATTTCCCTGATTCCTGGCAAAACAGAAGTCCCTCCGCCTTACGCCAGCAGTCTCGGAGCACGATGGAACCTTGCTGCTCCAGCTTTCACTAGCAAAGAATAAAAATTTTTTTCCTAGGCTAATCTTCACTTTCCCCTCCTTCCCCTTCAGCCTCTCTCAGACCTTTTAATTTTGCTGCTCTCTGTCTGAAAAAAACTTAATTAGAAACAGATTGGTTTTGAATTTTTGGAGCGCTTGGGGCTTTCTGTTGCCTAGAGCTGGCAAGCTCCCAGCACACTTTAGATTGCAGATGCGGAAAGATACCTGGTCCATCAGAAGCGCGCTGCCAATCCCCGGGCTGAAAGCAGGTACTGATTGCATCTGCTTTTGTGCCTGGCAGCCCTAGCCAGGGTTTCCTAGCTACTAGATCCTTCGTGAAGTGAGACCGTGTTGCCCTCGCAAGGTGAGCCCCGGTGGGCCAAAATACCAGTTATTCAGGACCTGAGTGCTGCTAGGGCTGGGTTGACTAATTTATCAGGCAGAGTTTCTCTGGGAGTCAACGAGAGGGCCCGCCAGCGGTGCGTGGGGGCATCCCCAAGCTGCTACCTGAGACAACGTGCCACTCAAAACCTCGAGCGTGTGCTGCGTCTCCCCCAGCAGCCTCGTAAAGAGCGCTTTCCTGTAGCAAGCCTGTCTTCTGCCTCCGTGCCCCCCACCCGCCTACGCTGCTGTTCCTCGCCTCCCGTGAGCTAAACGGCAAGAGCTCCGCAGCAGCCTGCAAGCGGCTGCGGTCGAGCGGGGGTTCTGCATCTCCTTTCCCTTTGTCAACAGTGCAGCTTTCTAGAGTAGGTGGCTCTGAGGCTTTGGGTTTGGAGTTGATACTGTTTGGGGGGATGTCGCTGTTCCTTTCGCGTTACTCGGTTTTCTGTCACCCGTTTGCCAAAGGAGCGCTCTCTTTTTGGTAGGCAACCTGAGAAGGAGATCAAGCATGAGCAGTCCTTGAACCAGCCTAGCGAAGAATCCCTGGAGGGAGTAGCCAAGGAGCTGGAGCTGGAGCTCGAGCAAGAGAAAATGCATTTATTGCAAGCGAAGAAGGAGAAAGTTCAGCAATTCCAGGAGGAGATGAGGCAGCAGGAGGAGGAGGAAGCTCAGAAGCTTCATCAGCAAAAAGAAAAATCCCTCAGGTACTTTCCTCTTTTACTCCGTCTCCCCGCTGTTTCTCCGCCAGCCTTTCCTAGCTGCGATTTCCTTGCCGGTGGCCGCAGGCTTGTGCTGTTATAGGCCACCACCTTGAAAGGGGTGCTACTTTGCCGAGTCGTGGGCAAAGGAGGCAAGAACAGGGCTTTTGGGGAGGAGGAGTACGGCGCTCTTTGCCTGGCGCAGACAACCCTGTGCGTGAGGAGCCGCACATCTTGAAATGAACAGCGGTCTGCTCTCGGCGCTGTAAATGCTTAAAGCGGATGTGTAGAGAGCACAGTCTGCCTCAGGAAAGCGCTCTCCGATACAGACGAGAGAGCATCTTTCCATGTCCTGCCAGACGAGCTCTGAGCCGATACACATGCAGCTTTCAGAGCTCTGAACCTGTCTCTTATGGTTAACCTGGGAAAAGTTTCCAGTTCAGCGCGTGGAGCTTTACCGCCTGGCAGACGTTCAAATCCTGGGCGAAACGGTAGTAACAGGACTGGAAATTGGAGCGGTAGAGGAGATGAGGTTACCCCAGAGGAACTATCTGAAACTCCGGTACTGTATGTTTTACAGAGGGACTTCCAAACAAGACTTTAAGGAATAGGGCATGGATATCTGTGTGAAACCCGGCCGGTGCGTGAGGGTCTAATAGCAACTCGGGGAGCGGAACAGCACTGGGAGCTGTGTCCTCTCCCTGGGGGGATTTTTCTCTCCAGGCTTGTATTTTATTTCAGCTGGCCTTGATACTTACCTTCTTAGCACACTGAGGCAGCCAGAAACAGTATCGTGACATGAAATGTCATTGGAATGCTGTCTTGGCAGCGAAGAAAGACGCAGAAATCGCACCTGAAGGGAAAAATGTCTATGCAGTAATAAAGCAGTACTACAAAGGGTGTCATATGAAAATACGAAGCTTACGGATGTACTAATGCATCCAGGTGCCTTGGCTGGAGCCTGCTTTCATTTAATAGGAGCTGATTTCATTTACCTGGGGAAAAAAAAACCAAAACCCAAGTGCCACCTATGATGATATAGTGCATTTTAAAAATGCGCCGCAGAAGTTTGATGCTCGGGGGCTGTGTCTCCCGTGCCAGCAGCCAGGTTCTGAAGGTATGCAGGAGAATTAATGGTCTGGAGCCCTGGAAATGCATCACTCGGGCAGGCACAGCTAGTGGGAGCGGCAGCTGATCTACAGGCCTTGGGGAGGTGGTTTGAAGATATTAAAGCCTCCAGAACCTCTTTTCTTTTTTTTTTTCTCTGGCTGCTCATCTCTCAGGGCTCTGAAAGAAGATTTGGCAAAGGTTTCTGAGGAGGAAGAGTTGCGTGCCAGAAAGGAAGAAACTGAGAGACTCTCAAAGCTGCGAGCCAAAATCACCTCGGAGACCGAGGCGGAGGAGGAGAAGATAAGGTGAAAAGTTTTGCTGCCGTCCCTGGGGACATGAACTCTGCTGGTTTGGGAGGGAAGCGTCTTGCATGCCACCAGCAACCGCTCAAAGTGGAGGTACTGGCCCACCGAGCCTCCCGTAGCTGGTAGCCTGCCTTGGTAGTAAGTACGAGGCCCTGACTACGACGCTGTATACGTGCTGGGGAGCCGTGTGTCGATAGAAGGTAAAACTGATGGGCCTTAACGGTGGCAGCTCTGCCGCCTCGGAGCTGATCCAACTTTCCTAAATAGACGTACAGTACATAAGTGTCCTGAGAGAGGTGTTGCTGTAATGTCGGACCAGGCACAGCTCTGGGGCATGTAAATGAAAGAATTTACATGCATCTACAAGGATAGCTGCACTCGGCAGCGTAGCTTGGTTTGAGTGGATGTCTCCGTCTAATGGCTCTTAAGGCCTGTTGAAACAACTGGGGGAGGCGGAAAAGGCAGGCGCTGGAAAAGTTACGTTTTGCTATTTCTTTTTTTACTTAGTTGACAGATATGTCTCCACCTGACTGCTTTGCTGTTTATTTCTGAGGCCCGAGTTGATACACTTGTGAATCCGTGTGCTGTGGTTCTTGGTTTCTTCTGGCTTGCGTGTCCTATCCCATAGCAGCGTCTTCCGTCAGCTCTGGCTCCTGAATGGAGCCCAGCGGTCAAGTACCAAATTCTGACCTGCTTCTGTCTCTGTGTTCTTGTTGCAAACCTACCAGGGCAGAGCAGGAGGTCGCGCTGCAGAAACTAAGAGAAGAGTGGGAATCCCTGCAGGCAGTGGAGAAGGAGAGCCTGGAGAGGAAGCAGCAGCTTGTTTTGGAGAAAATGAAGCTGGAAATGGAGGAAGCTCAGCAGAAGGAGATGATCGGGCTGGAACGAGAGAAGGAACAATTCCTGAGTGAGCTCAAGGAGAGATTAGACAGGGAAAAGAAGAAGGTGAGACGTGTATTGCCAGCTAGGGTCAGACCCGTGCTGTTCATGCTGGCCTGGCTTGCGTTGCAATGCTAAAGTGTTGAGATTAAATAACACCTGCGTGTACTTTAACAATGACTGCCTTAAAACGTAAAGGAAAGATGTTAGGCGTGCTGGTAGAGGCATGATTGAGGTGGGGAGGAGTACTCCCCCAATTTCTATTACAACGGTGATTAAACAATTATTTAAATGGGCACATTGCATCTGAGGGAAAGAGAGATCACTGTGTGCCTCTGCCGAGATAAACCGAGGCGTTTTACCAGATCAGCATACCTCTTTGGCTGCTGCTTTAGTCCTCCAGAGAGCTCGGGGAGTTCTTGAATGGAGGCAGGCTGTAGTCCTTCCAGCACAGCACGACTGAGATCCGTTGAGGAGGGAGGGAAAAGCGCCCTCCCGCTTGCGAGGGGAAAGCGCCTAGAGAGTAAAGGCACCTTGTATGTAATCCAGTTTGAAAGGGGTTTACCGTTGTGCTTTTTTGATGCTTACGGATAGATGTTAATCGCAAATGCATCTTGCGCAGCATGTCCCCACAAGTAGAGGTCTTCCAGCAGACTGTCTTGCTCGTCTTCCTGTAGGCAGTAGAAGAGCTGGAGAAACAGTGTGCAAATGAACTCCAGCAGCTGAAAGCTGCAGCAGAAGAGAAGCATCGTAAGGTAAAAGATGGTGTCCTCAGAATGTAAATCGTTTTTTTCCCCACACTGCCACCAAAGGTGGCCAGGGTGGGTGGCATTAATTTTCTTCCGCTTCCTAAATGTGGTTCTGGTCTGGCTCAGCATTTGGACGTGCTCCGAGTAGGGGGTGGTGAGACTGCACACACTGGTCTTTGCCACGGCGCTTGCTCTCCGTAGGAGGGTGCTAAATGGATCCTGTCAGAAGGGTGACAAGTCTCTGTGGGTGGCTTTCACGGCAGGTCATTTCCAGCCTGCAAACCCAGATAGCAGAGGCACAGAGGAGCGAGGAGGCTCGGCTGCGTGACGACTTGCAGAGAGCAGAGCAGAAAGTGCAGCAAAAAGCATGTCGAGTAACAGAATACGAATACGAGGCAAGTATTCACCTGGGATTGCTGAAGGTTCTTCACCCTCTCTCCTTGGGTGCGTGGTGAGGTCTGAGAGGCCACGTGCCCTGCCCAGGGGTGACAGCGGTGCCTTAGGGGAAAGGACACCCCTGCAGCATCTCACCTTGCTTTGTACTGCCCAGGCCACAGCCTGATCCCACTTGCAAGGTACTCGGAACTTCAGTCCCTCTGCTCGTGTGAGAGGTTGATCTCTTGGGGGGCCACCGTAGCGCGATGCTGTAGTTCAGGGAAACAGCTTTCCGTGTTACCCCTGCAGCTCAGCGAGCTTATGAGAGAGAAACGCCAGGAAGTGGAAAAAGACCATGAGAGAAAAATGGAGAGGATGAAAGAGGAGCACCGGCAGGTCCTAGCACGGATTCGGGATCAGTATGAGGAGGAGGTACTGCTGGGGGAGAGCGGTGAATCTGGGAGGCGACGGCAGTGGCTCGCTCGGTTGGGCTGTACCTGGGCTGGCGCTGCTGCTTGCCGGACCTGCCTATCTCAGCCAGTCCTAGAATTGGAAATCTCCTTTCCTCCAGGAGAACTGGGCGTTGTTGCCATGATGTAAAATGAATTTAGGCCGGGGTTATAAGGATAAGCTGTCAAAATAGTCTCTGTGCAGGCAACTTCCACACACGTCTGTGGACTTCCGTGCGAGAGAAGATTGTTCACGTTTTTGCAGGTGCCCGTTCTGGAAAGCCTTCTGCCTCCCGTTTTTGACTATACAGTCAGCAGTGTGTGACAAAACCTTAGTGTCGCGGGTTGTTTCGTCTTTCTTGGGCCATTCCCTTAACGGTGGTGTCCCTGTAAGCAAGAGCTTTTAATTTGCTGAATTTGGTGTTTGCTCAGGAGCTGCTGTGTGATGGGCTGGCTTTCCAGAGGGTGTCCCCCCTGTGTGTTCACCTTGGCTTGCTGGAGAACCCTGTGCCTCACTCGGCCACTTTTCTCATTTGTGTTTTGCAACAAACAGGAGAGAAAGCAAAGAGCAGAGCTGTTTGAAGGCCTGCAAAGTGAGATGGTGCGCCTCCGACAGCTTCATGAAGCGGAGGCGAAAGCTCTGCAGGCAGAGCTGGATGAGCGGCTTGCTGCATTGCAGCGCAGGCACAGGGAGAAGGTGAGGAGAACGCTTTGCCGAGCAGTTTGCTGTGACTTGGCTGCTTGGGGACGGCCTGGGGATGGTGACACCTCAGTGTGCCTGCCACCCTCTACAGCCCAGGGTGACGCACGTGGCAGGTCGCATTTTCCCAGTTTTCGTTGTTCCTCCTGGTGGCAGAGCTCTGCCCGGTGAGTGAGGAACTTGTGCCGTTCTCTCATTAACACAGCGTCTCTGTGCAGGAAAGAAAACTCCAGGATTCGGAAAACGAGCTTGAAATGCGCACGAAGAATGTCAAAGCCAGATCGGTGCAGCTCCTTAGCCAGGTGAGTCAGCCCTGTTGGGCCCGTGGAGGTTTCCTAGCCCGTGCTGCTCCTCTGGCTGCTTCCTCGTGGGGGGCTTTTCAGAAGTGCTCAGCCAGGGCTTTTGCTGCCATCCAAGTTACAGGTAAAGCTTCCGTCACAAGTCGGAGCAGGGCTAAGCATTCCTAGTGGTACAGCCTCATGGCTGATGGTTGCAGTGAAAGGCAGTGCTCTGGGTTTGCTCAGTGCTTTGGGAGACGGCAAGTGGCTGTAAGTGGCAGAGGGATCGTAAAAGCCTTTCAAGGCAGCATGTCCTGCTCAGCAATACTTTGCATTTTAGTCAGTCCCCTCCTGATTTACCTCCTCTTCTCCCTGCTGCCGTGAAAAGGGAACGAGTGCTTCTGGATCTTGGGCAGCAGAGTGGGAGAGGGAAGCGCTCCAAATGCTCCTGTGGAGCTGGCAAAAATCGCTGGCTGATGCTCTTGCCTGCCAGATCTCTTAAGTCCTGGCCCGTGCCAAGGGCTGTAGATAACCTTGCTTCTGCCAGCCTTCCCTTTCCAAGCAGCACTGGAGTGAGGAAGTAAAAAGGTGGAGAAATGCAGGAGGCAAGCAGAGGCTTCGCGAAAGCAAGGTCCTGCAGAAATGGCCACGTGCCTTGAATACTCTCGCAGCTGAGCAGGAAGGGGTGTTCTTCCCACAGGAATGCCAATATTCCCAGCTTCTCCCTTGAAGTCAAATAAAGGCAGGGGATCTTGAGGGGGGGGGAATAAAGCAAAACTGACAAGAGTCCTCGGGTGTTTTGAAATGGGCTTGAGACTCAGGCCTGACCTCTGTACTTCAAGTGCCGCTCAGCATCAGCAGTCTCCTCGCTCTGACACTCACCTGCTTTCTCCTCTGTGTATAGGAGGAGTCTCTGAGAAAGAAAAGGCAGCAGCTGCTGGATGAAGACAGACGGACTGAGCTAGAAAGAGATGTATGTATGTTTTAGCCCTGGAGAGGTGCTGTGCTGTGCTGCTTTTCTTTTGGGGGTGAGGGGAGCACGCTAGAACTGTGGCTTTAAAAAAGCAAACTGTCGCTTCTAAATCGTGAGGCTGAAAATCCCTCCCTGCCTCAGCCTGGAGTGCCATCCCGCTGAGAGTTTGAGCTCTGAGCTGCTTCCCAAAAAGAAGAGACGGTCCTGTTCTCCCAGGATTGGCACGTGGTGTGTGCGTTTGTAGCTCTGGGACCTCCTGCGAAGTGTGCAAGAAGCGAGTCTCTCGCACGTTGTGTGCCTTTCATTTTGGCTTTGGGGAAATTACTGCGAGAGATTTTCTGGTTTTCCTCTAGGAAGCTGCTGTCGCTGCTCAGCTCCGCCTAGAGGAGAACAGGAAGGAGCACGCCAGCCTCCTTGAGTCCATCCGGCAACTGCGTAGGTCTCTTGAAGAGCTGCAGGACCAGAAAGCTGAGCTGGAGGCCCAGGTGGACTTGCTGCAGACCCGAAGCCAGAGGCTGCAGAAACGCATCAGGTGCGTGTATGAGAAATCTCCTCTAATGCCAAAAAATCTACCCTACGCCCCTAACAGAACCTCTCTGACCTAACCTGGACCTTGCCCTTACCTCTGAGCTTCTTGTGTCTTGGGCCTTATTCCTTCAGAATCCTAACGGTGGTTTTACTGCACGTTGAGGGCATGGAGGTCCTGGGGTCTGTTTCCAGATCTATTAATAACTCGCTGTGTAAAGTTGTCCCTTTGCCTCTGCTTGTCAGGTTAAGTAAGTTGTTTGTCTTCTCCACATCTGTCTTGTGAGGTTAACAAGAGGCTTTGAGAGGGGCACTGAAATGCAAAGAAGAGGTTTTCCTAAGATAGCTGAGCTTCTGGGTAAGGGTGTGAAGCAATGGTTCCCTGCCCGGCCAGGGGTTACGTTTGGCATCGCACCACAGACCCGATGCTGGTGGTGTCTTGCACGTCTGCGGCCCTTTCCCTCCTGGAAACTGGAGGTCACTTGGGACACCACTGCGGATAGATTACTGGTCTAATCAGGTGCTGCCACTGTTGCCTTTTCTTGTGGCAGTGAGCTGGAGGCAGCCGTCAGGAGCAAACAGGAGACTTTGAAAGAACTGGAGGCAGAAGAAAGTGTGGAATCTCCAAGAAGGAAAGCTGAGCTCCGTGTTGAAGACCTGAGAGAAGCTGCTCAAGCTGTGAGTAAAGCAGACCGTAAAGGTGTTTGCCTTGTGAGATCTGAGGCTGTAGCTCCCTTGAAAATCCCAGCTTTTGTTCCTTCGGTGAGAACTCGTCTGAGATGCAGTGTTGCATTTTTCTTGGCCAGGGGACATCGACACGTTTGGTAGTACTTGTTGATTTCTGTCTATTATTACCGGGGAGGGGGGGGAAAGGCGTGTCGGATTCTCGAGTGCCCTCGGAGTCAAAAGCTGGGCTTGAGTCAGGGATAGAAATGTCTTTGTCAGTTTTTAAGTCACATAAAGGGCGTCCCTGGCACTGGTCTTGGATCTGGGCAATACCATGGTGATGTCATTCCGAACTTTTGCTCCTAATGGGATTCTTAGGGGATGCTGGGGTTCTGTTTCCCGTACGTATTTCTTAGTTTTTGAAATGTTTCGACTCCTCAGCACTCGTCCAGAGAGCCTGCTTCCCCGCCCTCTCAAAGCCATGAGGACAGCAACTTCCAATTTGATCAGTGAGTATCTGTATGCCAGCCGCTTCTGGAAAATGGTTTTGCTTTGGTTTTACGAGCAAACGTTTTTGCTTGGGTTTCCGCGCACTGCACCGACAGTTCGTTTTGGGGGAGGGGGCTGCGTGAGGCTTGCAGGTTGGCGCAGCCAGCACGAAGCCAGGAGCATGCCTGTCTCTTCCATGTAGCGTCAGGAGCTACATCTCTGCAGAAGGGATCTCCATCAGGAATGCCAAGGAGTTCCTGGTGCGCCAGACCCGCTCCATGAGGAAGAGGCACACGGCACTGAAAGCTGCAAAGCAGCAGTGGCGCCAAGATATGCAGAAGGCACAGGAGGTGGTGCAGGATCCTGACAGCTCCCAGCTCCTGGAGGGCGTGCGCAAGAACCTGGAAGAGGTGAGCCACTGAGCAGGCAGCGTTCAGATGTCAGGCATCCCGGCTGCACGAAGGAATCCACAGCCCTGGGATCGATTCCCGGCTCTGCAGGTGCAGTGGCAGGCAGCTGTGGGCGTTCAGTCCTCCTGGAAATCGGATCTCGCGTGTTTTTTGTGTTAGATATGCAGCGTTCGTCCCTGCTTGTGTCTTCCTCATCGTAACACAAGGGTGAGAGCCCTTCCCCTCTCAGGCTGGCTGTAGATTACTTGGGGAAGGCGAAGAGAGCTGTTTGGGAACGCAGTGTCTGAGGAACGGGCTTAATGAGAACCTGACTTAGGCTTTGGATCGCAGTGATGTTACCGTGCGTCAGATGAGCGGTCGAGAGTGCCTGTGCGTGCAAGCATAGCCCACAGCTAACGGAGCATTGCGTGGTAGAATAGTTTCAGTTCTGTTTCGCTGTGCGTGCTTTGGACTAGGAAGGCTCTACGAAGCAGTCGCTGCAGTGCAGCCGGTGCTCAGTAGCTGGCTAGACTCCAGGGGCTTGATCGTTAGCTGGAGCTCTTGGGACCTTAAAAATGGAGGAGGCGTTTGGTAGGGAAGAGGGATCCCCGTGCCATGCAAATCCCGTAACACGCTTTTTCCTCGTAGCAAAGGAGGTGACAGGTATTCATCCCATCAGCAGGTACACTTTTATGGCCGTAGCTCTAGAGTGATTTCACCCTTGCTTGGAAGAGGGTTCTCCAGTACTTGCCAGCTCTGCTGATACGCCAGCCAAAGACAGGGAAGATCATAGTTTCCTTCACTGATGATAGAGAGCACTTACGTTTGCAGAACCAAAGCCGTTGACCCTGTTGGGTGCAGGGTTTGGAAGTGCAACCTCCCTTTCCTTGGGGTGAACTTGCTTTGAGGCACGTGCTCTGCCCTCTGTACGCTCCACTTCCCACGCTCTTGAAGACGTGGGAGCAGTTTTACTCCGGCAGCGTGATTTCCTGCGCTGAGTAGACGTGAGATAACAAACGTCACCATGACCACTAACGTGGATTATTTCCCGTCATCCTTGTTTAATTTTCCTCCTCGGCTTGGCTGTTGCAGGAAGCAAAGCAGTTGGACAAGATGAAGTCGGCTATGCGGAAAGGACAGGTGCTGCTGAAGAAGAAAGAAGAGAAACTGAGCCAGCTGGAGTCCTCGCTGCTGGAGGAGGTAACCACCGGCATCACCGGTGCTTGGGCCTGCCCAGCGGCACTCCCACCCTGCCCAGAGCTCGTGGCCTCCTCCCCTAGGCTGCAGTCTCTGCAGGGCTTTCGGTCCCTGCGAGGGCTCGCTAGCGGGTGGCCAAAGACTGGCGTTCGCCAGCGGAGCTGGATTTTAGAAACGCATTCTCTGAGAGCAGAGTGGCGTGTCCGTCTGGGAACGGTGGGAGAGAGAAGGCTGGTCACAGAGTTGGAGAGAATGGCAAACTTCATCGAACTACGCCCCCCGTGATTCACTAGGTCTGCAGCCAACGGGACGAATGTGGGCTGGGGCTTGGGACGGAGACTTTCTTCCGCGGTGGCAGCTTGCCAGGCTGGGCTGCTGGCAGCAGGGATGGGCCTGGGTGGAGAAAACCTGCTGAGTGTATTGGCTTGTGAGAAGCTTGTCGGTTAGGTCAGAAACGAGTCACCGTTAACGCCGATATGCTGATGTATCCTACGATACAAACTAAAACCTGACATCACAGTGGTTAGATGTCTTATTCGCCGTCTGTATCTTGGTCAAGGTGGCAAATACTGTGCCTTCCCTCCGCTGATGACATCTGGACTCGCTGTTAAGCGTGTGGCTGCAGAGCGGGTACAGAAAGCAGCCTGAAAAAGCCGTGTGATTTGAGCCTAGAGAAAACAAGGGCAGGTCACCTCGTGTGAGCTAGGATCGAGTCTGCTTTCCTGACCGAGGCAAGCCTTGGAATCTGTTCAGCTCTGCCTGGGACCACGTGGCCTTAGGCAGGGCAGCAGCAGATGCAAGGGCACGAGACCTTCGATGGTCGAGCGCTTGTCCTTGGTGCAAAGAGAGAACCCAGGCCGTGCAAGAGTTTTGAGGCTAATTTAAAGCACAAACCACTTCGACTTCTGCCTAGAAGGGCCCGTTCGCATGGCTGCTAGATTTGGCCTCTAGTGCACGCACGCGCTTCTTCCAGAGACCAAGCAGTCTCTTGACTTTCAGATTTTGCTGTCAGGGACTGAAGACGAGCCTGCCTTCGTCCGTGCGGTCCAGGCTGTGTAGAGTAGCTGTAGGCAGTATTCCAGTGGCTTTTACGTTTCAGGGACGGAACAGCAGGCTTTATTTGCGTTGTTTTCCTTCTTTTGACCAGCTTTCGGACGAAGATACGCTGAAGAGCGCTGCGTGCAAGAAGATGGTGACTTTTGATCTCAGCAGCTCTGAGGACACGAACAGCACATCCAGTGTAAATCTACGTCAGCCTAAATGTAAGCGCCTGACTGGCTTGCTATGCTGAGCCCGAGGTATAATGCTTTAGACCTAGTTCTGGCTTTCCCTCTCGCCTCTCTGATGTACCTCCTGTTGTTCTCACTTGTGCTCATTAGCGTCTAAGGCAGGTCTGCTGTCCGTGACTGGGACTGCTCTGTATATAACGTCTTATTTGAAAAACTTGTTTCCTGCCTGTAGCGGCAGATGAGAGGGATGGAATCTGAGAGTGAACTTGCCTTTTAAACCTCTACCTTTGTTTTTCGAGTGGGTTATGAAACCTGGCTTCAGCTCTTCCCTCCGCTGTTGCAGAGCTGTGTTGCTCTTCTGCAGGTGTCTGGGCTTACTCTTCCTCTCACCTCTGGCCGGAGGGGCTGCTGCGATTCCCTGTCTGCTGCTTGTGCTTCTTGGTTTGCCCTCAGTTGCCTGTAACCGGAGTTGTGCGGGTGGGAAGAGGGGCTGCCCATAAACAGCCAGGAAGGCGGGAGGGTTGTCTCACTTGCAGAAAGGCTGGCAAGGCTGAAGCTTAAAGAAAAATTGGAAAACTTCCCTATGGCAACAGACTGACACGCTGTCCAGTCTGGGATCGTCTCTCTGACCCTGATCAGTAAAATATCTGCAGGCACACGCGAAGCTTAAGGGTTGTCTCTCACCGTAAGATGAGAGCCCTCGTATCGGCACGGTCCTGTTGGTCCTACCTCCAGCCTGGCTGCTCTTCTGAGGTGTCTGGGCTTACTCTTCCTCTCACCTCTGGCCGGAGGGGCTGCTGCGATTCCCTGTCTGCTGCTTGTGCTTCTTGGTTTGCCCTCAGTTGCCTGTAACCGGAGTTGTGCGGGTGGGAAGAAGGGCTGCCCATAAACATCCAGGAAGGCGGGAGGGTTGTCTCGCTTGCAGAAAGGCTGGCAAGGCTGAAGCTTAAAGAAAAATTGGAAAACTTCCCTATGGCAACAGACTGACAAGCTGTCCAGTCTGGGATCGTCTCTCTGACCCTGATCAGTAAAATATCTGCAGGCACACGCGAAGCTTAAGGGTTGTCTCTCACCGTAAGATGAGAGCCCTCGTATCGGCACGGTCCTGTTGGTCCTACCTCCAGCCTGGCTGGTGGCCTAGAGAGCTTCGCTTTTCATGAGCGTGTGAAGCGTAACCAATCCATTCTGCCTCCTGCTCAGTTTGTGTGCGGTGAGACCGTTGAAGTAAAGCATGATTGCCTGTGCCAGGGTCTCGTCTGAGAGGCAGGGTGCAGTACTGGGGGTCTCGGCACGGGGGATGCAGCTCCTGAAAGGGCTTGCCGTTTGCAAGGGAATCGCCATTATGTTAATGGCTGCACGGTACAGGGTACAGCAGAACGCAGAGGGATGGAGCAGGGAGGTGAAACAGAGGCGCCGATGCATATCCCGGCTTGTCCTGCAGGCCCCGTTCTTGCAGCATTGGAGGATCTTGTCCTTGCTATCTTGTTTCTCCTCCGCTTTGGGCCCAAGCAGCCTCCAAGGCACAAATCGTCATTGTCAGTCTGTATCTCCTCTGTTGGCTGCAAAGCCAGGTTTTTGCCTCTGTATCCCACTTAGCACGCACTGATCAAACTCAGCTCGGAGCGCAACACGCAGCGGAAAGCGAGGGAGGCGGTGTCTCCCTTGCCTTCCCAGTGACCCCTTTTTCCCCCCTCTCTCCTGCCAGTTGATTTGAGAACCGATTTACAGCCTCCCCCCCAGCTGGACAAGATCCAGTACTTGACAGACTCTCTGCAGCGCATCACTAGTGAACTGAACGGGGTCCTCGGCGTCTTGGGCTCCCTGAACAATCGCCAGTCTCCACTCTTCGCCTCGACGCCCTGCGACGGCGTCCCTCTGTCTACATATGCCTCCTTGGCGGGCCTTCAGGCAGGTGGCTCCCTGGTGCCCCCCGCCGGGGTGTCTCTGGTAGACCAGTGGGCCTGGAGCACTGGGCTGAGCTCTAGTCGCTCTTTCGTAGCTGGACAGTCAGTGGACAGCATCCTGGCAGAGAAATGGCGCGAGTATTTCCCAGGTAAGTCTCCTGTTAATCCACCTGCTCGCTTGCCTACGCCTTTTGGTTTCGCGGCCCTGCAGGTTCTAACCGGCTCACCCTTCCGAGGCTGCTGAGGCCAGATCCGCTGGTGCTGCTGATAGGAAGGGCGCTAAGGAGATAAGGAACGAGCACCTCATTCCGGGAGGTGCAGCCTATGGCTGATCTGGTCATCCTGCTTCTGGAGCAGTTCAGCCTTTAATACACACCCAAGAAAGCAGTTGTTACTAAAGAAGGAAGGGAAAGAGGAGGCAGCCCTGCTTCGCTGGAAGCCTCCTGTGACTTGCAGAGAGGGTTCACCATCTCGGTTTCCTTGACTCCGCTATGTCCTCGGCAGGTGGCTCAGCTTGTAAGGACAGTGTGTCCATAGCACAAGAAAGCAAATGCACCCAGATGTAAAGACTATCGATTTTTGGGGGGGGCCTGTATTTAATGTCTGTTTTCCAGGTGGGTTCCCGTCGCTCGGTGGAAGCTCCAAGCCTCTGGGCAACGAGCTGGGATACGTACCTGCAGAGTAAGGGTCTTTTTCCTTGAGTTGTTGTTTCATTGTGCTGCTTTTATTTCTCTGGAATGATGCATAGGTCACATTTCATATAACAAGTAGATAACAAAATCATATTAAGTAGACAAGTTAGCTACTGGTAGTTATTCACTGCCACGTGCTTGGCACTGCCTTGGAGCTTCTACCGTGAAGCCGCCGTCGTAGCTGTGCCGATAACCCTCATTCCGGGACCAGGGTCCAAGGGTGCCGGCACTGGGCCACGCCGGCTCCGCTGTGACAGGCGATGCTGTGCGGCTGGATGGAGCGGAGGCTGCCCCCCCGAAACCTTTCTGATGCTATACAGACGAAAAGGAGGACAGCAGCCTGATAGTGGGGGGCTGCTGCAGCTCTTCTCTATGATGTGGTTGGGCAGAGGACTTTGAGCCAAGAGGAGGTTGCTTTTTGTTAACCGTGGCTCTTTCTGTGGCAGCCCGTCGTTTTCTTTGTCGTTTCTGGGATGGCTTCTGCCTAGACCTCTCTTTCCCACTTGCGCTGTCTCTTTCTCTCATGCAACAGTGAGCAAATACGGCTGTTCCAGCACTCCCAGTTCCAGAGCCGTGAGTCAGGCAAGAGGAGTATTCAAGGAATGATTGAGACCAACAAGAAATGGCTAGAAGACTTCAAGAGGGATTCAAAAGCGTATCCTTTGCCTGGGTCTGCTCTTTAATTGCACTCCAGCTTCCTGCAGCAGGTAGGAGGAGACAGCAGGAGGTGAGCGCAGCGGGAGCGCTAAAGCATAGAACAGCAATTTCGAAGCCATAGCCTCTATTTTAGTGTCCGGTTCTGCAAAGGGATAGGATGTTTAGCAGTTAAGAGCGCGAGTGACCTGTTTGCTGTTCTTTGAGCTGTACTTGACCGGGAAGGTCCCTTCCCTTTCCCCAGGTGTGCTGTGATGCTCTTTAGTGCCACTGCTCTGCTGTGGTACACAGCAGTTGGAGCTGGTAATGTGAGAACGTAAAAAAAAAATTCACCAAAGAGTGCAGAATGGAGGAGGCGGCAGGGGCCTCGTCTCGGGCGCCTGCTTTTGGTGCCATCGATACGGCCCCGGCCACGTCGGTGACTTGGCTACGGGCAGTCCCTGCTGAGCAGCCCGGGATGAGGGAGCCGCGTCTCTGTGAGGCGAGGGTGCCTGGAGGCGTGTGGGGCAGCCGCGTGGCTGGGCGGGGAGGGCTGGGGCTCCCCGGCGGAGCTCTCCCTCCAGCTGGGTTTTGCGGCATGTCGTAGCATGCGGTTGGATGGGAACGGGCGAGACCTCTCGGTGCTCTTAGCGGGGATGTTTCCGGGTTTGTGTTGTAACAGCACTGCAATGCTGGGGCTGTCAGTATCTCCTCTGCGGTGTACGCTGATGTTAGCAGCAAATCCCTCGGGCCTCCGGTAGCGCACGCTGTCCTGAGCACGGTGCTCCTTTGAATTCCCTAATCCCCCTTTAATTCCATTTGACTTGGATGCAGCGGGCTAAATACAGCAAGCGTGTGCGCGGCTGGCTCCTGCCCCCCAGTACCTGTCCTGTCTGCTGGCTGTGCTCATGCGTGCTAATCCCTCCTGTAAGCCAGGCTTTTCCTTCACCCGGCTGCCAGATCTCTCTTCCCAGGTGCACAGAAGCCCCCTGCCAGCAGCCCCAGCCTACTTCAGCTAGGGCTGGATGAAAACAGACAAATTAAAGTGTACCACTACTAACAGGCGGGACTTGGCTCGGGAGAGACGGTGGCTGGGGCCCGTGCGGTCTCCCTAACGAGATACGGTGGGTTTCAGCGATGCCCAGCCATCTCCGCCGTGTCCTTGTGCTGCGCCCTTGAAACAAAGTCTCCTTGCCAGAGAGCGGAGGAAGGAGGAAGTGAGCTTCCCAGGTGGATTCTTCTAATCCTGTAATGTGTCCAAATATACTTTATAGACTGTTTAATCCAGTGGTGAAATATCAGGGCTTCAATAAATCAACGGTTCTCTCATTAGTATTCTAGCGATCGTGAGCCAGAGCTGTGAATCACGGAGGACGTTGAGTAACTGGTCAAGGGGGAGGGTGCGAATCCAGCTGAGACTCTGCTAGAGGAAATGTGTCGGGACACGAGCCCACGCTGGTGCCCAGCAAATGCCTAATTGCCGGCGGGCCGAGTCATCTGGCCTCTGGCACGTGTGCGAACAGGGGAGAACGGCTGGAGTCTGGGGACAGAGTCGGGCAACGGCAACAGCGAAACGGCTGTGGAGTCTGGGGACAGAGTCGGGCAACGGCAGATTCCGACTCTCGGGACACGTTCCTCTCTTTTGGGGTGGAAGCGATAGGAACTAAACCAGGAGTGGCTTTTTGCGGCAGATCTGGAAAAGCCCTCCCGGCTTCCTCTTTCTGCCGCGCCGGCCGGAGCTGCGCAGCGTAGCGGTGCTACGGGAGCTCTTCTCCTGCGCTACAAATGTGCCGACGGCAACGCGGAGCTGGGATGGCAGGAGAGCGTGGGGCGGTGTCTGCTGGTGCGGGCGCCGTTAAGGAACGCAGCCTAGTGTGGGTGTCGAGACAAAGGCCCACCTGCGTCCTTCCGTGCCCTGGGGAGAGGGAGCCGGAGCTCAGCTCAGCAGCTGGGGTCTCCTTCCACACGGCAGGGCTGGGGAGGCAGACCCGAGCCCTTGGTGCCCAGCCTGGAGCCTGGCCTTGCCGCTCCTGCAGCGGCTCCGCGGGGCTCCCGGGAGAGCAGGTCTCACGAGACCGTGACACGGGCTCTGCGTGGCTGGAGACCTGGCTGAGGTGTTGGGGTGCGCAGCTCTCCGACCGCAGCTGCGAGACGGTGGCTCGTTGCTTTGCTCACCGGGTGGCTGCCGTGGTGTTCCTCCGGAGAGGCTGGGTCCCCATCCCCCCACCCCCCCTCTCGCCCGCCCGCGGCTGGGC
>NW_008794084.1:1388183-1394987 GCF_000699145.1 Aptenodytes forsteri
TCTGTATCCTGAACACATCACCACCCCGCTGGGCGGCACGGAGCTGGGAGGGGGCAGATGGTGCCGCTCTAACCGGCGGGGAGAAGTCGGGCGAGGTTTTCGTGCTGCTGAGTGGGAAATGTGGTATTTGGTTGTCTCTGCCAGTATTTCCTCCAAGCTGACTTTAAATATTTTATGCTTTAAAAAATGCTGAACCACTTGCCATTTTGTCTGATGAAGAAGTCTGCGTTTCAAGGCACGGAGCTGGGAGGGGGCAGATGGTGCCGCTCTAACCGGCGGGGAGAAGTCGGGCGAGGTTTTCGTGCTGCTGAGTGGGAAATGTGGTATTTGGTTGTCTCTGCCAGTATTTCCTCCAAGCTGACTTTAAATATTTTATGCTTTAAAAAATGCTGAACCACTTGCCATTTTGTCTGATGAAGAAGTCTGCGTTTCAAGGGATCCCATCTGTGAGAAATCATCTTCCAAGCCGTTCTCTCTAGAGACGGCTGATGCAGGGAGGGTGGTAAAGCTGCTGCTCTGCACCCTTTCGTGCTGTTTGTGTTCCTCGGTGTGGCTAATGATGTGCAGCGGAGTAAAGCAGGACCCCCTCCCGCTTCGCTTCCCGGGTGTTGTGTACCGGCACTAACACCGCAACAGCTCACCCTGTGAGCGTGGCAGGGGAATGTTTACATGCAAATAGAAATGCAGTCTCCATGAACATCGTTTTAAAACTCACTTAAAACATTTTCAAGAATGTCCGTATGTATTTTTGGCTGATTTTCTTAGGGTTTTGTCTGTAATTACTTGGCCAGCCTTTGTCCTAGGACAGCTTGATCCTCCGGTCGGGTCCACGTTCTCCCGCCTTCTGCTTGCTAACGAAGCGCAGGGTAGTCCTTCCGCAGGCACCGCCAGCCGAGAACATCTCACTGGCGTCCTCGCGGAGCAAATCCTAGCTAGCTCTTCCCGGCGCTGGCTGAACGGGGAGACCTCGGACGCCCACAGGGAGCGGCGGTTGCCCCGGAGGAGCCCCTCTGTAGGAAGGGATGGACCAAAATGCGGGTGTCCTGTCTGCTGTGGGGTTGCACCAATCCCTGTCTGTAGGGATTTTGCTTATCGTTTCCTGGCTATTGGTGGTAGACATGGCAGTCCTTCCAGTTAGGTGTTGTAGAAGGGACCCTGCGGGTCCGGCTTTCTGTAGCGTGGGGAGGCTGTCAGCCTGGTGGGTGCTGCGCCCAAAGCCGCCTCGCCGAGTCCGGGCTGGGTGTTCGGAGAAGCGTGTCTTAGTAGTGCGGAGAAAGGCCCGTTTTCTTAGCAATAACTCGGTTTGAAACACGTTCCTTTTTCCTGACAAAAATCTGTGATAGCAGCTGTATCTGGTTTTGTAGGCAAATTAAATCAACACGGGCCTGTTTTGTATGATGGCGATGTTTGTAGCTCGATCGCGTTCTTGTTGAGATGTTCCGTTGTAGCCTGAGATATCCAGCTTGTACTTACCTTTCACATCTTCCCCGCGCTTGTCTCCGGGCTGCGTCGTGGTTTGTCTTGTCAAGGTCGTTTCTGGCAATTTCCAAGACCACTTCAGCTCACGGTGGCTTTATTACCATTATTCTATTAAGTATCTGGCCAGGGTAGCAAAAAATGCAGGGGCAGATAGAAAGCTAAAAAGCAAAACTACAAAAGCAATTCTCCATGGGGCTTTCAGCCAGCAGGACAGCTTTTCACGGGCTCGTATCCTGCCCTTTTCATAGAACTGTCATCCAGCCGCGTTACAATGGTTGTCTCGCTCTGGAGCTTCATGTCAAGGTTGGAGGACGGGCTGCGTGCAGGAGCAGTCCAAGGCCGGCTCGGCTGGGCGCCCAGGGAGGGGCTGCCTGCGGGACGGGCAAAGACACTCGGGTCTCTGCCGGAGCAGGTGGGGAGCTCTCCCTGGGGAACGGGGAGAACTGCGTTGCCCTGGTGGGGAGCAGGGCTCCGCTCCAGAGCTGCTCCCCGGCAACCTGGGATGTGTTAAAATTGGCGAACTCTGCAGAGTTGCTGCTGCTGTCTCCGTTTATTTCGGAGCAGCCGTGAATGTCCCCCCAAGTGGTGTTTTAGGCACCGCTGCTGGAGCGGCGTGCTTGCTGGAGTCCTGCCGGCGGGATCGCTGAACACCGCTCTCGCCAGGGATCGGGCAGGTTGGGAGGCGCGCCGTTCTCTTCCCACGGCTTGCTCCTTTCCCCGTCTCGCCTCCTTCCAGCAGCCCTGGGACACCCGTAGCAGCCCTTCCGGGCTGTGCCTCTTTGCTCCTTTGGGATTTTCCCCTTTAAGGTAGTCTCTCGCGCAAGACTCGGCTTGTCCTGTGTCTCCAAGCACTGCAGCGAAGGCTGCCTCTGTCCAAATGGGGCGTTCGCCACGTGTGTCCTGGCCGGGGACTCTCCAGCGCTGAGAGACTGCAGGCGTGTAACACGGCCAACGGCAGCAATGGTGGGGAGGGGGGAGGTTCAACACCCGCCCTGATCTTTCCAGCCCCGATTCTTCTGCACAGTGCATTGCTCGCTGGAAATCCTAGGTTCGGATGGATGGGGCTGTGGGGACGCTGGGTGATCATAGTACGACTTGAGCTACTGGTGTCACGTTAAGACGAAGCCAGATGCGGTCGGAGGATGCGTGAGGCACGCGGACGCTTGCAGGGGCTGGGATGCTGCGGCGCACAGTTGTGCTCTGCCTGCGGAGGGCGGGCTGGAAAGGAAGGAGCGCGATTGCTGCTGTACGTGCTGGGGAGAGGAAAGCTTTTGGAGGCAGAGGACCGATGAGGCACAGGAAGAACAGTATGTGGATCAGCTGGTCACGCAGAAGTGGAGGCTGATAGTTAGAGGCACGTCCTTAAAAACAAAACGCAAACCACCACCAAACCTTGCATCACCCCCCCGGTCCTTGCTGTGCACCGTCTGCACTTGTGTGTCTTTGCCCGCCGGAGAGCTGCGATAAGAACTACTGGCGGAGGGCTCCGATGGCAACGCACGTTGTCCAGGTAGGCACTTTTGGGGGCAGGTCCCCTGCCCCGCTCCTGAGGGCAGCCACTGCGCAAAGAGCACAGGGCGGCTCTGAGCAATCCAAAGTCCCATCTGAACTGTAGGTGCCTTCTGGGTGTGGGAGGCTTTGCTGTAATCCTGCTGAGCAGCGGTCCTGAGCAGAGGAGGTCTGCCCTGGCTCGTGGGTCTGAGGCGGTGCGTGCGTGCGTGCCTGCGCGCACTGGCCTGCGTACGTACGTGGAGAAGAGGATTTGCTTTTCCTGGAATGCCAGCACTGTGTATGTTGGAGAAACTCGGCGATTAGATGAGCACAATTACTCTGCCAAGATGAACGCCAGCGTAAGCTCATTAAGGGGCTTGGAGTCTGCCTGCCGGAGAGGGGGCGTTTCAGTCCCTGGCTATTCGGAGACCGCTGTGCGTCGCTCCCAGAGCTTTGCCTTCCCGGAACGGAGGGAGCCCCTCGGAGACCCCAGCCATGCTGGCGACCCTGATGACAGCACTGTTTTTTGTGGTGAGAGCATTTGGACAGGTGAGTCTGGGCTGGCCTGGCAGCAGGTAGGATTTAATGTTTCCCGCTTCATTTCTAGAAGCGTGTGGGTTATCTTATGAGGAAAGGTGGTGAGCGGTGGGGAATGGGGGCTTGGCCGTTCTTGTGGGCTGGGGCTGCCCCAGGCTCCCGCTGCAGCACAGGCGCGGCTGGGGGCTGGAGCCCCCCAGGGGTGCCTTTGGCGTTGTCGTACCGTAGCATTAGCAGGTTTATCAGCAGCTTTGCAGAGGGCAGTTCCCTGGTGTGCCCGTGCACGCAGGAAGCAAGTGCAGGCGCTTGGGCTTCCCGTCAGCAAGTTGCCGCGGGTGTTGGCCTGGGAGCGCCTTTGCGTTGTCGTCACCGTAGCATTAGCAGGTTTATCAGCAGCTTTGCAGAGGGCAGTTCCCTGTTGTGCCCGTGCACGCAGGAAGCAAGTGCAGGCGCTTGGGCTTCCCGGTCTGGCGAGCGACTGCTGCAAACGTGCACGTTGAGTCTTGGAGCTCTCTGGGTCGGGGAGGGAGGAAAACCCTCCCCTGCCTAGGGCTGCTCTCCGCTGGGGAGAGGCACGAAAGTGGACGTGTCTACTAGGCTGGCCATGGGCTGCGTCACCAGCCTGGCTGGCTCCTTGAGGACGGGCAGTCGTTGCTGGCCCCGCTGACCGTGCCTCGGGCTTTCGTAGCTCCTTGCCCAGGGCCGGTGCCTGAGGGTGCCGCAGCAGTGTGCGGCAGCGTGCCCTGGCCCCGCTGTGGGGCGTGGGATGCAGGGGGAAGCGTCTGTCCCAGTGCCGGAGCGCCAGCCTGCAGCAGAGCTCTGAGCCCTGCGTCCTGCCTCTCCTGCAGTCCCCGGGCCAGCTCCTGCCCTCTGCGGTTCCCTGTCCCCGGAAACACCGCGGGGCAGGGAGAGGAGGCAGAGGTCTCCGCTCACCCCAGAGGGCAGAGCCTGCTGTGCCTCTCTAAACCGGGCCACCCTGGGCAGGAGGTCTGGGCCACCCACGCCTCACGCAGAGCCACGTGGCCTCGGCCTCACCCGTGAGCTCTGCAGCCCCACTGCCTCACGATGAGGATGGCTCGTCGGTGTGGTGCCAGGAAGGCGTGCTGAGCATCGCCACGGCTGGCAAGGCCACCGTGGGTTGCGATCACCGGTGACGCATATGGAGGAGCAGCTCTTTCTGTTGCTCCTCCGCTTCTCTCTTGTCCTCTTACCTGCTGCAAATCCTTTCCGCGTCCAGCTCGGGACCAGCCTGTTCCATGAAGAGCCCCTGCCGTACCTCGTGTACCAGCCCCTGCCCTGGCAGATCCAGTGTGTGACGCAGAGCCGCCGCACCAGCCGGGACAGCGAGGTGAGGGCTGGTTTCTCCGCGGGCAGTCAGCCACGGCGACTGGCTGGGGGAGCGGGCAGTGCCTGGTGCGGAAGGAGCGGCACGCACCCGTTGACCAAACAGGCTGCTCGGAGCAGGCGGCTTGGGCAAGGGGGAGAGGCTTTCTTTCCCTTGAAAGACAGAAAATAGGGTAATGCCAGGAGGCAGGGTAAGCTGGAAAAGGTAGGAAGCATAGCTGTAGTCAAAATCCAGCGTATTTTTTAGGAATGAAAATATCCCCTGGCAGACCTGACGTCCCAGGTACTGCTGTATCACGGTAGGGGCTGGACTCGAGGAAATACAGCCGCGAGTCTGCTTCCACACTGATGTGGAATGTAGATCCAGTGAGGCTAGCCTGTGCCAATGTACATCCTAAGATGCTACCCGCGCATCTCACAGGCCTGACTTTTGAGACACAGCTCTCTTCTGCTTCTCCTGGGAGGACCCCACTGGGGAGGGGGGGAGAAAGCGAGCGAGGGGCTGGGTGGTGCTCAGTTGCCGGCTGGGGTTAAACCACGACAGCTATAAGTAACTCTGTCGTATTTTTGTGCTCTACTTTTCTAGAAAGGCGGGAGCTCTCGGCACAACAGCATCTACTCGATTTCTGGAGAGAAAGGTGAGTGTGGAGCGGGCAGGGAGACAGCCCTGCCCAAGTAGCGGGGGAAACTCGTGGTGGTGATCGTGGGAGACAACAGAAGAGCAGGCATTGCAGTACCCGGACCCTTCTCGGCCTGTTTCTTCTTCCAGTCTGCCTCTGTGACACTAAGAGGTATTTTGGAAGGCAGCTCTGCGGGAGGGAAGCCCTCTCCGATAGCTTTCTCTCCAGCCCAGCCTATGGCTTGCTGGCTGCACGGTATTTTCAGTCACTTCTCCTCCCTGTGGAGGCTGCCCTTCTTGCCGCCCCCGGCAGGGCACGTGGGTATGGACGGGATGGTGAGACGTTCGTTAAAACCTGTAGGATCGGCAAGCGAAGGCCCCAGTGTTGCGCGGCTGAATATACAGCAGCACGTGTGCGTGTCCAAATCCCCGCCTCCCTCTTCCCACGCAACCTGCCCCAGTGAATCAACGTGGGTCGCTGTCCCCAAAACAGTGCCCCTTCCTCTTCCCCTGGGCCTGGCAATTTGTCAGGAAATCCCTGCATTTGTCCCCCTTTCCTCCTCCTCCTCCTCGCTCTTGCCTCTAAGACTCTGCCCCCACTGCTGAAGTCAAGCGCTCAGCAAAGAGGATTTGGGCACTTCTATTCTCAGTGCAGCCCGGGCGGCAATCGGATAAAGGCAGGCAAAGCGATGCTCCGGCAGCGTGGGGCTGGGAGGGGTGCTGCCGGCTGCCTGCCGGGGCAGAGCGGGCAGGGTGCTGAGCTGCGACAGTCCTCCTCAATGCAGCAGTAGCTCTGGCCAGCCTGGTCACTGTTTTGGGGGTTTCACTGCCCCGTGAGTAGGTGAAGGTCCCCAGGGCTGACAGCGGCGCTTGCGTTGGTGCAGCGGCAGGGTGTTATCGATGGGCATGGCCGGGGCCGAGCTCCTTCAGCAGGTGTATTTCTCGCAGAGCTGTCGGCAGCCCGCACGGCCGGGGGCTTGTTCCTGCAAACATACAGCCATCTTCATAGAACTGTAGAATGGTTTGGGTTGGAAGGGACCTTAAAGATCATCTACTTCCAACCCCCCTGCCGTGGGCAGGGACACCTTCCACTAGACCGGGTTGCTCAAAGCCTCGTCTGCCCAACTTGGCCTTCAACGCTTCCAGGGAGGGGGCATCCACGACTTCTCTGGGCAACCTGTCCCGGTGCCTCACCGCCCTCACAGTGAAGAATTTCTTCCTTGTATCTCATCTAAATCTTCCCTCTTTCAGTTTAAAGCCATTCCCCCTGGTCCTGTCACTACAGGCCCTCGTAAAAAGTCCCTCTCCAGCTTTCCCGTAGGCCCCTTCAGGTC
>NW_008794084.1:1395064-1401983 GCF_000699145.1 Aptenodytes forsteri
GATACAGTTGGCTTTCTGGGCTGCGCGCGCACGTTGCCAGGTCACGTCGAGCTCTTCTCATCACAACACCCCCCAGGTCCTTCTCCTCAGGGCTGCTCTCAATCCGTTCTCCACCCAGCCTGTGTTTGTGCTTGGGATTGCCCCCGACCTTGCGCTTGGCCTTGTTGAACTTCATGAGGTTCGCACGGGCCCACCTCTCAAATTTGGCAGTACGTGCCCCGATGGCTCCTCAGCCTCTGGCATATGATTTTTGGGATTTATGGCTGACGATGTATCTTGTTAAGCAGGGCAGGAGGGAGCCGATTCCCCATGTGGGCTCTTCCAACCTAGAGGATTCTATGATTCTAAAAAAAAAAAAGACCTTTAAGATCATCGAGTCCAACTGTTACCCTAGCCCTAGACCTTTAAGATCATCGAGTCCAACCGTTAACCTAGCCCTGCCAAGTCCACCACTAAACCATGTCCCTAAGCACCCTGTCTACACGTCTTTTAAATACCGCCGGGGATGGTGACTCCACCCCTTCCCTGGGCAGCCTGTTCCAATGCTTGACAACCCTTTCGGTGAAGAAATGTTGCCTAATAATGTCCAATTAAAAAGATGCGACATATCATTTCCTACTTTGCAGTTTCTTTTAGGATGTGAATAAAAAAGGGTTCAGGTGACAGTGGTGAGTTTATACAGCAGCAGCTGGCACCAGGATTTCTGATCGCTGCTCGGGGGGTGCTTAGCAGTGACACACTCGCGTAAAGGAGCGCTGCTGAGTGGCTTTGATTCAGTTCCCGTCGAATTCCACAATACTTCCCTAATGCCACATTAAGCGTGGGGTGGGGAGGGCTCCCATTTGTCAGCGTGAGAGCTTTATTGCTGTACAGTGCCGGGCTTTTTTTTTTTTCTAATCTTATTTGCGTGCGTGAAAGTAAGTGAGTATCGTACTCGGTGATTAAATGTGGGGAAGCTGAGGTCTTTGGGGAGTAAAGCTGTGTAAATAGAGGGCTGAGCACTGCCAGGGAGGCTGGGCTTTTCTATGCCTCCCGTTCCCTGCTCCATCTCCCTCTGCCGTGGAGATGCGCCCCGTGAGCCGGTGGAGTCGTGGTTTTAATGCGGCGGACTCTCCAGCCTCTTTCACCTCTGTGTAATGGAGGGAAGTTCTCCCATCTGTGGGGAGTCTGGGGTACGCGGAGGCCAGTCTGACCCCGCTGGGGGGAGGAGAGGGGGGGGCGGGGGGTGATGCCGGAGCCCTGCCCTGCTCGTTGGACCCTGTTTGGGGCCACCGGCGCCGCCTGTGCTCACCGTGATGCTCGGTTGTCGTCCCAGGCCCCGTGACCCCCGATGCCAGCAGCGAGAGCAAGTTCTTCAGCGATCCTTCCGAGAAGGCGGCCGTCACCATCCAGACCCACTTCAGGAGATACCAGCAGCAGAAGCAGGCGAAGAAGTAGACGCATCAGCCACCCACGTCCCCTGCACCGTCCCTCCTTTTGTCTGTTCTGTACCCCGGAGAGATTTGTGGCCGTGGTGACCGTGAACCTGCTCCCCGATACATAGCTTGTGGTGCATGCGCAGCTGTAGATACTCCGCTGTTGGTGTTGGTCGCCGCTCGGAGCGAGGTCTCTTTCCTGGTCAGCCCTTCCCCAGACAGCAGCGCCTAGTGGGCCAGGGTACAACTGGCGAGGGGCTGTTTGGTGGGACCTCAGCACCCGGGGAGTGACGCAGCACTGAGGAGCCTTTCCTCGGTGGCAGCACCCACAGCTGTGCGGTGGCTGGCCGTTGGGCCGCAGCCAGTTTAAGACCCGGCAGCTGCGGGAGCGGGGCCCCGCGCAGCTGATGGCGATTGTGGCTGGCTGGTCGCTGCCCAGCTGGGGCTCGCTTCGCCCAGCAGTAGCCCTCCCCTGTGCCTCCACCTCCATTGTGCCTCTGGAGCTGGGGCGGAAGGACTGCCTTTGTCCCCTGCTCCAGGCGGCTGGTTTGTGGAGCTTCTGAGCACGGCGTCCGGGAGCGGGATGTCACCGCGGGGGCATGCCGCAGGCAGCGAAGGGAGCAGGAGCGGAGCCGTGTGCTGACCGTGAGCTGATCTTTCACTTTTCTTGGGGAGGACTGCTCGGGGTGCCCTGGTTTCAGAGCAGGGACGGGGTGGGACTCTGGCTCCTGTGGCTGCATGTGCCGAGGCTGAACCCCGCTCTCTGCGGAGTCGGGCTCCTTCCCGAGAGCAGCCCTCTGCTAGCTCTGGCTTTTGGGTTAGCGCCCACGGTCACCCAGCCACCCCGTCCTGGTGTTTGGGTCCGGTGAGGCTGAACAGAGACCTGCTCCCAGTTGGGCCGCAACAGGACCCCGAGGGGTTATCATCTTGGGGGTTTTTTTTGAGTGCTGCCTTTTGGAGGCTGCAGAGGTGATGAAAAAGAGGGAACGCGAAAGCACCGAGCTGTGGGCCAGCAGAGAGACAGGGGGAGGTTTGCTGTGAGCAGGGAGGGTGGGAGAAGTTGGTGAGGAGGCGCTGCGTGCTGTGGCACGGTGGGCGCTCTGAGGGAAGGAGCGGGGCGCGGAGGAGATGCTGGCTGTGACCAGCGCCGCTCTGACCGCCTGAGCGTGGTCTCCGCTGCCTCTTTGCTGGGTCTGCCGCTGGATTTTCCTGTGCAGGGCTGCTGAGCTGTGCCCGTAGAGCCCTGGCTGCTCGCGGGCTGCCCTTCCTGTCCTCTCCAGCCACAAGCGTCCTCAGCTTGTAAGAGCCGGTGCGTGTTGGGTGTCTGGCTTCTGCTTGTGCGGCGTGCTGATCCTCAGCTTGTAAGAGCCAGTGCGCGTTGGGTGTCTGGCTTCTGCTTGTGCGGCGTTACTGCCTGCTGGTTGTGGCTGGCAGCCGGTGCTGCTGGCGGCTCTTCTCTGAAGGTGCGTTAGGAGGGCAGGGCTGGTGACGGCTTGGTCTGTCGCTCCGCGGTGGGGTGAGCTGCCAGGCTCTGCCGCGGGCAGGTCTCCCCGGGGCCGAGCTAGCTGACACCAGGAGGTGTGTGCCGCGTGTAACATGGTGTCTGGGGGTTCGGCCGGAGCGCTGTGCAAGGCAGCTCGTAAAGCAGCCCTAAAGCCAAACCAGCTCTCTGGATTTATGAGCTTGAGGGGTTTTTTTGCCCCTTTCCGGTTCAAGGCGGAGTTTGGCTCGGGTGGCTTGAATTGCTGTGCACCGTAACCAGCCAGGAGGACAGCCGATGCGGGGAGAGTCTACTGCCGTGGTGCAGGGCAGCGGCCTCGCTGGGAGCCGGGGGGATGCCGGGGTCTCACGGATGAGTGCTGCAAGTTTGGACGGTCTTACCAACCCTGGCTTTGCATTGTTTGCTAACTGCTGGGTGGCGAATTCTTGCTACGATGTAGAAGGAAATCTGTACTAGCCAATTACAATAAAGATGTAATAATTGGTGTTAATCGGTTCTTCCTTTTAGCTTGCTAATCCACTTACTTTGACAGCTGAGAACACAGTTGCCTCTTCTTGCCTCTTCTATTTAAAGGCTGGGATTGGCATTTCTGTGGTGCTGCTGCATGGTTGCCTAGCCGTGACACTGCTCTGAGGTGGGGGTGGGCGCTTGGGTCCGTTCAAAACCTTTACGTGGTACAGATTTTAAAGCTTACCGTGCACTGAACTTCTTTTTGCAATCCTTAGGAAAATGCCTGAGAAATGCTAGTTTGCTTGTCAATGCTCTCCACTGGTCTCGGGGAGAGACAGAAGGGGCAGGGGCTGCTTTCGCTCGGTTGAAGGCAAATGCTAACCAGTGTAAGACAGACCGGATTTCGGGAGGAGCCGGCGCGGGCTGTGACGTGCAGCCCCTGCCGGGGGGACCCATCGGGTCCCCCCCTGGAGCGGCGAGAGGGTCGCCAGCCCGTCAAGTGCGCTGCGACAGCCTGCCCGGGAGAGTAGGAGGGGATGTGTCAGCCGGGAGGGTCCCAGGACTCTGCGGATGATGGGAAAGGCGGACTCGCTGGCGGCCGGTTGCTGCAGGTCCCCCAGCCTCTCTGGCTCCTCGGTATTTTCCCCTGACCACTTGCGGTGAGGTAAGCCGAGCCGAGCAAGCTCCTCCTGGTTCGAAGAGGCCCCGTCCGAGCTGCGTCAGCACTCGGTCGCCTGGCTCGTGCTCCGCGTGCAGATGCCGTACAAAAGCCCTGCGCTCCTTGCGTGCTAAATTGGAAACTCGCGTGTGGTGTGGTCTCCAAAAACCTGTTAAAACTGCATGAATAAGAAAACTCCTGCATAGAAGTAAATGCTAATTCAGAACAGATCTTTGGCTTTGTTCGGGTTAGGCGGCTTCTGCAGTACTTACTTACCTCCTCGGGATTCAGAATAAAACCCCCCATGTCATGCATGGATTTGGAGGCTGGCCGAGTGCTCGTGACATGAATTCTTAGTGCATGAAAGCCGAGGGCTCCAGGTGCAGGGCGGTAACCCAGACCCTCTTGCCGAGCCTACGGGGAAGCTGCTGGCAGAGGCAGAGCAGCTCGAGCAGCGGTTCTGGCAGAGGAAAGGCAATGTCCTGGAGCGGCGTGGTTCCCCAGAAGCAATCTCTCTCTATCTGTCCCTCAGGAAAGCTTTACAGGGAAGTAAAGTATTGATGGGGGTTTCAGTGCAGAAACACCAGTGGGAAATCTCAACCCCGGCACTTGTGGCTTCGGGCGTGATCCCGGGTGCCTTCCCACCGGCCTACTGGGGAAGCGTGCTCCTCTCCACCCGGGATGCTCCTCGGCAGAGGATGGCTCTGAGTGGCGCCAGAATAATCGCCAAAACTGAGGGAAAAAAAAAAACAAAACCCAGGCACAAGACATCGTCGTAACAGCTTGTTTCCCGAGCCTCAAGAGCGAGCAGCTGCCAGGCTACGGCCAAGGCACTTTCAGCTCTTCTTCCCGATTTAAGGAGGCAGAACCAGATGGCGAAGGAGGATCTGGCGACACGTCTGGCAACACAAGCGGCTACGGGAACCGCAAGCTGGAAATGGGAGTTGCAGGTAATGTCACCACCAGCAGCACCCATCGCTTTATTTGCCTATCACTGCTTGGGTGGTTCATTTTAACTTCTTGTAATACCTCTCCTAGCGTTGTTTTTGTGTCTTTCTTAGCACTCTGTAGCACTTGGTTATAACCAACTGACACGTTAAAACCAGCACTTCTTTCAAGAGGAAAAAACAAACTAGCAGTTGGAGCATCTATGCCTAGACTTTTACCAGTCTCTTTTTTTTAAGGAAATGAATGTTTTCATCACTTCTCCATCCATGCTTGCTACCCTCCAGTTCCATCCCTCCTTTCCTTTAAAATAGGAAGCTTATTTCTGGAGATTTATAGTTTAGATTAACTTACCTATTTGTGTAAAGCGCAGTTAGTTACTCGGACCTCAGATAGCACCAGAGCCTCCTCTGGAAGGCGAGGTTCTACTTTGGGTAATGAAAACAACTGGGAATAACAGCCTTAGCTATTTTTGTCTTGCTGGGGTGGCAGAACAGGGAAGGCAGGCTGCCGGCCCCAGGCTGCTTGCCTTGGCTGTCGCCGCTGCTCTTGTTTTCGCGGTCAGATGTGCACGTAGGAAAGGTATAAACTGCACTTCTTTGGTGGTTAATTGCTACGGCTGGTGGTAAAAGCCAAGAGGAAAATAAGAGCAAATCAAGGTGGGGGGGGGGGCTGCACTGAGCTTCACTGGACTGTACCGCCCTGTGCCGTGACCTGGCGGAGCTCTGCCGTGGTTCACTGTGCCGTGGTGTGCCGCGATGCCCTTGCGTCCTGGGGGAGCCGTGCGGTGTTCTACTGTCCCGTGCCATGGTTCGCCACGACGGGAGGCAGCGACACCACGATTCACGGCACTGTGCTGGGTTCACCGGGCTTCACGCTGTTCTGCGCCTCACCACGACGCACCGTGCTTCACTGCTCCACCACAATTCATCACGCTCAGCTGCGACCGGGGACAACTGTGCTGCGCTTCACCTCCTGCGCCCGTGCCGTGCCCGCGCAGTGCTGCAACGCATCAGGGAACGAGAGCCTGCTGTCAGCGAGTGGCCGTGCCTCACCGGACCGGATTCACGCGTGATGCTGGGAGCTGCACCACACTTACTTACCCTGGGCTGCCGGAGCAACGCCGGGGCCGTGCCATGGCTCACGAGGGACGGTGCAGCAGTTGTTCACCCCTCCTGGCTTCGCTGTCCTGCACGGCGGTCCATCCGGCTGGGCTGGAGCTAGCTGGCGGTTTGGCACGGCTGGGCTGGACTTGCTGGGCAATAGGTGCCGCTCGCCTGGGGCCGCGGGTGCTGTGGCACGGCCGGGCCGTTGCTGGGGTGTCCGTTCCCGGGACCCTGCTCCCCTCCCTTCCCCTCCTCCTGTCCCGTGCTCTGCAGGCTGGCAGAGCTCAGCGGTACTTGGCGCCGCGTGTCCCCGGGCTTCTGCGGCACGCGTTTGTTCTGGACGGATCGGGGCTGCCCCTCGCCGTCCCCCCATGACGTCCTGCCCCAGCCCCGGCTCCTGCCCCGCTCACTTAACAAACGCCCACGTATAAACATAACCTTTATTGCACACAGCGCTGGGTTTTTTTTCATAGAAAAAGGTATTAACACATATAAGCATTTGCAAATCGAAGCAACTCCTGTTGTTTTCAGAACAGTAAAATAGCATGCAATGTCTTTGAGACGTTCCTTTGTAAAACCACCGACAAGATCAGGGGAAGAACAACAAAAAAAAAAAAAGAAAAACAAAAAAAAGTCGCTGAGTCTTTCCTTGTGCCCCTTTCAAAATGATGTGAAATAATATGTAGAATGTTTACATATATATTATATTTTTAAATCTGTAACATCAAATTCTTTGTGCCCTGGTTTCTTTTTCTGTTCGGAGAGGAAGAAAATAGCTTCATTTATACAAAAGAGTTCGTTATGTACAAGTTTGTTAATTAAATATAAATGGCGCGGGGAAACG
>NW_008794084.1:1402208-1411005 GCF_000699145.1 Aptenodytes forsteri
GGCCGGGGGAGGCAGGCCCAGGGGCTTGCTGCCGGGCTCCAGCGTCATGTGCCGGGCTTGCGCGTGGTACGCCCGGGCGAGGTTTCGGATGGAGGCTTCCCGCGGCGGCACCACGGGGCAGGGCTCGTGGGCGTCGGGCTTGCGGAAGAAGGCCTCCGACTTGACGTAGAGCGGGAGGTTGCAGTAGTCGCCTGCAAGGGGAAGCGGAGGCTGGTGAGTGTGAGCCGAGTATTGGCTCAGTAAGTTGTCATACTCCACGCAATGCAACGCATGGGACAGGGAATAGAAAGCCTTGGCTGCTGCAGTTTGACGTGCTCTATAAAGTATTCTGTCAACCGTACGCTGTAAGAAACGCCATGTTGTACAGCACTGCGAAGACGTTCTTCGCGTTGTTTGACCCACAGCACGTCACCTGTTAGGGTTTACAGCTTTACGGTGGGTGTATGTAACACGCTGCAGACGGTAGTACGTGGTTCATTGGTGCGCGATACGTTACAGGACAGAAGGCTGGTAGATACCAGCAGAGAGACTGCCGTCTCCTGTGTCCTGTAAATATTTGTACTCTGTTTGATATAACAAAGAAAGAACACTGATATGTACTGTATACTATATTATAGCAATATATATAGGCTGTTTACATTATGTGTACTGTATACTATATTATAACATATAATGTAAACAGCCTATATATATTGCTATATGTGCTGCAATAAACAATAGCTTGGTATCATAACTGTAGTACCTTAATTTAAGGATTTATGCATATGTATACTGTTAAATACACTGTAGTGCATATATAATGTGATAACTTGCTGCTTTTAATTGTATGTATTGTCTTTAAATAACTATAGTGTTATAAACCTTTGTGGTAATATAAGACCATATAATAATGCAGTGTCTTATATCTATATTGTGTTATAATGCATATAGTATTTCTTAATGTATCTACATTATACACTATTACACTATAGTGTATCTACTAGTATGTAAGTACTATTTTTTCATAAAAATATGACATATCTAGATATATTTGTAGAAAAATTATCTTGAAATATTATATTGCATGTGTTTTTAATACAGAGAAAATCCGTTTTAAAAACACATATGTCTATTTTTCCTGCAAGTATTATATAGCATAATTGATATTATACTCACATACTTTTTATGAAAAAATACTATTACCCATGTAACTATTAGCCACAATACGTAATATATCTAGATATAATATAAATCTTGAAATATTGTTAGGATATGTGTACTGTAATGAACAGCCAGCTCGAACGCAATGCATGTGATACTACAGTGTATATTATATATCTCTGCCAGCCGGAAGAAATGCCTCTAACGGTGGTGTCGTATGGTACGGCGTTGTCTCTGTTGCTCACAGACAGGTCTCCAAGGGTTGTACTCTAGTGCAGCGTCACTTGGGGTAAATATACGTGACGATGCCGTTCAGGACCTGTCTTTCAGCGGAGGCATTACAACACGTGCCACAAAGGGCGGTGCTGTATTGTCTCTGGTGCTAGAGGGGTTGTGCTGTCACGTCTCCGTCAGCCAGGTCTCGAAGGGTTGTACCGTCATGTCATGAAGGGAAGGGGAAGGAAAGTTAGGGGAAGGGAGGGGAAGGAACGCTAGCGACTGGGAAGGAATACTAAGACACGGACAGAAAGTAATGGAGGGGAGAAAAGAAAGGTGAGCAGAGGAGAAGTGACGAGAGGTGCCAAAGCCGCGTGAAGAGGAGCAGAGAAAAGGGAAGAGAAGCAAAGTGAGGAGAAGCAATGAGAAGCGAAGAGGAGCAGACAAAAGAAAAGCAAGGCGAAGAAGGAAAGGTGAAGAGGAGCAGAGAAATGTGAGAAGCGGAGCAACGCAAAGGGAGGAGAGGAAATTGGAATCGTTAAGATTTTCCACATCGTGCGGGGATCTAGGAAAGACCCCCACAGAACCTACTCAATACGGAAAAAGATCTCCGTAGAACCTACTGCCATCAACTAGCGATGCCAACAGAAAGCCCTCCAAAACCTGCAAGTGGGAACGCGCGCAAGCAAAACAGATGAGACTGAAAGATCAGTCCCGTGGAGAGGGTGGAAGAGAGAGGGGCTTTCCCCAGCTCCTCTCCCTCGTGCCCTTCCCAGGAACTGTCTCTTGCAGTCGCTTTAGCTGTACGTGTCCTGTTCAATGTGTCGTGTGCTGCAGAGAAAAACACAACAAGAAAGACAAAGCACGCGTGTACGTACTCTTGCTGGCACGGTGCGGGATGGGTACGGCCACGCTCTTGCCCCGCTCGCTGTCCTGGGGTTTGGGCGGGGAGGCTGTGAAGCGACAGATGCCGGGCTCTGAGGGGGTGCTCATGGAGGTCATGCTGTCAGCGTTGTCGGTGGTGCCGGTGGTCATCTGGTCCGAGGAGCTGTCGGAGATGAAGCACTCTGTGATCTCAAACTTGGCGTGCTGCAGCTGCTCCTCCAGCTTGGCGTGCTCGTAGGCGCGTGCCAGCTCCTCGTAGGTGGATGAGGCGCTCTCCGTCGACACCATGCTGTTCCGCCCCTTGTCTGCGGAGGAGAGAACGCATCACCTACCTGGGAAGCTTCCCGGGCCTGGGCGTGCCGTTTTCCACATCGCTGTCGTCACGGGAATGCCCGGGCTGTCCCTGCTGCTCAGGAGCCACCACAGACCTTCTGCAGGGGACCGGGAGATGAGGGCACAACCCCGCATCTGCCAAGCAGGGCAGAGCCCTGCGCACACGCTCACGCACCGGGGCAGCCACAACAGTCAACCTGGAGCTCGACGACTCCAAGCGCAGCACGGAGCGCAGGGCAGGGGACACCACCACCACCCGCAACTTGCAGGGAGCGCGACACCCGGCACAAGAGCCAAGGGCCCGTTACCTGCGCCTCTCCAATATATGACATGCTATCCGTATTGTGCCTTTACTAGCAATCGGAGTACGCGTTGCAACACTGCTGCTTTCCGCCAACAGCAAGTGGCTCTTGCCATGGAAGTCAGGGTTCCACAACCCCATTGACTAACGGGACATTCTACTCTGGTGGTGACCCCACACCCGGAGTTTGGGCTGATTGCAATGACCCCGTGTCCCCCAGACCGGCAGATCCCCGCCAGCAACGGCCCCTGGAGCGCAGGGAGGCCCCGGGGCTGCCTTCGGCTCTGCCTCCCGGGCAGTGCCGGCATACCTGTGTCCTGAGAGAGGCTGGCGCTGTAGCTGTCGCTCTCGGTGACCGTGATGCCGTGCTGCGAGCCCACTGTCCTCCAGTCCGAGGTGAGGGTCCGTGCAGGGGTGGACGCCTGGCACTTGGTGAGGGTCCACTGGCTGGAGTACCGGTTGCGGGTGCTGTGTGCAGACTTCACGCTCTTCCTTGACACAGGGTCTGAGGGACAAAGGGGACAGAGTCGCGGCCGGTCACTCCCAGAGACAGTCAGGGCACTCTCTCATCACCCCGGGGCGCTCCCCGCTCCTTCTGCCTTACCAGCAGCTGCTTTTAGGCACGGCCAGCGCCAGGGGACAGGGCCTGCAGCCCAGCACCCTGCTGTGGGGCAGCAGGAGGCGGGGCAGCAGGAGCACCCCTCTGGAAGGGGACGTGTGGGGACCGGCCACGGTGCCCCTGTGCTGCCAGAGGGCACTCGGGGGGCTGCGGGCAGCGCCCAGCTCGCCCACGCCTGCCTCGCGCCTGTGTCTGCAAGCACGCCGCGCTGCTGCCAGCACACCCACCCCAGCCCCACACAACCACGGCCGCTTACTGGTGCCGGGGCGGATGTCCGACATGTCGATGAGGGGCCCCGTGTTCTGGATCAGAGCGGGGTGATGCAGTGAGACGCCTGTGCAAAAGCTCTGGGGGTTCACCGCCTGACTGAACTCCGTGTCGGTCACCGGGATCGTGGCTTTGTCGTCCCCTGCGGGAAGAAGCTGGAGCTCAGATGTCTTTCTTGAGCCAGGAGTTCACTGTAGGCACCCGCTAGCCCATGCTCAGCACACCCGTGGGAGCCGCTGGCTTCCCCGCTGCAGGGAGCCCCACCAGCACTCCAGGCCACGCAGGGATGGGAGATTCGCCTGGCTGTTCTCCAGCCAGGGCAGCGGTGCGACGGTAACCCCCACCGAGGCAGGGCCCGGCCGAGGAGATTGCCACGGGTGCTGCCGGCACAGCAGGCAGCGACACAAGGGGAGCGGGACCCGCAGGCACGCCCCGGCACCTGCTCTGCCATAGCATAGGAAGGGGACAGCCCGGGGACACCGCAGGCTTCTCAGGGCCGAACGGGATGCTGGCCCCCCGTCCCTTCCCTGGCCGGGTGCTGCTGTGGCCAGGGTTGGTGCCCCCCACGCCGCAGGGAGAGTGCAGCGCTTACCCAGCTGTTTGATGCCTTCCTTGTCCTCGATGAGGAGCTGTACCCGGGGGATGTCGATGTGCAGTCGGGGGCCCTGTGGGGGGCCCTTCACCGGCGTGTCAAAGCTGCGGTTATTCTTGCTGCGAGGTAAGAGGGGACCCAGACCCAGCGATTACCGGAGAGAGCCCCAGCAGCTCCAGCCTAGCCCGCTGGCCAGCCGCTCCCGGGGCTCATCTTCTCCAGCTAAGCAGCTCTCCCCCCAAGGCAAGCTCCGGCACGGGTGCCGGGACCCGCCTGCCTCACCCCCTCCGGCAGGCAGGAGTGGCCGGGAGCACCAGGCTGCTGCGCTACAGCGAGGCCGACACAACCAACCTTCGCCGTTTCAGACCTTCTTGGGCTCAGCCCCGACGCGGGGCTCAGCCCGGGTGCCAAAGCATCCGGGATCGCCCCTGTCACCAGCTTTCCCCACCTTCCCCAGCCACCGCCACCCGCTTGCAGCTCAGAGACCCACCTGATCAGCATTTCTGCCAAACTCTTGGCATCTGTGCGGGAGACAGAAAAAACAAGAAGGAAGGGTTTTCGTTGCTGGACCAGCTCGTTACACCCTAGGCAGCTCCCTTAAAGCACAGCTCTGCGGGGCCCACGTGGCCCCACGCGCTGTGCCTCAGAGGCCCGTCTCACCTCGAAGCCTCTTCAGCCGCTTCTCCTTCCTCTTCTTGCGGATGATGAAGAGCAGGGCCACTCCCAGCGTGGCCAGGATCACAGGGCAGGCGATGGTGAAGAGCTTCTTCACGTCGTCACCCTCCCCTTGGGCAGACTTGATAGGAGGGATGGTGCCTAGGGCAGAGCGCGGGCGGGTGGGCGGTCAGCACTCCCGAGAGCCCCCCGGCTCGCCGGCACAGCCCCCTGACTACTCACTGCCGTCGTAGTCCAGCGTGGCGAACTGCGTGGTCTCGTTGCCGCAGCCGGCGCTGTTGCAGGCCTTCATGCGGAGCTCGTACCAGGTGGCCTCGCGCAGCTCTGTCAGGAAGACCTCGCTGGAGCTGTTGGTGCGGAGGCTCTGCCAGACCCAGTTGCCCTTGGGCCGGTACTCCAGGACGATGGCGTTGATGGGACAGCCCCCGCTGCTCCAGCCCTGCAGGTTCAGCCGGGCGTGCGTGGAGTTGATGTGGGTGAAGAGGTGCTGGTCCTTGCTGAAGGAGGGCTCTGCGGGAGAGAGGCCGTCAGGAGGGCTGCTGCAGAGAGGGGACCGCCGCGTCCCCCAGTGGGGCAGGGACGCCGTGGGGCAGGCTCACCTCTGCCGTGGGTCTTGGCTTCGATGATCTCGCTGATGCGGCCGGCCCCCACGCTGTTCTTGGCCGCCAGCTTCACCTTGTACCAGGTGCCGCACTTGAGGCTCTCCAGCTTGAAGGAGCGCTCGGAGGAGCTGATGAACACGTCCTTCCACTCCTCGCTGTTGTCCACCGAGTACTGGAGCACAAAGCCTGTGGGAGCAGGGACGGGGCGGTCACCTCCGGGCACGCGGGCTGCCGGGGGGGAGGCGAGCAGCACCCGGGCAGGGCGAGAGAAGGGGTTACCGCTGGCACACAGAGCCTGCGGGGCACCCCGCGCCCGCCTCAGGGACATCCCGTGGCCAAGTCCAATGCGGCCTCGCGGCGCCAGGGCGCCCGTTGCACACCGATCCCTGCCCAACTGCGTGCACGTGAACGGTGATGGAAACGCAGCCCTCTATTCCTACGCTGTTGACGTGGGTTGCAGTTACCTCAAAAACATTAGCAGGGGCAAGCTGCTGCCCTCCCGGACCCTGCGCGTGGCCCGAACGGAGGCTGACCCGTCTGCCCGTGCTGCCCACCCCACGGGCCCAGGCAGGAGCCGCAGACAAGAGGTGCACGGGCATCCCCGGCAGCTGGCTGCCTCCCGAGTCCTCTGCCAGAGCCCCCGCGCCGCTCCCCCACGACCCACCCCCCATCTGCTCCCCTGTCCGCACATCGCCTCCCTCCAGCACAGGGGGGGCCGTGCTTGGTTTCGCACGGGAGCGCGGGGAGCGCGAAACGTGACTGATTGGTGCGAGGCTATAAAGGGAAAGCCAGAATTAACTAGCTCCCTTGGGAAGCTGCTAGGAAGTTGCTTCTGTCATTGCATGCCGCCTCCTCTCCCGTGATTAAGAGTATTAGGAAGCACACTGTGTCCTAGATGCACAAACCCATTACGCTGCCGTCAACAAGACGCCTGAAGACGGCTCACCAGGGTTTCCCGGGGACAGGTACGCGCACACGCACAGAGCGTTGGGCGAGGGATACGCCGCCGAGTACACCAGTGCCCCCAGGGTGGCACGTCTCTGCTGCCCTGACCGTTCGGACCTTTTCGGCTATACAAAATCCCAGCCCGCCGTGGTGCATCGAGAGCTTTGGCTACTCTCGCAGGTTATTGTGCAAATCTCAGATAAAAATAACAGGAAAATTAGGCCTTCTGCCTTTGCCTGTGCGTCACAAGCCACATAATGCAGAGCTGGCGAGACCGCTCCGGGTGCCAACGCCGTCCGGGTACGGCTGCGGCGCTGCCCAAGGACCCACGCAAAGGCAGGCGCGTGCCTGGCGTCAGCTCTGCGAACGCCCGGCTCGGGCAGAGCAGCGCCGAGGGAAGGGAGGGCTTCTCGCACCTTCCCAGCACCAAGGCTTCCCTACGGCCAGAGGACAGGGGGACCGGGACCTTCCCGGGGCAGCGCGGGTCTGCCCGCAGGCACACGCTTTCCCGGCCACGTCGAGGCCAGCCCACAGTGCCTGGCGCCCCAGTGCCTGCCACCGGTTATTTCTTTGGAGTAGAAATATTAAACCAACTTTATCAACAAAGATGCTGCATGTACAAAATAATCATAACCGAGTCCGCTGGAGTGCAAGGCTGCTGGCTGGGGAGATTTGCTCGTAATTACTTTCCTGCTTTTAATTAATTGTAAGCGAGGTCTCCTCCCTCACTCCCCACTCCCCGCTCCACGTGCCGCTGTTTCAACATATAATTCACAAGCTGAATCAGGGCAGAAAGGAGGCTCTGGAAAGCAGGGGTGCTCCTGAAGCCCCCAGCCCACCAGGGACGGTGGCTGCTGGGGGACGGGGGACAAATCCTGCCCTGTCAGGTTCAGAGTCGCACCACTGCCAGGAGATACGGAGCAGCCCCTGGGGCTAGCCCTGGCCGCCAGCACCTGAGCAATTACCGACACGCCCTTCGCAAGCTACTTCCATCCCTGCATCTTGTCCAAACCACCTTCCCAGCCCCCCTCATTAGGACGGGCAGCCCTCCCGCAAGCTCAGAAGCATCAACCTTACTCTGCAGCGTTTCCGAGGCATTTCAGAGAGGGGAACGCTACGGCACAGAGACAAAAGCGCATGTGCAGCGCGCAGGGGTGTGCCTGAAAACCTGTGCCACAAGCCTCGTCCCCCAGTGCCAGGACCAGAGGCGCCCACAGCTCGGGGACGGGGATCGGTGCGGTGGGTCTGCTGCGGCCCCCCCGGCCCCGTCACTCGCAGCAGCCGTACCTCGGATGGAGCTGCCCCCGTTGTCCCCAGGAATCCAGGCCAGCGTGATGGACGATGCCGAGGTCTTGGAGACGGTCAGGCGGGGCTGGTCTGGGGGCACTAGGGAGGAGGGAAAAGCCCATGAGCACCTGGCACGCACTGGCTGAAAGAGCCCTGAACCATGCCCCGCAAAAGGTGGAACGCCAACGAGACCTCCTGCTCAGCCCCGGGCCAGCGAGAGCCCCTCAAACAGGAAAGACCCTGCGGTGCTTCACCCCACCGAGAGGAGCGGACAAGCAAGAGTGCAGGCTGGCTGCACCGCCTGCCGAGGCGGAGCGTGCCCGTGCAGGGCACTGGCTCCTGGATGCAGACGTGGGACCGCAGGCCACCCCCCGCCAGCGCCCCTCACCTTGCACCAGCAGGTTGATGATAATGGTGTCGAAGCCCCAGGTGTTGGTGGCGGTGCAGGTGTAGTAGCCGGAGTCCTCCGCTTTCACCGAGCGCAGCACCAGCGTGCCGTTGGCCTGGATCAGGCGATGGCCATCCACCGTCACAGGGATGGCCGAGTCCTCGCTGCCAGGAGAGGAGAGGGCGCATCAGCCACTCGCGACACAGCAAGAGCGACGCAGCCGGCACCGGCCCCCGGCCCAGGCTGCGGCACGGCCAGCAGCCCCCTCGGTACCTGTCCTTGGTCCACTTGATGGCGGGGACTGGCTCCCCAACAGAGTTGCACGGCAGCCTCACGTCCTTCATCCATGGGGTGGTGACGGTGCCTCCGAAGGAGATGATCTTGGCAGGGGCTTGGGGGCAAGGAGGAGGTCAGCTTGGCAAGCAGGCCCCATGCGCGGACCCCCCGACATGTAATGAGAGCTGCGAAAGCCGGCGCGGCCCCCCCGACATGAAACAAGAGCTGCGACCGCCCACCGCCCGTCCCTCCTCTGCCCCGGGCACGGCAC
>NW_008794084.1:1417853-1419461 GCF_000699145.1 Aptenodytes forsteri
GGGGGCCCGCCCCGCCTGCCGAGGCGGAGCGTGCCCGTGCAGGGCACTGGCTCCTGGATGCAGACGTGGGACCGCAGGCCACCCCCCGCCAGCGCCCCTCACCTTGCACCAGCAGGTTGATGATAATGGTGTCGAAGCCCCAGGTGTTGGTGGCGGTGCAGGTGTAGTAGCCGGAGTCCTCCGCTTTCACCGAGCGCAGCACCAGCGTGCCGTTGGCCTGGATCAGGCGATGGCCATCCAACGTCACAGGGATGGCCGAGTCCTCGCTGCCAGGAGAGGAGAGGGCGCATCAGCCACTCGCGACACAGCAAGAGCGACGCAGCCGGCACCGGCCCCCCGGCCCAGGCTGCGGCACGGCCAGCAGCCCCCTCGGTACCTGTCCTTGGTCCACTTGATGGCGGGGACTGGCTCCCCAACAGAGTTGCACGGCAGCCTCACGTCCTTCATCCATGGGGTGGTGACGGTGCCTCCGAAGGAGATGATCTTGGCAGGGGCTTGGGGGCAAGGAGGAGGTCAGCTTGGCAAGCAGGCCCCATGCGCGGACCCCCCGACATGTAATGAGAGCTGCGACCGCCCGTGCTGCCCCTCCTCTGCCCCGGGCGCGAGTCGCCCCAGCTGTCCCTTGCCGCAGGCTGATACGGAGCAGCCAAAGCAACCCCGGGGGGGGCAGGGGACAGCAGAGCCAGGGTGCGCGTCCCCCTGCGAGCCGGCAGCCCCCGCCATACCCATCCCAGCAGGCTCGATGGTGACTTTCTCGCTGATGTTGCCACGGCCAGCAGAGGTGACGGCGGCCACCCACAGCATGTACTGCTGCCCACGGTTCAGGTGGGCAATGCGGTAGAAGAGCTGGTCGGGGCTGGTCTCGTACTCGCTGGGGGCCTGCGGGGGGGGGGGCCGGGGGATGGACACTCCGTGAGACCCTCACCCCCATCACCCTCAGCTCAGGCAGCCCAGGCACCCCAGCAGCGGGAGCACCGCCACCAGCCCAGGCAACGCCGGGGCCAGAGCAGCACCTGAGCTGTCAGCAAGGAAGAGCTGCCCTCTGGGCCGGCTGCCTGCACCTGGGCGTCCCCCCCACGGCCCCCAGTATCCCCAACCCAGGGCATCGCTACCACCCCACTGCCAGCAGGCTCGTGCCCTCGCTCCCATCCCCGGCCAGCCGGCAAAGGAGGCCCACGGGTCCCCGTCACCCCACCCAGCTCTCCACCAGGAGCGATCCCTGGGGAAGCTCCCTTCGCCCCCCGAGGGCCCACAGCCGCCCTGGCAGCCACCTCCTCGAGGCGCTGCGGGTTTGCTCCCGAGCAGCGACGCAGCTCTGCTCGGCAGTTCTCACTGCCAGTAAAAACAGGCTGGTGTCGTAATTCCTCCAGGGAGCCCAGGCCCGAGCCCGAGGAACAGATGGCTGCGACGGCATGATTCGTTCCCGGGGAAGGAGGCTTCCCCGGCCGCCCGCCGAGCTGCAACGGGGGCCGGGTGCAGTGGCAAGCCCAAGCCGGGCTGCCGAAAGCCCTCTGGCGCAAAACCCCCTGCCCCAAGCACGCCGCGTGGGAAAGGGCTGCCCTGGGCGGCACCCGGCGCCGGATGGGGTGGGAGCACAATCCACAATCC
>NW_008794084.1:1422218-1425663 GCF_000699145.1 Aptenodytes forsteri
GCCGGCCTGCCGATAGCCCTCTGGGGTTGCGGTGAGCAGCCAGGGGGTCCCCAAAACCCCACGCGGGCTCACCTCCCACATCCCCCGCAGCGACCGTCCCCGACCCCACAGGCGGTCCGCTGGAGAGGTCTGGCACACCGGTCTCCATCGCATCGGGGCCAAAGCCGCCCTATCGCATCGGGGCCAAAGCCGCCCTGCCCCAAGCACGCCGCGTGGGAAAGGGCTGCCCTGGGCGGCACCCGGCCGCCCTGCCAGGGCTGCCCCGCCATGCCGGCGCCGGAGAGGGGATGGGATGGGAGCTCAATCCGATCCCCGTTGCACGGGATGGACGGGGTATTTCTGTGTGCAAACACGCGACTGCACGCAGGTATCTGCGCATTCACCGTCTTCAAACGTGCGCCCTTGTGGGGCCCACAGGGGTAAACGTACCCCACAAGCAGACACCTATATGAATAGTGTATCGTATCCATAATTTCTTTTACCCAAATGACAGTTTTGACAAGGTGCCAGGAAAACAATATCGGATCCCAGCGGTTTTACCAGTTGCTTTGATGAAAAGATTATGTTGCCCTGGAAACCAGAGGCTCAGATAGTGAGAGGAGTTTGAGAAGGAGCTTTTGATAAGCACTAGTCTGCAGACCTCCCATCAACCTCTCCCTTGCGAAGGAGGGATAGGGCCACGTTTGCTTTCTATTTTACTTTCTCTCAGCTGCCGGCATCTGTCCCCTTCTGGAGCGAGCGCTGAGCAGGGGAGATGCTGGAGGAAGGGAACGGATAGACGATGGGACTGTGGCCTGATGCGGAGTGCCCACGGGTGCCCTGGCGACTCTGCAGCGCATGGACCTGGCCCAAGGGACCTTTGCTGCCACCGCCACCGCCTGGCATCAGCCCTCCCTCCCGCTCCTGCTCGGCCAGCTCAGCACTCCCCCGGCACACCCTGGCGATCCCCCGGCCTCGCCCCCGTCCCCGTCCCGTACCGGCTGCCCCGAGCCGGGGCTGGAGCAGAAGATGGTGTACTTCCGGATGATGCCGTTGGGCTTGGCCGGCGGCAGCCAGGACACCACCACGCTGCTGGCGGAAGACGGGACAGCCTTGATGCCGGCTGGGGGACCTGGAACTGAAGGAGGCAGAGCGTGGCAAAGCCGGCACCGGGAGGTCTCCGCGGTCTCTGCCCAGCCCGGCGAGGCGGCAGCAGCCCGCCGCATGGCCGGCATTCCGACCGCACGACAAGGAGGAGCTGCTGTAGCGTTTCCACGCCAGCATCGAGCAGGCACAAGCGGTGACGGGTCTGCAGGTGAGCGGTCACCCCGCCGTCACCCCGCTGCCTGCGGGACGCCTCTCCGCAGGTGCCTCCGGTCCCCTGCCGAGCCGGAGGCAGGAGAGTTAATTGCAGCCCAGGCTCTGGTTTAGAGACCGCGATTGGCCTTTAATGGCTGTCTCCTTCGTCTCCTTAATCTGCCGGAGCGGCTCAGCCTTACCCTGCCCAGCTGCGCCTCCCCAGCATCTGGCGCTTCCCAGGACAGGCAGGCAGCCACGCCAGCCCACGGGCCCGGGAAACGCTCCGCTACCGAGTTAATGGCATTAAAGTAGGGCAGGCAGGGGTGTAAATATTTAAATATCCGCACTTAAGGAAAAGAAGGAAAAAAAAAAAAGGGAAATGCCCTGCCCGTGGCTGTACACGGGGGGTTTCCTCCACGCCCCCACAGCCGCTCCAGCCCTTCCCTCGCCAGTGCAGCAACACGACATGCTGCGGCAGGAGCAAGTGCTCCCGTCTCCCGGCATCAGCTGGCTACGGCACGGGCTCTGCTACCACGGAGCAGCAGCTGAGGACCACGCACACGCGGCAGGGCAGCGCCGGGTGCCCGCCTCCCCTCCCGGCCAGGTGTGGCTCTGGGCGCACGGCGGGCTGCCGGGCACGGGACCTGCCTGTGGGTTTGGCAAACCGAGGAGGGAGGAAATGAAAAGGAGGGAGAAGCCGTGCCTGGCCCCGCCTGCCTGCTCCGGAGGCTGCACAGCCACCTTTCCTTATTCATTGCTAAGGGCTCCTACTCAACGCTCCATCTTCTTACCCCAGCTGATAAACCACGGCAACACGTGTCACTTAGAAGTAAGAGGAGAGTGCACCCGCGCGCACCTGCCCCCCGGGGCAGCGCCACTTACTGTCCTCCTTGGTCTGGATGTAGAGCACGCTGCTGCGGACGCCGTCGCCAGCCTGGGTGTAAGCCAGCACCTGCACGCTGTAGTTGGTGAACTTCTCCATGCCCCGCAGCTCCACTCGCTCCCGCGTGGTCGTGATGTTCTGCATCTCGCCCCACTCTGCGGGGAGACGGGGCCCGTCAGCCCCGCGCCGCCACCCGGCCGGGTCCCCCGCGCTCCGCTCTACTCACCTCCGTCCATGTAGAGGGACCAGAAGATGACCCGGTATCCCTTGAGCACCCCGTTGAGGGTGCTGCGCGGGGGCTCCGACCAGGAGATCACGGCCACGTCCGACGTGATGGAGATGGCCCGCACGTTCTCGGGGGGCTGGCTGGGAACTGCGGAGGGGACGGACAGGGGGGCGATCAGCAGGAGGACGGAGAGGCGGCACGTGCCCGGCAGATGCCAGGCCGAAGGAGCCGTGTCCCACGGATCAGCCGCTCCGACTGCGCCCGCCTGGGACCCCACCGCGCTGCGGCCCCCTCTCCCCCGGCTGCTCGATCGCCTGGAGCCGGTCCTGCCCGGCACGCAGGGCACCAGGGCTGGGTGACCACAGCGGTCTGCCTCCGACGCGCAGTTTTGCGCCTCCCGGACCACCGAGGCGGGTGCAACCCCCACGCTCGTGGCGACGGGGAGGCCGCCGGGACACGCTGCGCTTCCCAGCGAGGGGAGAGCGGGAGAGCTGGCTGGATGCGAGGTAATTAGATCCCATTGCCCCGTAAGAGGTAACTCTAATTTTTACGAGCATTTAAATGATAATACATCACCGTAACGATCCTCTTTGAAAATGATTATTGTTTCAGATTACTTAGGTGCAAAAATATAAGCACCATGTAATTAGGGACAGAGCATAATAAACTACTACAGATAGTCCGTTTGAACAAAATGAAGGTAATATCATTATGGAAAAGGCACTATTGCTAAAACAGGGGCCCTTGAATACCCCAGGAGGAGTACTAATGTAGCCAGGAAATGATCGTGGTTTGACAGGCTAACAAGAGCCTTAATTAAGTATGAAAAACGGCTGAGCAAACGCGCCGCTAAACTTTTTTTCTCCTTCTTTTTAAAAGGGCTGAGGCCACCAGCAATCTCTCCCAGCTGGAAACCTCCCTGGCGCTTCAGCACTGCGTAAATCCACCTCGATGTCCTTCCAAGTGCACCCGAAACCCAGTGCCGTCGCTGTCCCGGCATCCTCGCGCTCACAACTCCTCCCCAGGGCAGCCGCGAGCGTACAGGCACGTGCCCGCAG
>NW_008794084.1:1425697-1430592 GCF_000699145.1 Aptenodytes forsteri
CCAGGGGGCCCCCCCCGCCCCAAGACCCGCTCGGGACAGGGCAGGGAGCGGCCGAGGGCGGAAGGGTTGGGAGTCCCCCAGGCGGGAGGACCCCCGGCGGGGGCCGGGACGGCCTTACCATCCTCCAGCGTGGTGGCGTTGATCTCGCTGGACGACGGCCCCGTCCCTGCCCGGTTGAACGCCTGCACCACCACCCCGTACTGGGCAAACTTCTTCAGGTTGTCCAGCGTGTAGACCTCGCCGTCTCCCGTGGCTTTCATCTCCACGATGCTGTACTGCCCGTTGCTGCCCGGGCTGTTCTCCCGGTACCCAATCTGGTAGCCACGGATCACCCCGTTCTGCAGCTCCTTCTTCGGGGCCTGAGGAACGGGGGGTGCGAGATGGAGCGGCGTCACGCAGGGCTACGCTGCCCAGCAAGCACGGCCCGGGGCCGGGAGGCTCGCGGGGCTCCCTTGCCGCGACCACCTCTCCCCAGCACCTTTTCCCAATGCTTTTAAGCGGCAGCGCTCGGGTGGACGTACTGAGGGGCAGAATAGCGATAAAAAAGGTCCAGCGGGTCCTCGGAGGCTGCCAGAGAGGAAGGCGCTGGCTGGGCAGCGGGACATGCTCAGCCAGAGCCATTCCCCGACCGGAGCCGCTCAACGAGAGGAGGGAAAAACCCCAAGTCTGACAGCCTTGAAAATGCACAAGGCCGGGCCGAGATCAATCTTAACAATATTTCTCTGAGACACTAAGGAATCGATAGGGTTGATTGCAAATTTCTGTTACAAAGCCAGGACGATCCATCTCACTGAAATACTCTTAAAACAAAGTGACTTATCTTTCAAGTGAATCTTATTTTCCATTAATCTGTTTTTCAGCAGGGGAGGGGGGAGAAGCTGGAACCCTCACTTTATTGACTTACGAGTTCATTCCAAAGTCCTAACTTTATAATCGATTTTATTTTTCATTACGCACCTTTGGAAAAATAAATCCGATTCTAAGTTTTATCGATCTTTGCTGCAACGCTCTGCAACCCAGCATCGCAGTTTTTACATATCTATCCTCTCTCTCCCCGTGGCCTCCCACAGACATCCTATCAGATGATGAGCTTGTTATAAAACATGATTAATAAGGACCCCGTGCGATGCGGCCGAGCCTCACGCCCAGCCTTCAGGCTTTCATATTGCCCGGGAAATCCTTCCCGGCCCTCGTACCGCTGACAAAACTCCAGGTCCCAGGACAAGCTGCTGCCGCAAAGGCTCGGGACGGCGTTTGGCGCTGCCAGGGCCCCTGCGGCCAGGGAAAGCCCACGCGCCACCCCGGCCCCACTCACCTTCCAAGTGACCTGGATGCTCTGGGATGTCATCGGCTGCAAGGTGACATCCATCGGAGGCCCGTCGGGAGCTGCGGAGAAACAGACCCGAAAGAGCATGTGGCGAAGCATCAGGGAAAGGACCTCCTCGTCAGGAAAAGACTCGGCTTCCAGAGAGCGCTGCCGCAGCCAGCTTCGCTCAAGGCTGCAGCCCCCGCGCTGCCCGTGGCCACCCCTGCCCGCCGGCCCCAGCACACGCGCCGCAAGCGGCACCTGCTTCCTCTGTGCTGATGGTGAGCTCCTTGCTCGGCTCGCTGCGCCCGATCTTGTTGAAGGAGTACATGCGGATGCTGTACACGGAGGCTGGGTGGAGGTCCACGATGTTCGCCTGGTTGATGGTCGGCGAGATGTTGCGCGTAGACTGCTTAAAATCCCAGGAATCTGGAAAAGCAGCGGAGTGAGACAGGAGGAGGGTCAGCACCCGAATCCTGTGGTACCGAGAGGGCCGTGCTTGGGCAGGTGAAGCCCCCAAGCGCCTCTGGCTTTTGTCCCCGGCCCCCACGGAAAAGTGCTGCTTCCCCTCTCCTCGCTGTTGCGCAGCCTGGCTTTGGCTTCTCGCAACTATCAGCTCCTTTAATATTCCCTTTCAAATGCTCCCATCCAACGGAAATTAACATATTTCATTAATGCTGCTCTCTCCTTTCTTCATCAAAGGACCCGGGATGCAGAATGTTCCCTTGGAGGGGCCGGCCGGGCAGCCCCAAGAGGGGCGGGCTGGGCAGCCCCGCACCTGCCCGCGCAGCCCAGCCCCGGGACGCAGCGGCCGTGGCACGGCCCCCAGCCCTGCCGCTTGCCAGGGGCCGAGGCCGGCCCAGTGATGATGCTGTTGCCATCAAACCGCTGCGTCCACCGCAAATTCATACTCCGGGCTTTCACCTCGCGAATCTCCAGCTCTGGCGGGTCCGGGGGCTCTTGGGGAGACACAGGCAGGTTAGGGATGACAGGGAGAGAAGCCCCCCGGGAGCAGGGGGATCCTCGTGGCAAGGCTTCGTACCCCAGGGCTCGTGTGCGGGGAACGAGTACCTTGGACGGTGAGCTGGATCAAGCCTCTGTCCTCGCCATAAGAGTTGATGGCATGACAGGAGAAGAAAACCGAGTCCCCGCGGTCGGCTGGTTTCAGCTATGAACATTTCAGGGAGAGAAGAGGAACCAATTCAGACTGAGCTGCCCCGAGCACCGTGCCCCCGCCTTTCCCCGGTATCGCAGCCTGCTCCCACCACTGGCCCCCCGGCAGGAGCCGTGCCTGCGGAGGCAGGTCACCCTCCAAACGCCCAGTCCCCTGGCTCAGATCTGCGCTGAAAATCTGCTCCGAGATGTCCCTGGTGCTGCAAAACACCTTCGCAAACAGAGCCCGTTGTACAGGCAGCCGAGGCGTAGTGTGAAATCCAGGGGCTTGTCAGAGCAAGCAGACGGTGGCTGGTTTTGAATGGGTGTAATTAAAACTGGAAGGCCGGCTCCCCGCGCCAGCCCAGGGCAGCGCTCACTCTCACGCTGGTTGTAAAAGCCCAGGCGCTGGTCAGGCGCTTCGCCTGGCTGCACCGCAGCGTGCTGGGGCCGGGGGAGACGCAGCCGGTGCATGCCGCCGCTGGCTGGAGACGCAATCCCTCCGGCGGGTTTCCTAACCTCCCTCCCTGCTGGACTCGATTTCGCCACCCTGGCAGCCCAGCCGCGATGCCAGCCTCCGCGACACCCGCCGGGGACCACCGACCCCCTCCCCGGGCACCCTCTGCGCCGCCTGCCCCTCTCCATCACCCGAGCAAGACCCCCGGCCCCTCACCTTGAGGGTGGAGATGACCTCGTCGCCGTTGTCCTTGGTGGTGATGGCGTAGCGCATGTTGCGGTCGGGATCGATGACGGTGTCGCCCTTCTCCCAGCGGATGATGATGGGCCGCTCGCCCCGGGCGGTGCAGTTCAGCTCCTTGGTCTGCCCCTTGATGGCGATCGTGGTGTTGGGGTGGGAGGTGATCATGGCCGGGACTGCGGGGAGGCAGGGCGTCACCCGTGCGCCCGGGGGACGGCTCGGTGCCACCTGCGGCTGCCTGGCCCCGGCACAGCCCACAGGCCCCGCCGGGGAGGCGGCGGATGCGGGTCTCACCGAGAGGCCACGCAGCCCAAAGCAGAATCGTCTCGCTGCATTATACAGCTCAGGATCATAAAATAATGAAGCAGATAAATTTTATAATGCATAGCATTACACCGGGGTAGACAATAAAACCTGAAAGACAAATAACCAAGCGCACACTATAATGAAGAGAAAGCCTCCAGTCTGAGACGTGCGGGTATGAATTATTGACTAAGGTTTTACACTCCCGAGGATGAGAGGAAGAATGTTTTCCATCACAGATTTGCATAATTCACTCGTATAAACCTGGGCAGAATATAGAGTGCGATTTCACATCAGCAAGGCCGCCTTTGCATTGCAGATGCCAGAGCTATATTTTTTGTCCATAGCCACCCCAATATGCAAACAAGGACGGTGCCCCACGCCGCACTCACCGCCCAACCGGGCTCAGCACCCAGCCTGGGCACATCCCGGCGCTGCCCGAGCGGCGGCTGCAGCACGGTCAGGGATGGCCCTCGGGACGGTACGAGCAGTCCCTCTTGCTGCTGGCGAGTGCCCGCAGCCCTGGCACAAAGCTGCCGCCTCCCGTCCGTGCGCTTCGGCCACTGGCCTGGCGGCGGCACCGCCGAAGAGGAGGACCAGCACGCCAGCCAGCGCCAGGCTCAGCTTCCTCCTGCCCGTCCCCCTGCGCCACAGCAGCCTCTGCCGAAACGCTTCTCCTTGCTGCCAGGGGTTGCCGTAACGAGCCCCGTCCGGGCTCCTTCCCCAGCAGCCTCGCCGCTCCGAGAGCCAAGCCCTCGCGCCACCCCGGTGCCGCGCGAGCCGGCCGCGGCGTGCACTGCGCAGGAGAAACGGGCTGGGGGGGCGAGGGCAGCCTGGGTAAGCAGAAAAAAATGTAATGCATAAACAAACAGCACTGCTGAGTCCCGCAGTAATATATGATAATGACAATCCGCAAAGGCAACACACACTGTTATAATGGGACACAAGAGGCTCTAATGAGCTACGACTTCTCAGCTTTCTGTGGCAATGTAATTCAATTAACAGCTAAGGAAACCTTTCCTCCCGAGCCGGCGGTATTTGCGGGGTGCAGGGCAGGCGCCCACGCAGCTGGGACAGAGCGGTGCCCAGCCTGGTGCGCCCCGTGGCAATCCGGCCCCGAGGGGAGCGCGGCCGCCTGCCAGCCGGCACGGAGACGGCAAAGAGCGGGGATGTCGGGGCGGCGCTCGCACCCACGGTGCACCACTGGCGGACCCGTGGTTCGGGCCACGGGAAACCAAAAGGTACAAGAAACAGAGCAAGACTTCTCCTAGCTCTGCCCCGTCCCATCCCCAGCCGTGCGCCCATCCTCCCCCGGCCCCGACGCCTCTGCCTGCCTGCAGAGCCCTGACGCCAGGGCTACGGCGGGGAGAGGGGCAGGCGGGGGACGTGCCGGCCGAGCCCCAGCCTCCCCCACCACACCGAGGCAAAGGCAGAGCG
>NW_008794084.1:1430617-1433838 GCF_000699145.1 Aptenodytes forsteri
CTCGGGGCCAACCGCCGCTCTGGCTGCGAGGGCACGCACAGCTGGGTTAGGGTCTCGGCACACGGTTTTGGCACTACGGCGGGACCTTGCTGGGCTCCCGCCCGCTGTCCCCAGCTCCTGCCACGAGAAGGCCACAAAGAGGCCACCCTGCAGAGTGGGGCAGGCGGGGGGCACCGGGGGCTGCTTCCCTGCATTCAGCCTTCATTTAGCCCAGGGTGGAGGCCGGTGCGGCGCAGAGGCTGGGCGGGTCCCACAGGGGCCAAAGGGGAGGGCAGCCGCGAGGGGCCACGGCAGCAGCAGAGGCATCGGCCCCCTTCCCGGCGAGCGGCGGCCCCAGGAGAGGAGCTCCATTTCAGGCTCCGCTTCGCTGAAATGCACTTATTGATGTTCGATTAAAAGCAGCTCCTTGGATGTAAACATATCAACTTCTCTCAATTGCCGGGATCCCAGGAGAGCGGCAAGCAGCCCAGAGCGGGGGAAACAGCAAAACAAACCAAAAGAAAACCCCAACCAGCTGTGCAGACAGCACGGGCCGGGGCACAGAGGCGGCACCCGGCACCCACCCTGGAGCGGTTCTGCTGCTTGCGGAGGGACAGCATCGCCCGGGACCGGCTGCGGGACCCTCCGAGGGCTGCCGGAGGCTGCTCCCGGCCGGTGCACGCCTCCCTCCCCGGGTGCAGGGACACCAGTAACGCTGGTTCCTGCCTGCCCGAGCATCAGCCAGAGCCCCAGGTCAGCGCTGCTGTGCAGACAGGCTTCCCTCGAGGAGAGCTTGCCTCCAACGCTTTCTGCACCCGCCCGTGCTCCCTGCGCCCAGCCCGCTCAGCCGCCCCTGCCGCGCTCCCCCCGTGCCCACGGGCCTTGTTAACAAGGCCCCAACAAGAGGCTCATCCCACTTGCTGGGCAGAGATAAGGCTGGCGCCAAAGGGAGCCGACAGCCGTGACAACTGAATGAGAACGGTGACAAGGGTGACACGGGCTGTGCCTGCCTCCCTCGCCCCCCTCTTTCTTGTTTGGAGCCGGCTCTGTGATGGTAATTTGATTGCACCCATTTCAGTTTCCTTTCTACACTGATTAGCTGAGTTTCACCTGAAGCATGAGATTAATTCAAATTGCATGGAGGCAATCAGTTATACTCTTGCTGTACGGCAGCGAACTTCCAAACACGTCCGTCCCCGTGCCCGCAACGTGCGGGCAGCTGCCCCTCTCCCAGCCCCCTGGCCGGACCCGCTCACCCCGGCATGGTGGTGCCGGGGAGGTGCGAGCAGAGGAGCCCCCTCTCCAGCGAGCGCTGCCCGCCACTCCGGCAGCCCCGGCACAGCCCACGGGGCCCCCCCGAGGACATGACCCTCTCCATCCCTCACGCTCTGCTCTCGACACCCCCCCGGGGAGGCGTGCAGCCGTGTGCTAAATGGCATTTATCACGCGCTGGCGGTCTCCTCACCTGCGCTCAGCCCAGCGAGCCGTCCCCCTGGGCGCACGCTCCCGGCCTCCAGCATCCGCCGCCTTTCGCTCCGCGATACACCTGACCGGGTGCTAACGAGTTTCCCTCCGAAGCAGGGAAGGGCACGCTGCCCCGGCAAGGCAGCAAGCCGCTGCCTGCACCCAGACACTCGCCTGCGCCGGGGGCACCCAGGGACGGGAAAGCCCCAGCCCCACAGGCTGCACGGCAAGCAAGGGCTGGGCATGGCCGCGGCCCCGAGGGTTACATTCCCACGCTGGTACGAGCAAAGCTGGGCGGCTTTCCTTGCCCACCACCTGACACAAGCAGCAGCCAGCTCCTTCTGGCACCGGCGGGTCCGCAGGCCCTCGGCCAGGACCGCACGCGCTCATCTGCTGCATCACCTGGCTGTCTGGGCTCGCTCCCCGGAGCCCATCACCGCGGCATCGGGGAAAGGGGTGTGCAGATGTGGGCTGGCTGCCACAGCTGTTCCCCCATGCCCCGCTGACCGACCGCTGGCGCGCTTTGTTTGGGCTCTGATTAACTTTCATTTAACTCCGTCCGCAGTGGCCTGACTTTCAAGGAAAGCCGGCGCTGATCTCACTTTAATTGGCCTGACATTTCACTAAACAAACAAAAATCCAAAAAAGAAACAAAACAAAGAGCCCCATATAATGCTTAATTGGCTGTGGCGCTTCGTCTACCTATTCATCCAAACCTTTTCAAAGGCTGCGAGGTCTCCAGGAACCGTAAAAGCACATGCATAATAAGGTTACGTGCTATTCAAGTCAGCAAGCAACCTGTCCTGGGATGCAATTACAGCAGATAGCGGGGACAAGGCAACAGTTCAGGCTCCGAGACTTCTGCACGCTCGCTCGGGATTAATCGCCTCGACTTTGTACCCGCGCCTTACTGAAGTGTGGTGTTTGAAGTCACTCGTTTCGATTCATCAGTCGGAGGGATAAATTAAAGAGCTGACAGGGAGGGGAGCAGAAACTCAGGAAAGCAGAGGCTGGATGAGGAGGGGAGAAGCCCTGAGAGGAACGCCTGCCGATGCCAGAAAATCAAGCGCTTGGCTGGGGAGGGCAGGCAGCAAGGGGGCCGCCCCAGCCAGCGCCGCTCTCTCCTTGCCTTGTCCCGGGCGATTCCCCAGGTGCGAGACCCTCGCCTGGACGCGGCGGCGCCCAGGGAGGGCTGCGCATCCCCTCTGCCCGGCAGCACCCTGCCCAGGGGACAACCAGGGGGGTGGTGGCTCCCACAGCTCCGCCTGCAGCCTCCGTGTCCCCCCCGGCACGAGGCCGGCGGCTGGTGTGCTCACTGCCTCGTCCCACCGTCGCGGGCAGGGCAGAGTTTAGCCCCGCTCAGCTCTGGAGACAAGCGGGAGATGCTGCAGGAGCGAGCCCGACCGGGCTGGTCCCCCCTCCGCCGCCTCCTTTTTGAGGTTCGAACGCTCACGGCAGCAACAATCAAAATAAATAAAGAGGAGCTGAAGATTATGTGTTCTGCTGATAGCGACGGGAGAGGAATCCAATAATAAGCGCAGTTCAAACACGGTGTCTAACAACACTTCCCAGCCCATCCCTGTCAAACGAGCCCAGCTATTTCCCTTCCTCCTGCATGATGTAGATTGATTGCTCGGTTTCATTAAGGACAAAGCGTGTTTAATAGCAAAAGGGAAGCGGGTCCCTGGAGGAGGGGAATCAATGCCCTCCCCGTGCCCCGCGCATCGATCGCGGGGATGCGCGGTGCCGAGGGCAGAGCCAGGCTCCGCTGACGAGCA
>NW_008794084.1:1434968-1437210 GCF_000699145.1 Aptenodytes forsteri
CCTTACTGAAGTGTGGTGTTTGAAGTCACTCGTTTCGATTCATCAGTCGGAGGGATAAATTAAAGAGCTGACAGGGAGGGGAGCAGAAACTCAGGAAAGCAGAGGCTGGATGAGGAGGGGAGAAGCCCTGAGAGGAACGCCTGCCGATGCCAGAAAATCAAGCGCTTGGCTGGGGAGGGCAGGCAGCAAGGGGGCCGCCCCAGCCAGCGCCGCTCTCTCCTTGCCTTGTCCCGGGCGATTCCCCAGGTGCGAGACCCTCGCCTGGACGCGGCGGCGCCCGGGGAGGGCTGCGCATCCCCTCTGCCCGGCAGCACCCTGCCCAGGGGACAACCAGGGGGGTGGTGGCTCCCACGGCTCTGCCTGCAGCCTCCGTGTCCCCCCCGGCACGAGGCCGGCGGCTGGTGTGCTCACTGCCTCGTCCCACCGTCGCGGGCAGGGCAGAGTTTAGCCCCGCTCAGCTCTGGAGACAAGCGGGAGATGCTGCAGGAGCGAGCCCGACCGGGCTGGTCCCCCCTCCGCCGCCTCCTTTTTGAGGTTCGAACGCTCACGGCAGCAACAATCAAAATAAATAAAGAGGAGCTGAAGATTATGTGTTCTGCTGATAGCGACGGGAGAGGAATCCAATAATAAGCGCAGTTCAAACACGGTGTCTAACAACACTTCCCAGCCCATCCCTGTCAAACGAGCCCAGCTATTTCCCTTCCTCCTGCATGATGTAGATTGATTGCTCGGTTTCATTAAGGACAAAGCGTGTTTAATAGCAAAAGGGAAGCGGGTCCCTGGAGGAGGGGAATCAATGCCCTCCCCGTGCCCCGCGCATCGATCGCGGGGATGCGCGGTGCCGAGGGCAGAGCCAGGGCAAAAGGGAGGTCCCTGGAGGAGGGGAATCAATGCCCTCCCCGTGCCCCGCGCATCGATCGATGCGCGGTGCCGAGGGCAGGGCACGGCCCCTCGCCGCCGTGGCGCGGCCCCGGCTACTTACTCTTCACGGTGAGAAACATGGACTTGCTGATGTCTGTGCCCACCCCGTTGCTGGCCTGGCAGAGGTAGTAGCCGATGTCCTCCTCCAGCACGTGGCGGATGAGCAGGGAACTGTTGGGCAGGATCTGGATGCGGCCCGTGAGGGGTATGGGGTGGTACTGCTGGGGGTTGCCGCTTCCTAGGAGGGGACACAGGGACACAGAGCTCAGCCAAGGCAGAGGAGCGTTTGTGAGGCTCGGTGCTGGGGCAGCCGTGCCGAAAGGGGACCGTCCCCCACCTGCACGGAGGGCCCCACGCGCTGCCGTGTCTCACCCCTACCTTTTGCATGTTTCCACATGACTTTCGGAGGGGGGTACCCGTCAACGGAGCAATTCAGCACCCCGGCTTTACCGTAAATGCCATCTTGGTTGTTGGGTTGGACCACAAAACGAGGAGGCACTGAGTAATTTGAGAGAAAAGAGGGTCGCTGTAGCCAAAACCCCATCAGCTCCTTGCAACTCCTCCCTGCTGGTGGGCACGTGGGTGCCCCGGCTCAGCCCTGCTCCTCACCCTCCCCGCCTGTTTCTGCACCACTCCTGCAACCAGAGAACAGCGTTATCTCCCTCTAGCCTCGTAACTCATCCCTGCTCCCTACCGTGCTACCCCTCCGTCGCTGGCCACCCTGCCGAGCCCGACACGGCAGCGGTATCGGGGACTGGGCTGGGCTGGGCTGCGCGCGCGGCTGGGTCAGCCCCACGGCACTCACCCCGCACGATGAGCTGCCGCTCCCGGCTGACGGTGGCGGCGTCGTTGCTGGCGATGCAGGTGTAGTTGCCGTTGTGCTTGAGGGAGACGCTGGAGATCTGCAGGGAGCTCATGAACTCCTTGCTCTCGATGGTGACGCCAGAGCCGGAGAGGATGACGTGCCCGTCCTTCCTCCAGGTGATGTGGATGGGCATGTCCCCAGAGGAGACCACGCAGGGGATGTAGAGGAGCTGCCCGATGGAGGCTGGCGGGAACTCGAAGGGCTGGATCAGCGGAGGGACTGTCGAGGGGAGAGGCAGAGCACGCTGGAGAGCCCGTCCAGGGAAAGCCTTCCTCCAGCGGGGATGGGCCGCAGCGGGGCTTGGGGGAGATGCTGCCCCGGGAGGAGAAGCAGCCCAGAAACTAAGGCAGGCTTTTGTTTCCACCAGGAACGTGGCCAGGGGAGAGCAGAAGGGGCCGCCGAGCAGAGGACAGCAGGAAGACGTCTCCCACCTGGCAGGGCCACCACGCTAAGAGC
>NW_008794084.1:1437248-1445108 GCF_000699145.1 Aptenodytes forsteri
CTCTGGGGCGAGCCCCGTCCGGCCCCCCCCCCCACGTGCCAGCCGAAATTCCGCCTCAGCATTTATCTGCTTGCAGAAAAGCAATTATTAGATGGATGCTTTTCTTAAAGGCACTGGATTCAGAACCAGCCATTATCTTTCTGATAACTTAATTAGGCAACCGCAGCATCTCTGGCAATGTGGGAGGGGGAAGAAAGCAGAGAGAGGGAGACAATTAGCTTAACAAGGCTCAGCACCTGGTAGATGAGATCCTCTTTCTGCAGTCTCCATAATTAAATTAGCAGGCTGCCAATTGTCCCCTCGGCAGAAATAAGCTGCCCTCTCGTACAGGCGCAGGAGTGGCTCCCCGCACCACCACGCACATCCCCGGGCTCCCATCTCCACCCCGCGCCCAGCCCGGCGCATCGCAAAGGTCTCTCTCTGCCCCTCTGCCTGGCCCCGGCCTGGCAGCTCTGCGGAGCAGCGGGCAAGCGGGGGGCTGCGAGCCGCCCCCCCCGGGCTGCGGGCCGTCAGGGGCAGGCAGACGGGGACGGGTGCGGGCAAGGCTGGCCTGCCCCTTCGCCGGCTACAGCAACGTGGCTCGAGCTGCCGGAGCCACGGAGCCAGCGCTGCCTGTTTTCCATAATTAATGAATAATTAATTGGGAATGCACTGCAGTCTATTGCAGAGCGGGGATGGGCTTGTGGATCCGCGCCTCTCCAAACACGCCCCACCGGCCGCTTCCGAGCCGCCAGGAAAAGGACAGGCTCCCTCGGCAGAAGAGCTCTCCCTGCTCGAGCTCCCCGCAACCGGAGCTTGCAGCTCGCCTCTCCTTCCCAGTTTGTTTCCCGCTGCAATTCTACTTTCCCCAGGGCTTCCAGGCTCTCTCGCGCAGCTGCAGCAGGAACCGGCCGCACGGCCACAACCCAGGGCACCGTGTGAGGGTCTCCCTGCCCACGGTGCCCGCTGCAGAGCCCGGCCCAGCTGCTCAGGTCCGGAGGGGAGCCCCAGCGAACAGCCTCTGCCTTCCCGCGGGGTGAAGCATCGCCCCGACGGTGCCCAGGTGCTGCAGGCTGCAGAGCAGGCGTAGCCGGTGTCAGCACCGCGCTCCCCGAATCACCGCAGTCACCCAGAGCTGTGCGAGAGCCCCGGGGCAGCACCAAACCCACACATGATCACCGAAAACGTTCAAAGACGTCTGCGGGAATAACGAGCTGTCAGGGCACCTCGGAGGAGGCCGGGTGCTCGGACGGCACCGCCGGGGAAGCGCAGAGAAGAGGCCCCAGCAGCCTCCCCGGGCGGCCGCAGAAGCCCTCAGGAGCAGGGAGGTTTGAAGCTGGGACTTGGGGGACCTGGGGTCCCCAGGGTAAGCGGCAGCAGCTAAACCCGGGCGGAAGTTTCCCTCAACGCAAGGCGGGGAGCGCGGCTGGGGGCGATGCCTCGCGAGCAGGGCTGGGGGCTGCCCGCACATCCCCGCTCCCCGGGGGAGCGGCGCCGGAGCGGAGCTGTTAAAGCTTTTACTACCGCGTGCTCGGAAAGACCCGCATAACTCACTTGTGGCACTTAACGTGGTCACCAGGCACTTGCGGCAATAAAAGCTTTACGGTGCTCCACGCCATCCCGCGCTCCTCGCTCTACGCAGTTATATTTATTCACTCTGCTCCGCGGAGCTAGCTCTGACTGTCTTCTAGGGCCTTTGCGGTTCTTTTCCACAGGCCTTTTATCCGATAGCCAGAGCAAACGAGGAATCCAGCAAGCGGGGCCGGGTGTAAATCTCCGGCAGCCGCGCTGCAGGTGGAACGAAGACGTCCTGGCCGCAGCAGAGCGGCGTGCCGCCGGCCCGCACCACCCTTCCACCCGCTCGCCTTCCTCGGCCTGTCACCGGCCGCTAATCGAGGCAGTAAATTCAGGTTCGGAAGGGTTTGCTAGCAGTTGCTTCCCAGAACATATGGATCCTGGGCTGAACTTCAGCATCCTGCATCCTCCGACGGCACCTGCCAGCGACTGCCAAAAAGTGAATCCCGTTATTTAACTTCAGGCGCGCACGTCCCTGTAGATGCTCTCTCCACACCAGCCCTGCCTGCCCCGTTCCCCCCAGCAGAAGGCCAGCTTTTGCTCAACTCCGGCCTCTTTTCAAGCCCTGGGGCTCCCACGTAGATGGGGATTTTGTAGCAGGTGAGGGAAGCAGGGCTGGCCGTGCCCTGCACCGCAGACCCGAGGGGAGAGAAGCCCTCTCCGCACCGCCCTTAGCCAGGTTATCCGCAGCCTACTTTTCCCTTTGCAAAGCCTTGGAGAAGAGCATTAGCTAATCAAGCGGTAGCATCTATAATCAGCTTGATGCGCTCTCTCGCTAACCTGATTCCTAATAAGAAAATGGTGGATGGGAGGGGAGGGAGGGGGACCACAGTAAAATCCAGTCCACAAATACTCCGCTGGGCGAGACAGAGAAAGACAATTGGCCAGCTCCGTCCCCAGCCCGGCTGTGTTTGTCTAAATGATTTACTGCAAACACCGAGCTGGCGACGGGCAGAGACGACCCGACAACTCTGAGGACGGGAGATACGGGAGCGCTGCACGCTCACGGCACAATCTCAGCGGGTCACTGGGAGGGACCGCATCCAGCTCAATTCATTAGGACTGATAGCTCCCTCAACGGGGCTGAATAATTGATGGCCTGGAGAAGCTTTTAAGATGTTCTGTGCGCTCGGAAGACCGAGAGTATTATTTTTTTAAAAGCTAACACACACAGAAAAACATCGGTGAAGGCGATCCGAGCAAAGGTTAGATGTTTTAATACGTTATGTTTACACTGCAAATCCTTGCTCCGTCGCTTGTAACGGGAAATGGATACGGTGTGGCTCAGGGCAGCTGCAGGCGCGCAGGCAGGACCAGGTAGCCGCTCCGGCAGGAGCCGAGCCAGTTCCCGAGGGCCGCCGTGGTGGGAGCTGAGCTCCCGTCGGCGCGGCGTTCGCGGAGCACGGCCACTGCCTGGCCGCGGAGTCCCCTGCGCGACGCTGCTCTGCCTCCGTCCCGCAGCAGAGACGTCCCCAACGCGACCTGGACGGCCTCTCCGTCTGCTCCAGGGAAAGCCTCTCCACCCGCTTACCTTTCACCGTGACGTGGACGCTCTGGCTGATGGAGAGCTGGGGCTGGATCAGCACGCTGCACAGATACTCTCCTTCGTCCATGCCTTTCTGGACGTCCATCAGCTTAAGAGTCCCGTTTTCAAAGACCACTTGGCGGTGGTTATCGGGCAGCAGCAGAGAGTCCTTGTACCACTTGATGGAGTAATACGGGTACCCGATCACCCTGCAGTTGATGAAAGTGTCCCTACCCGCTACTGCTGTTATGTTCTTCATCGCCCGGATGCTCGGGGGACCTACATATTCGGGAGGAAGGAAGAGGCAGGCTAGGTTAATTCCGAAGGGCAGTTTGGTCGCGTGCAGATCTGCTGCTATTTCAGAGCGAGCTTCACAGGCAAAGGAGGTAACCAGAAGGGTTGGGACCCAGCCTGGTTTTGGGTGAGGAGCGGGCGCGGGCTCCGCTCTGAGCGTGTGGGGGGAAAGCCGCTCATCAGCTGCGACCTCCAGCTAGAGCTACTCACACACGCCCGCAGCGGCACAGCTACAAACAGGGGCCGCGGGCCGCGGGCACGGCCACGCTTCAGCAAATCCCACCCCGGTTCTGCAGGTGCAACTTCAGCGCTGGGGAAGCTGAGCCTGCAGACACCGCTGCTGCTCGTCGGAGGAGGTCGGACGGTGTCTGGAAGCGCAGCGTGTTTCTGCAATGGGAACCGTGGCCGCCCAGCGCACCTCCGGCCACGGCTCCTCCAGCAGCACCCCAGGAACCATCGAAGAGATGGGGAGCACTCCCCCACAGCCGCTCTCTGCCTCTCTTAGAAGGAAGCTGACCGCCTTGTGCCAAACGTCCTCGACAAGAGCTGCTACGGGAACCCGAATTCCATTGGCAAACGTGTTTCACCTCCCCTAAAATACACCTTTCTGAGCCTCCCACTGGCGACCTGAGTATCGCTGAAAAGCCAGACAGTCACCGGCTTCTGGCCGGCTCTCGTGCTGCCGTAAGGACTGGGAGAATGCTGCAGGTGAGTATTTCAACAAGAGGTTTCACGCATCAATAATTACATTGTTCCCCCGGCCACTGCATAAAATAGCAAACTAATCTAAAGATTAACCCTATCTCGACTCCTCGTCCTAAGCGTGCAGCAGGGTAACAGCTTAACGTACGCTCAGGATAAGCTGATGGACGGTGTTTCTCATACCGGCACACGTTCAGAAAAGGAGCGGGGGAAAAAAGAAATTAGCGTCTCGCTCTGCAACCGTCTCTCGGGCCGGTCTGAGGGACTTGCTCCATTCCAGGGCAAAACCAGCCCGAATCTTATCCAGCGACAGCCCGTCAAGAGCTGAGAGAGGGGGAAAAAGGGAGACAAGGGAACGTCCTCATCGAAAACGCCGCTCTGGCTTCTCACGGCTGAGGGATGAACTCGCTCCAAATTTAGCGGTAAACGGCAGCAAAATTCAGACTCCCCTGGGATCCCAGCCAAAAAGCCACTAGATCCATTTCAAACCCGAGCCACAGACAAACACGGCCCTTCAACCCTCTTTCTCAGCAGACAAATAGATGCTACCTTGTCTCTGTCTTGCTCACACCTGTAAGCCTAGAAGCTTTAATTGGCAATTATTAATGGGCAGGGGCTTATACCGTACCCCGTGCCTGAAAGCGCTCCCTGTAACGCAGCGAGCAACACGCTCCAGCCGTAATAACACGGTGATTAACGCGGCCATGGCTTTTAGCAGACAAAGAAAACACAGACATGACAAATCAGAGCTCATTTTCCACGATTTCACGTGCTGCCTCATCATCGTTTGTCATGTAGATCCCCGCGCCGGCGGGCACGCTCGCTGCCAGGGAGCCGGGCTCCCACCAGGACCGGGGGGTGGTTGGGAAAGCACAGGGGGGCGCGGGACGCTTCTGGGCCCGCCACCACCTTCTCCGTGCGTGGGGTCCCTCGGGGAGGTGTTTGCCAACCCTGCGCAGACCCCGAGGAGGGGGCTCAGCAGGGCGAGAGCGGACCCCAATGGCAGGGCGAGAGCGCACCCCGATGTGGAGAGTGCCGCCCTTTTGCCTCTGCAAAGCCAAGCTCCAGCTCTCCCAGGCTACAGGACCACTCTGCACGTCGTTAAACTCCCTGCTCGAAACGGCGGGGAGGCTCAACCCTGCAGGCAGGCCTGTGAGCAAGCGGGGCAGGAGCGGGGAGCTCGGGGAACGGGGTCGGGGCAGCCAGGAAGACCTGCCCGGCTGGGACGAGGAGGGAGAGGCAAGGAGGAGCGATGGGCCGGGGAACAGAACCAAACCAAAAGCCCAGTAAAAGTCCTATTCTGATATTTAAAAGTAGACAGGCACCTCTTACGTTTATTCGCGCTTGGTATTCGGCGCTGCCCACCGAGTTCCGCGCGGTGCACCGGTACACGCCGCCGTCCTTGATCTGCGGGCTCGTCACGTTCATGTGGCTGACCGTGGTGCCGTCTGACATGGTGTACTGGTTGGTGCGGTGCCCGCTGTCCCGCGGGATGGGCTCGTCGTCCAGCGCCCAGGTGACGGTCGGCGGGGGGGCCCCCTTGGCAGCACACATCAGGGAGAACTGCTCCCCGGGGTTGACCACCTTCTCGCTGAAGGAGGAGACGATGCGGGGGGTCCCATCTGGGGGGCACCCAGGGGGAGGGGGGTCAGGGAGCGGCAGCCACAGGCAGCAGCAGTCACCCACTGGCGGGACGGCTTTGAGCTCCCGCCTGGGGTGGGAGCCCCGGCTCAGCCGAGAGAGGAGCCCTGCTCGGCAACGTGCGCGCAGCCGCGCCTGCATCCCCGCAGCAGGGAGATGCTGAGAGGGGGCGAGGGGGCGTGCTGGTCGATGCAGACGTTGGCTCAAGAGGACGCCTGGCTCGGCAGAGCCCGTCCCTTGTCCAAACATCCAGCGATCGGGATCGGGGAGGGGACACCTGGTGAAAGGCAGTGCCTCGGCCCAGGGGCCGGGGATGGGCAAGTCAACCCTTATTTTGGTCCTTCCCCGTCCCGGCCATGCTGCGTCCCTGAGCTGCTTGCAGACGGCACGTGCAGCCCAGGAAGCGGGCTGGGAGCGGTCTGGCCCCAGGAGCCCCCACCCCGGCGGGTCTCACTGCCCTCCAGCCATGCACAAAACATCCCGGTCCACCCTGGGGATACGGCGGCTTGGAGCGGGGCAGAGGAAAGCCCCCGCCGGCCCCAGCCCCGAGGAAGGCAGCTCACCCTCCAGCGTGATGATGGAGAAGTCCTGTGCCGTCTGGGACTTGCGGGTGGCAAAGCACTGGTAGGCCCCGGAGTGGCTCTTCTGCGCGGCCGTGATGAGGAGGGTCTCGTTGCTGATCCCCCGGATGGAGATGTAGTCATCCACCACCACGAGGTCTGTGTTGCGGTACCAGCGGATGACGTACTCGGGGGACCCGCTGAGGGCACAAGAGAGGATGACGGTGCTGCCGATGCCCGTTTTGAGCTTCTTTGGCGTGAGGGTCACACGCAGAGGGTCTGTGCGAGAAAGGGCAAGAGCGGGCGAGGCGTTGGCGGTGCCGGGCAGCACGGCGGGAGGCGTCTCGTCATTTCTGTGCTCTCTCTGCCCTTTCTGCCCTGAGAGAGCCTGCCCGACTACATGTAAAATGTCACCGCACAATAAGGCAGGTGCCCCCCCGGCCCCGTCCTCCCCGCCGACAGCCCCTGCTTTTAACGTCAGCCCCGGACCCCCGGCAGAGGGGGTGGCGGGGCAGGACGGCTGGAAGAAGACGTGGCCGGTGTAATGGGGGACAGCACTGAGCTGGGGACGTGCCAGGGCAGCTCCCAGCAGGCTGCCGGTGCCCGGTCGGTGGTGTGCTCGCCACGGCACTGCTCTAGGTAAGGAAGGCACGGTGCGTGCCAGCCCCGGCAGCTCTGGCACCGCTGGGATCCCGGTGACAGGAGGAACCCCCAGGAACAAAGCGTGCGATAAATACTTGGCCTGCCCAGATGGTATTTACTGTTTGGCTGGAGCTTATTTTGTGGAAGTCAACAAAACCAAGCACAGAGGCACCTAACATAAAACTGATGTCGCCATCCAGCAATTTACATCCCCCAGTATTGCTCTGAGTTTTCCGAGGCCCCTCTCCCCGCCCCGATCGAAGCGGTAAATCAGAGGACGTCTGCAGATGCGCTGCTGCAGCATGATAAACCTCCTGCAAGCGCTCTGAGCACCACATCGGACACGCCGCATCGCAAGACGGCGGCTTCCAGCGTGCGACGCGCCACGCTGAAATACAAGGCTTGTAATTTATACGGCTGCATAAAACCTTTAAGGCTTTATATTTATAAAGGCTTTATATTTAAGAAGGCTTTATCAAGCTGGGCCCCGGGCAGCAGGACAGAGGTCTCCCCGCCACCGCGTCCCGCTCCTGCCCGCCGGCTCTCACCTATGACTGTGAGGGTCCCCGTGACCTCTGCGGACCCGAAGGTGTTGGTCACCTCGCAGATGTAGGTCCCGCTGTCCTCCACGCGCAGGTCGCTGATGGTCAGGCCCGTGATGTGCTTGGTCCAGCGGCTGTCGGCGGGGAGCGGGCGCCCGTCCTTGATCCACCGGGCGGCCGGGTTGGGGTAGCCCGAGGCGATGCAGGGCAGCTCCACCAGCCGGCCCGCATCGTGGGGATGGACTCCGCCGGGTCTGGGTTCGGAGAGGAAACAGGCTCACCCGGCGAAGAGGAGGCGGCGAGGCTTCTCCCCGCAGGGACGCCAGGAGAGCCCCTGGCACAGTGACACCAGTGCCACCGTGAGAGAGCGGTTCTCCCCGTCCCCGTGAGCCGGGAGCTC
>NW_008794084.1:1445140-1452266 GCF_000699145.1 Aptenodytes forsteri
TGGGCCCAGGGCCGGGGCGGGCGGGGGTTGGCGTGTCCCACCTGGGATGGCCGGGACGGCCCTCGGTGGCCGGGGCAGCAGGCTTGCGGGGCGGTGGGAGGGAAATGCGTCCTACTAGCTGATGGGACGAATAAACTCAGCACCGGAGGAATTACTCAAGGTGACACCTAATTGGTGCAAAATACACAAATTCTGTGGCACATTTCAAAATTTACAAGCAAAGGCGCCCATCAGGCAGTTGGGAAAGGAGAAAATTAATCACCAAGTCTCAGGCGTGAAATTAAATTCCAGGGGAAAGAAACCTCTTTCATTACTCCCAAGCAGAAGTAAAACGCCGTAACGTGTAAATAATGACAGCGACCAGGAGGGGACCGGGCCAGATCGAACACGCACGGAGAGGGGATGATAGACCCGGCGGCTGCCCACGCTCCTCAGGGGCCGTGTGGCAGGACGGCCACGGGTGGGACCGGGACCCTCCGGCCTCCAAGAGGCTGAGGCAAGGTCAGGCAAGCCCCAACCCGGCCGTCCCGGACCCCTTCCCTACCTCCATGAGGTTAATTCAAGGAGCTAGCGAGGGAGCCGCAGCCCGCACACCCGAGGATGGAAAAAGCATATGGCAGAGAGCGGGCGCGCTGCAGCTGAGCGGCGGGAGCGGCGACGTGGCTGCGAGTCGGGCTAACTCCCTCCCGAGTGGAGTAATTTGGGCAGTCAGCGGAGCCGGGAGCGCCCCGAGACACCCGGCACTACGGACTGCGCTGCCTGCGCTGCAGTATCGCTTGCATGTTCGTCACATCGCGTCAGGCTGCTCACATCGCGGGCTGTCACATCGCATCGCATCGCACCCCATCGCCTCTCGCTCGGGGTGCCACGCAGCGCTGCTGCTCGCCGCAGCCAGCGCCGGGGGGGGCTGCATGCTCAGGGGCACACACGAGGCAGCCCGAATCCCCTGCGCAGCCCCGACGGGACCTCCTACCCCCCCACCGGGATGTCCTCTCGCTGCAGGGACGGGAGGTAGCGATGCTGTTGCTCCCTCCCGCACCCTGGGGAAACAGGCACGGGGGTGGGCGGGCAGGGGAGCGTGCGTGCAGGCAGGGCTGGACACCCTCACGGGCGCAGGACCCGCGCCGGGCCCTGCGGAGCAGGGCTCCCCCCCGCCAGCATTGCCGGCAGCCGCGTGCTCACCTGAGACCGAGAGCCTGGCTCCGTTGCTCTGCCGCGTCTCCCCACTGTACTTGTGCTTGGTGATACACCTGTAGGTGGACAAGGCATCTTCCTTCTGCACGTCCGATATGTACAAACCTCCATAAGAAGTAATAAAAAACCTATTTTCTGGAGAGACAAAAGGAGGAGAAGGGTGAGCGAGCCAGCCCTGACCCAGCACGCCATCTCCCAGGCTCTCAGCACACGGGTCGGGCAGAGCCCCTGCGCTCCGGGCAGGCACCGGAGCTGTGGGCAGGAGCCGGGCAGGCAAAGCGGGTCCGTCCTCCGCCTCCCCACACCCTGGCTGCACTGGGGTGCGGTCTCTGGCTTCACCTTCAGGGGCTGAAGTTTCAGGCAGGCTGGCGAAGCCGGGCCAAAACGGGTGAGCAGCAGCGCTTGCCTTAGCAGCCGTGGGTGTGCAACAGCAGCTCTCGTGGGTGTGCAACAGCCTGCCTCCCTCCGTGGCAGCACTCATCCTGCGGCAAACACACCCGCCCAGGCGCAAAGATGGGCTCGGGGTGTCCTCACGTGCACCGGCGCTCCCCGGGGGTCGGATTCAGGGGATTTAGCCCAGGCAGCCTGCCCACAGCCCTCTCCCCTCCCTGCCCCGGCCGGCCGTCGCAACGAGCTCTGGGCTGGCCGCGGAGTCGCAGCGATGCGGCGGCTGCGGAGGGCGAGGAGAGCGCCTGGCACAATGCTCCGCCGGCACGATGCTTTGCCACACCGCCACGTCGCCGCGCCCTGCATAGCAACGCGGCAATTAAAAGTGAATCCATCCCGCTGAGTTAATAATTAGCTTAACTGACTTAGAAGCATGTGAAAACAAATAAGGGCTTGAGCTGGGGGAAGACGGCAGGAGAGCAGGCAGGGCAGCACAGCCGGAGCAGCACAGCAGCCCCCTCCAGCCAGCAGGTTTCGGAGCCGGGTGCACGCCAGTGCGCACGGGGAAAGAAGTCTTCGGCTTCCTCATGAAGCCGGCCTGGCTCCTATAATTCGTCATGAATATTAACGGTAATTAACACGAATACAATGCCCTGCGCTGCGGCACAATTTAGTGGCGGCATGGAGAGCAGGGTAAGCGGAGGCCCTGGAGAGAAGCTCCCCTGCTCACCTGGAAAACCCCTTTACCCTGCCCCACCGCCACAGTGGGGGCACTAATGGTGCTAAATAATGGTGAGAGGAGCCTTTGACCCCCGTTTCTGCGGGGCCTTTGGGGTTTACTCCAGCACCAGCCGCCACCGAGCCTCAGCTGGGACAGGGCGGTCCATCTGCTCGGCTGCACCGTGTTGCCAGCCAAACCACCCCCTGCCAAACACAGCAAATGCAGAGAAGCAGAAGGTAATTAGTAGAGAGCTGAACGTTCGGAGTTGAAACCTTCAAACATAGTCTCTAAATCAGCGATGGCTGCAAATGGCTCCTTCGAGTCCTGCACCACGCTTGGTAAACCAGGACCTAGTTGCTGAGGAGAATCAACTGTTTGTTCTTCCAGCACCTTTTAGAAGCACCTGGATATTCTCAATTCAGGTGGAGGAAAGCGCCGTGGTTGATCCCGTAAGAGCAGGAGAAACACGGGTGGAATTCGGGAACTAAAGGCACACGCTCCCAGAGCAGCCTGGCTCCCCCCTCCAGGGGCAGGACTGCAGAAGCCTCTCCCTGCCCACAGCAGCAGCGCTTGAGGCGACAGACTGCCAGAAAGCAGGGCTCTTCACCCAGGGAACCGGAGCACATCCCCGGCACGAGCCAAGGCGATGGCAGCCCTGAGCTCTGCTGGCACTGCCCCATTCCAGCTGCAGCTTAGCTAGACGTGCGTAGTTGACTCTAATTGCTTGATATGAGAGTATTAGGGACTCTAAACAGCAAAGAAATAGCTACCTTAATGAAAGGCGAACCTGGCTGCGGTTAACAGGAGGCAGAGGCAACCGCCAGGCTGGCAGCCCCGTGCAGACTCTCCCTGCAAGCAGCGGGAGCGCGAGCCGGCAGCCCCATGGGGTGCCACGGGCACCAGGGCGGCTGTCCCCGCGCCTCCCGCGAGCTGCAACCCACGCGCCTCCACGCCATCACGGGACCCGCGTCTCCGTCCCTGCTTGGAGGGGTCAGGGGCTCCCCCGCCAAAACCTCAGGCGCGGCTTTGCCTCCACGCTAGAGCACGGCGATGCCAGTGCAGCAGCCTGCGCGCTGCACCAGTATGCAACTGGGAGCAGATGCAGAGCGGCGCGAGTCTCGCGCTCCGCGCCGCCGATCAGCGGCGCCGAGGGATCCATACAAACCTCCGTAAAAGGGAAGGGGAGAGCAGTCCCGCAAGTGCAACTGAAATAACACGCGAATCAAACATTAATTTTTCATCTCCCATCAAACCAGTAAGTGAAGAACATTGGCTGCACTGGAATTTGAGACGGGGGGGAGCCAGTTTCCATGGTAACAGGGGCTGTATTTTGCAAAGTGCTCGGCAGCCCCAACTGGCCTCCCCCCCGCACACTCACGTCCGTGCATGGTTAGCTGCAGCCCTGTTTGCAGACGCGCTGCGCTCCTCCTCTGGAAACAAAGCCCTGCGAGAGCCGGAGCGACGTGCAAGGAGCCAGCGGAGGAGCAGAAAGCAGCGGTGCTGCGCGCCCGCCCCCCCCCGGGACCCGGGGCAGCGGCGGCAGGGCCTACGAGAGCCAAACTCCCGCATGTGGCGAGGCGAAGGGGAGCGGAGCCCCGACCTCCTGCCCGGACAGCGGGAGATGACGAGGAGAGCGACACGTGGGAGCAGGCAGGGCGAGAGCACTGCTGACCAGGAGCGCAAACCCTGCCCTGCCTGGACCTACTGCCCTCGGCCCCCCCCAGCCTGCTGGAGCTCCCCAGCTTTCACAGCCCACGCGCCCGAGATCAAGCCTCCGAGACGGGGCTCGAGCCAGAGCATCAGCCCCAGAGACAGGAACAGGCAGGAAATCTGCAGGTTTTAGTATCCACCTCTCTACCGTATCTGCCCCCTCGCAAGCCACGGCTTTAAAGATGCCGTGACATTAAATGTAAGGTCTACAACCTGACAGCACAGCTTCCGTGTGGGGTTTTTTTTTTTCCCCCCGAAAAGGGACAAGTAAGTCGGCCGAGGAGCGTTACGCTGGTTCAAGGGAGAGATGCAGGGCAATAACTGATGTAAACGGCTCCGACAGAGACCTCACCGAAGTGACTTATCGCTGAGATTAACGTCGAAGGTCGCTGAATAAAATCAGATCTTTCAGCCTGCCAGGAGGTGGAAAAGCTTTACGGGAAGCAGAGGATTAAGTACCTCCGTGGCCAGACTGGAGCGATGTGCCTCTAATAACTCTTCCAGCCAGACTTGAGCCGCTGCCTTTGGAATCGCCTCGCCAAAGCCCCCCACGCCCCTCTCGCCCACCCCTGCAGAGCAGGGCCGGGGGGGCAGCGAAGACCCGGGAGCCGGGGCCAGAGAGAAGAGCAGGGCAGCCAAGAGCCCCGCCAGCCCCCAGGAGCTCGCCCCTCACCCAGGGAAAAGCACGAGGGTGAGAGGGGGGCTCTCCTGCACGGCAAACATGAGGAGGGTCTCTCGCTGCCTGTGCACACACACAGAGGCACGCAGACACATATTCGCTGTTACCGAAATCCTCTCCCGCGTCCAGCTGCCTGTGGTGGCCGTGAAACTCCAGCATCGGTCCCAAGGGCCTTCCAATTTCAAGAGAAAAATTACAGTCGATACAGGTTACCAGCTACTGCTCTATCCAATATAGATTTAGAAAAAACAATGGGGTCAGGGCTTCAGGAGAGAGCACATTTTATAGTTCATAAGACTAATGAGATAACTTTCCCCTGGTACTCCGGGGCCAATATTTCCTTACGCAGCCTATTTTAACTGCTAGAGAATCAATAGGTGCCAGCGTTTATGAATTAGCCATACTTTGAGCATACGCATCCCAAGGCATCCCGGACAAATCCAATAACTGTTTGGTGCTATTTCTGGCCACGTTTAAAGTGACAAACGCCTCCCCGGGGAAAAGGCACGGAGGGGGAAGCCCCACAGAACAAAGCCTGTGATTTTCCACCACTGCTGTAACAGCACTTTTTTGCTGCTGCTGCTGCTGCTGCTCCAGGATGCCATTTGCCTGGCACGGGGCTCGCCCGGGGACGAGGAGCCTCCCCGGGGTGGGCCAGCAATCCCAGCCAGCAGGGAAACTCCTGCACACCGTTGGGGCACAGCACGGCGTGCCACGGCACCGCTCACCCCGTCTCTCTGCCGGCTGCCGGATGGATTGCAGGCACCTCCCTCCCCAAGACGGCCGGAGCACCGGGACGCGGTGCTCAGCCGGGGCGGGGGACGTGGGGCAGAAGAGCGGCCTGGCAGGCGGGGGGCGGCGCCCACGGCCGGCCGCGCAGCAGAGCTGCCTTTCATCTCAGCAGGCTGAGCCCAGCTCGGTGCCACAGCAAACGCCGAAAGCAGAGGGGACCCAGACTGGGCGCCAAGATTAAAGATCCATCCATCCATCCCAGAGATGTTAAAAAGGAACCGCGAGTCGAGCGCAATGCAAATTTAATAAGAGCCGCACGATATCTGACAGATTTATTTACATGTTTGCCTGCAGTCGGGATCCCAGGGGAGGTGTAAGGCCGTCACCGCTCCCCAGCCCTTTCAAAGGCAGCACATCTCCCCCGCGCAGCCGAGCCCGCAGAGCCGCCGCGCACCCAGCCGAACGTTCCCACCTTGAAGTTTCGTGGGCATCTGTAACGCAACCGACGCCAGCTGAGCAAGTGGGCCGGGCTTTGCGCCGAAGGGCTCCCTCTCTCCTCCTCCGTCCAGGAGGAGCGGCCCTTTGTCTGAAGAGAGCGCCGTGCCCCAGGAACCTCGTCCCCAGAAGCTGCGCCTGCAGCAGTCCGGGCCACGCCGCGTCCTGGGCAGGGCACGGCGCGGGCAGCTGCCCGTCCCCGGGCCGCCTGCCCGTGCATCCCCTACACCCAGGAGCTGCCCGCAGCTCCTGTGGGCGCCGGAGGCTTTGCCGGGAGCTTCCCCCCGCAGACCTAGCGATCCAGAAATTAATGCAGCCCCGACGCAAGCCCTTTCCCGGCCGACCGCGGGCACGAGCGTGGGCAGGCGCAGGCAGGCACGCCGGCCGCACGCCTGCCTGCTGCCGCTGGAGGCTGCGGAGCCAGAGAGGGGGAAACAGCAGAGGAGGGGTGGAAGTCGAGGAGTCGTGACGGGCTTTCCGCCTCCCCTCCTTAATCTCCTTTATAAGCACGGCTCCATCTCCTCCCGTTACAGGATTAACACCCATCTCTCTTTCTCCTCTTGCAACAAGATTTTATTTCTAATTACGCTGTAATAAAACCAGGCGCGCTCCCAGGGCTTCTTCCAAATGACTTGTCGACAGTAGGCGAGATTGGATCCTACTCGGGCCCCTTGCCGGAGCCTCCGCCTGATGTTCATTAGGCATGCATGAGGGAGAGGTTTTAAGAATGGAATTGCATTTAAATGGCTTTTCTGAGAGGGAGAGATGAAACAAAAAAAAGAGAGAGAGAGAGGCAAGAAGCAGGAAAGGTTTAAAAGGAGAATGTCATTGTCACCTCCCTGTCACACTGCTGCCCAGCAGCCACGGTGCCAGGTCCCCGCTCCCAGGCGCCCCAGGGACTCGGCTGCGGCTGGTCCGGGAGCAGGGACAAGGCCCCCCGCCCTTGCGGCTACGGGCCTGCCCTCCGCTCGCTCACCCCCTGGCTGAGCCCATCCCACGCACACGGCAGAGCCGCAGCTCAGCAGCGGATCCTTTCCTGGTGAATTACCTCCTAACGCTTTACAGAATTACCTGCAGAATCCCAGCCTGCTGGCGACAAGTCAACAAATAGAAAAGGAAACGCCGTGGCTTTTTTCTGAGCGCCCGGTTTGGCTCTGACTGCCGGATTTACAGCCCGGAGAGAGCCGGTGGTGCGGCGGTGTACCAAC
>NW_008794084.1:1452558-1453847 GCF_000699145.1 Aptenodytes forsteri
GCGTGCGGTGGCGGCCAGGTTTACCGGCAGAAACAGCCTCCGGAGCCAGGGATGTTCCTGGCGGGGCTTAGGAAAACGCGCACCGAAACAAATACGGGATCGGTAAAATCGGATACTCGCACCCGCAATCCTACTCCCCGCAGACGGGGAGCAAGCAGCCAGCACGTGGCTCGCACGTGCGCCGAGGGGAGCACCGCGGCCAGACCCACCCTTTCCAGACCTCGCGGCTCTCACCAGCTGCTCAGGAGCAGTCCCCACTGCAAAAATCAATCACCAGCAGCATGACAAATAGTTTCCAGCGAAGGAGAGGAAGTTAATCTGTTCACAGACGCTCACATCGCAGGGAGCGAAAGTCGGTGAATAAATTACTGCCTTCGCAAGGAATCTGCCGGGTGGGAATCACCTTGTTAAAGCTCCCCCCCACGCAGTGCCCCTGCTCTCCCTGTCCTAAAGCACGCATGATCTCCCGAAAGCGTACAGTCCACATAACAATTAGCATCTCTGTCACTTTACTCCCGGTGCAATGGCTTTACCATCTGCATCTCCCTCTCTCTGGGCAACAAAGGTGTAAGAGAAGTTCCGATTTTGCGCATGGGAAGTTTTTCGGGAGGGACGGCAAAAGGCTGCGTTTTAGAGCTGCGAGCGCAATCCAGGTAGGTGCTTAAGGAAACCACAAACCTTAATTTCACTTCACCTGAGAAAAGGAAAAACGTTGCTGTTACCGTACTAGTTCAGACGTGCGCCGTTTCCGCCGCACTCCGAGCAGCGGCTCCAGACGTGTTCCTCCTCCGCTTGACTCACTCGCAGCGTGCTGTTGCCGCTACCTGGACGCCGCTTCCCAGAGACGGGCTCGGAAGTCAGCGAACTTGGGAAAACAGACGTTAAGAAAGATCTCTTTCTATTAACTCCCTCGGAAGCAAGGTATCCTGCAGGGCTGGTAGGAGTTATTAACTCAAGAGTAATTATTTACCGAAGGGCCAGTCTTGCAAGTCATTTTCCTAGAAGTAAATCCAGAATTACGCTACCCACGGAACTGGATTCACACGGGCACAAACGAGAGCAGAGTTTGCCTCTCCGGGTTTTAATCCGCCTCCGAGTCACGGGAGCTTTTCGCGGGCGCACGCAGTGAAAACGAGGGGTGTTTGGGGACACTTTCATTTGTTTGCGTACGTTACTTCGAAAATGACACGCTTTCACCGAAACAAACCAAGGAGGAGGAATTCCACCGGGGCCGGGGGGGACACAGCTCTGCAGACCGGACCCGGGGCCAGGGCTTGCCCACAGAGCAG
>NW_008794084.1:1454309-1455215 GCF_000699145.1 Aptenodytes forsteri
CCGAGACCAGCCCACGACGCTGCACCTCCGTACCGTGCGCGTCGCCTGAGCGAGAATTGTATTTCCATTTCCAAGGAGAGCTAAATATTACTAGAGTGACATTTACCACAAAATAGTGCCGTCTGCTTCAGATGTATTACCAGTCCTCTCCCAGCGCTGAGCTGCAGCGGGTAGAGATTACGGCAGGCATAAAAAAAAAAGTAAGAAATTATAAAATCCATCGAGATAACACTCATTTCAAAAAATGATTTTTCTAGCGTAATTTTTTTTTAACGTCCTATTACGACGAGCCTCGTTTGCCAGGAGGAAGCAAAATGAAAGGCTTCAGCCCACAGGTTGAACGTGTGTCTGCCTTTGCGTCGGCGTGGGCTGGGGGCTCGGGGAGGCGGGTGCCCGCGCCGCGGCCGCTGCCGCAGCTCTGCCCGCCTGGCACCCGCCGAGCCGACGCCTGTCTCCCGCTCAGCCATGCAAGAGCAAAGCAGAGCAGCCCGGCAAGGCAAACTGCCGCTGCCGGTGAGGCTCAGCGATTCCCGAAAAATTTCGGCACGCTCCCCACCAGCCCCTCCACCTTCTGCCCCCGAGGCGCAGGGGCTTCACCGCTCCTTTGTGCGCACGGTTGTGGGGTTTGGGGTTTTTTAATTCGCTATTTAAAAAAAACCACGGAACTAGTCAGGTTTCATGCTAATGAGAAGAGAATCTGGATCGAGGACTGTGCAAAAATTTGCATCTCAAAGAGGAAAACAGGAAGTCGCTAAGAAAGGAAAATCCACCACCGAGGTAGCCTGTACGGCCATAATTAGGCTAATGCTGCCTCTGTTCTGTCAGCTCATTTCCATCAGCCCCAGGGTAACGGGGACAACAGACTCCTTCACCACCCTCGCCGCAGCACTGAGACGCGGCGCCCTG
>NW_008794084.1:1455560-1456521 GCF_000699145.1 Aptenodytes forsteri
CCGCGCGGCTGCCTCCGGCCCGCCCGCCTTGGCACCGGCCGCCGAGCAGGAACCGGCGGCGCAGAACAAGCGATCGTTGTCCCCCTTTTTGAGAGGGGCTAATTTGCAGCCTTTCATCAAATCTCCCCTGATTTTTTTAATTGGGTTTTGCTGCTGCTGTAGACGTTGCTGCACAAACAATTCTGAATAGCTCGAACCAAGATATTTGCTCATAAAAATCCATCACGAACGCCGAGAATGACAGAAATGGAAAATGCCTAATGAAAACAAAGGGGAAAACAACAGGTACTTCAGTCCTTTGCCATCCATCAACAACCTCGGGTTATTAAAAAATACGGGAGGGGAGAAAAATCCTCACATCCGCAATCAAATCTTGAGAAATCTCGAAAAGACAAATACCCGCATAGGAGGAAATTCTTTGCCCCCACTTCAGTCTGCAGGAGTTTCGCCATAATTATAATAAGAGTAAGGCTGCTGGATAACACAAGAATTATTTTCCCCACTTACACTGTCAAATGATCATTTTGCCCTGCAGTGAAATCTCAATAATTATAATGCCGAACCACGAAAGAACAAAGAAATAAAAAAAGCGGTGTTTTCTTCCAGGGAGCGGGGGGAGGGGGGCGAACTGAAAGAGCGTCCTTTCTCTAATTATCTTTCTCAGGGCCGCGCATCTCTCATCCAAGCGGCAAGAAACCCTCCACTGCCTCTCTCCGTGGCACGAGCAGCTGGGCGAGCCCCCCCGTTGAGCGGGGCAGCTCCGGCGCCCCGACAACCCCATCAGACGGAGGGGATCGCGGGGACGGGAGCAGGCACCTCCGTCCCCGACGCGGCAGAGTTTCCCCACCGAGAAAACAGCTGTCTGGGAGGAGCGGGAGCCACGGCACCACGGCATCGCCCGGCAGCCCCCCGAGCCCCCCAGCTCTGCGGGGACCTCCCCGCGCAGGCCGGCGGGGGGGTT
>NW_008794084.1:1456552-1461903 GCF_000699145.1 Aptenodytes forsteri
GTGGGACGGAGGGGGCGCCGGCTTGCCATGGCAAGCCGTGCCTTCGCACCCATGCCAACACCGACCGCCCACCGGCAGGGGAAAAGCGAGGGGCAATAAAAGAGAAAGGGGACAGAAAAGGGCCGGGGGGGGGGAGGATAAAGGAGTCACAAGAAAAACAAGTCGACAGAACGCTTGCTCCACAGCCCTCGGCTAAATTACAAACCAGTTTACTGAGGTGGAAAGCTGCAGTGAGCTGAGGAGGAATATGCAGAAACCATCTGCAGATTTAAAAATAATCTATTTTACGATCACCCTCGAACATATTCTTTTGCAGAAACCAAATAGGATTTGTTGTTGTTGTTTTGTGCAAACTGTTAGGGAAAAATTACTAGAAACATGCAGGGGGTTTTGCCTTCTTGAGTACTGAGAGGCTAAATATGCCCTTCCTTATGTTTAGAATAGTAACAGTCATCTTAAAATTAACTTGGTCTGCATCAGAGCTTAAAAACAGTTGCAATTCAGAGCCTGCAGAAAGCAGGACAAACCTGCACTGGGATATCTAGCGCTTCTAGCTGACAGATGTCTTCCTACATACAGTAAATATAGGTCGTCTTTTCCTACCCAGAGAACTGTAGATCTTAATTAACCAGGCCACTAGCAGCATATGTAATGATTTTTTGCAGCTTGCTAAGTAAACCTTCCCTTGATTAGGCAGAGGGAAAATAAGATGCATGTGGAAGGGAACCATCTCCTCCTGACCCGGCTTCCTCGCTCCAGCTGCAGCAACCTGTGCAAACCTTGCGCTGCGGCTCCAGTCGTTATTTCACGCTACCAAATCTGTCTAACGAGATCAGAAGGGCGCGGAGTCACGCGTCGCCCTTACCGCTGAGCGCAGCCAGCAGCCTTACCCCGGCCGCCCGGCCTAGCCCAAAGCTCGGCTTTACCAACGGCAGCCAGAGGGGGTTATTAAGCTTTGCAGACTAAACCTCGCTCCTCCTTGTAAGCCACTTCTGGATTAAATTATCTCCAGGCTCAGGGAGCCAGAGACAAATGAGCTAATGAAATTCATGCTGCATGACGATAAAGTCGTGCCGAGCCCTCGGCGGAGGGGCAGCAGGCGCTGGGATGGGCGAGGGCAGGCGGCAGCACCCATCGCTCTCAGGCTCCCTACGAGAACGCATCGGGCAAAGGCGAGCACGCCGCCGGCAGCGCCTCCTCCAGCCGGTCTGTGCCGAGGGAGCGGAGCCCGGGCTGGCCGCGTCTCAGCCCCGCTGCCGCAGTCCTCAGGTACGGAGGAGGAGGGGAAGAGCTGGGTGAAGTTTTACGAGACTGCAGCCGTGCACCACCTGAAGGAGGGCATCCAGCAAGCACCCAGCCTTCGCGCCGGTTTTCGCGTATAGGGTGCTCTGAATCTGACAGCTGGTCTTCAAAAACCCCTTGAATTAGAGGGAAGGGAGAGCAGAGCCCAAGCACACGGCCTGGATCCTCTTATAGACTGTATTTCTACAGCCAGGAACACACTTGGCAGCGCAAGAATAGCATAAACAGGTCTATTTGTGAAGGCCAAAACGTTGATGCTGGGGATGCTCTCATTACACAAAAGAGAGCGAGAAGCTTCCTAGAGCCCGCGGGGGAAAAGTCTCAAGGCCAAAAAGCTCCCTCCGCAACATGGAAATCTGCACGAGCGCTGCAGATTGCTGCCCTGCACCAGGCTTAAAGGAATCCTGCTAAAGCCAAGTCCTTGTTTGGATCTGATGAGAAAAATCAAAAGCCTCACAGAAGGAACTCCCGCCGCCTAAAACTCAGGAGGAAAGCGGAATGATCCCATGCTGCCGTTCGCTGCCACGGCCCCACGTGTCCACGCAGACACGCTCGCAGGCCCACGCGGTGCATCCCCTCCTCCCCTCCCTGCTGCTCACCAGGGGGGAAAAGAAAAAAAAAAAAAAAATCCATGAATGCGACTCGAACAAAGAGCAGAACTTCCTCCCCACTCATTAGCGCTGGAAAAGCAACAGAAAAAAATCCCCGGGATGTAACCTCCTCTTCAGCTCTGAAGTCTGAACGGCTTGGAGAGGGTGGTTGGGTTTGTTCTTTGCCTTTCACCTTGCTCAAAGAGTTGGTCTGCAGATTTTCATTAAGAAGGCACAGATAGGAGCCCATGCCCGCGAAGGCACCCCCAAAACCACCTGGCCTGCGCGCGGGGTCTGCCAAAGCCCGCCCTGGGGCAGACAGATCCCTGCACGCGAGTCCCTCCCGCGGGCACAGCCCCATCACCGCCTGCCTTCGGGCGCTGTCGGCAGCTTGAGGCAGCACGCAGGGACCTTCCCCGGCCCGTGGCACGCTCCCGCTCCTTCCTCCCTCTCGCCCGCCCCGCCGGAGCGGGTGACTCCAGAGGAAAACCACCCCTCCTCGCCTTCCCCACCTGCCCCGCAGCCAGGAGCGCTCGCGGGGGCCGGCGGTGGGAAAGGAGGGGGGCTGCTGGGTCGGATGGGGGGCATGACTTGCCCTCGCCCCCTCTTTGCTCCCCGAGCGCCACCGCTCACTGCTAACAGCAAGCCCGTGGACTGAAATGCCTGCTGTGGATGAACTAGGCCATCTCTTTGGAAGGGGGAGAGAAAGGAGAAACGTGTCCACTGCCACAAAAGCCACCGGTGGTTCGCCACGAGCCCTTCTCCGTTCACCCACATGCCAGTGCTGAAAAGGTTCAGAGCGCGACTGGGGAGCTGCGCGCTTTCGCAGGGGGAAACAACCCTCACGCTGCATTAGCGTCGCTCCCCCCGACAGGGATACGGCACAAATTCACTGAAGAGGAGCATCTTTGCCATACGCCGGGGCTGCAGCGCTGGCAGCACGGCTGGGAGGAGGAGCGGCCCCCTTCCTGCACGGCGCACAATCCGCCGCATCTTATCAATAATTATTAAGACAAGGCAAATGTTGACCTAGTTAGAAGTCCAAGAACAAAACCGGCCACGGTGGCTTTACCAACCCAGCAGTTCTGACAGAGACAGGCCTGTCTGGTTGCTGCGGGAGCTTCAGCATTAACACCTGCACCCCGCAAGGACCAGCAACACCCAAAGCACCATGGATGAGAAGAGACAGCAGCACGCGAAATGCGCAGTGGTCCTCACAGCGCCTGCCCCCCGCCCTGGTCCTGCTGCGGACCCCAGGAGAGGAGTCTGCATGTCAGTGGATGCGCCCGTTGCCAGGGGAGCCTGGAAGAATTCTGGTACCTGCTCATCTAGCAGAATTTCTGTGCGGATTTGGCACCTGGACCATAAATTACTGCTACGCTGAGCGGAGCAGGCTGACTCAGAGCGCTCGCTCAACAGCACTCGGAGCAGGAGCAGAGGTGCCGGCTCTGCAAACCAGGACAGCACGAGTGAGCCGCATCCGAGCTGTAATCCCGCTGAAGAGTCCTCCTTCACCGCGAAGGAGGATGAGAGCGTGCTACCAGGGCCACCTTATCATTATTATTGTCTGCATATTTAGCTGTTCTCACTAGGCAGTGGCTTTCATAAAGAAGTGTACTTGAGCGCTGCCCTGTCTCCTTCAGCAGGGCTACAAGCACAGCCACGCTGGAGGGCTGCGTGCTCCCTCTCCCTGGGAGTGGGGACCCTCTTCCCCGAGAAGAAAGGCAGGCCACCGGCTGTTCTGCCGCAACGTCAGGTGGGGCTGGTGACCGGGATGCTGAAGAGGGAGCCCGGGAGCCGGGCGTGCGCCAGGACCACGCTGCCCTTTGGCAGAGGAGGAAGGAAGGAAGGGGTCCGACAGCCGGGGCAGAAGGAGCTGGGGTGCCCGGGCTCCAGGGCCACGCTTGCTGCACACCCCCCGACTCTGGTCGTCTTCCTTCTTCCGCTGCTCTCCAGGACTCAGCCTAGTCCGGTTGGAAATGGCAACGTGCCCGCCAAGTCTCGGCCCAGTGCTGTTGGCTCTTTATCAACCCTCCAGACACCTCTTAAAATCCTTGCTCATCAATTTTGCCAGGTAGCACAGAGGCTTATGGCAAGTAATGACCAGGGCAGGACAGCGCGGCCGCGATCCCAGCAGCTTGCCAACACCGTCACGCTCCACTGCGAAGCATTTGATTCCGGGGGCTCTCTAGGATGCCAGCGGGCCCTTGGAAGGAAAGCAGTACCTCCTGGACTGGGGACTCAACCACAAAACCAGTCACGGAGAGGGACAGCCCCAGGAGGCAGCTCCCTCCAGCCAGGGTGCCGAGGCAACGCTACAGCAAACGGAGCATCAGTGAGGAGGAGGGAAGCGGCCCCGCAGCCATACGCAGCCCTGATGCGATTGCTGCACCAAACTATCCAAGAGTATAAAAAATGCCATAGTGGGTCAGAGCGATGCTCCATCTGCCCAGTGCTCTGCCCCGGCAGCGGCAAGCGCAGACGCTGCTCCGGGAGGGCACACGAGCACAGGCATTTCTGCAGTCCGGTTCCCTCCCGCTTGCCCAGCATCCCCCATCGCATCAGGGACGTGAGCAGGGACACCCCTGCCTAGTCTTTTTATGCATCAGGGACATGAGCAGGGACATGAGCAGGGACACGAGCAGGGACACCCCTGCCTAGTCTTTTTAGTAACCTCTTATAGGTCTGCTGCCCATGGACATACCTAATCAATCCCTATAGATCCGCTGCCCATGGACATACCTAATCAATCCCTCCCAGCCCCGGCGATAGGATCTGTGTCCACAGCCTTCTGCGGCCGCAAAGCTGACAACCCGCTGCCAGCACAGGCACCTTCCGCTAAAGCGATCCCCCCCCGGCGTCGGGGAGCCCCGCCGTGCGAGCACTGGGGGATTCGGTGAGTAACAGTTTATGCTTCAAAGACAGTGGGGAAATGCTCCGGATAGTTCAAACCAGGATCACAAAAACGATTCAGGGCTGGAAGAATTAGTCGGATGTTGTGGGATGCAGCACAATCCCCAGCACCCATCTGCGAGCGGTGGCTTGGTCACCGCAGACACGGAGAAGAGAGATCCCGTGTCCTCCTGACAGCGGCACAACAGTATCCCCGGCCTGGGAGCTCAACTTAGGCAAATTCAACCTTGAAGTAAGATGCAATTTCCTAGCAACAAGTAATGAGATGCTGGGGCAGCTTACCAGGAGAGCGAGCGGACTCCGCGTGGCTCAAAGTCTTTAACTACGATGAGATTTTGTTACGACATGCTTTCATCTGCCTTCTGAGCGTCCAGGGGCCAGAGCGGGCTGGGGGACGCCCTGGCCCCCGACACAGCTCTTAGCAGTCCATTCGGCTTTAGCCTAGGGGAAGCGGGGAGCGGCACACGAGGGCCTGGCAGCCCCGGGCATCGCCGCCGGCTTGCCCGTTATTTTCCGAACGACAGCCCCCCCCGCGAGGAACAGCCG